>NC_133393.1:156842340-157198902 GCF_047511655.1 Castor canadensis
TATTGCACGGTCTAAATGTATACAATTTGTGTACCTGCTCACCTCGTAGGGAACATCTGGCTGCTTGTAAGTTTTGATGCTGATCACTAAAGCTGCTATACACATACACATTTAGAAGTTTTCAAGTCAGTTGAGTAAATTCCTAGAAGCATGGTTGTTGGATCGTGTGGTAAAACTATGTTTAGTTTTGGAAGAAACTGCCAAATTGTCTTCCAAAAGGCTGTGCCATCCGGCACTCCCACCAGCAACCAATGAGAGCTCCTGTGGCTCCCTGTCCTCGCCAGCATTTGGTATTTCATTTTTGTTTTAGTTTTTGTATTTTGACCATTCTAACGGGTGTGTACCAGTAGCACACAGGTCCCTTAAATTGCAATTATCCAATGAGAAATGGCGAGCATCTTTTTGTATATGTTTTTGACGTCTGTACATCTTCCTTTGGCAAGGTGTCTGTTCAGATTTTTTTCTATTTTTTAACTACACTGGTTAAAATAAAAACAACAGGGATGGTCCAGAAACTGCAAAGACAGCACAGTCTCCATGTCTGCACTGGCTGCTGGTCAGGAGTGGGATTTGCTACACATATGTCAGGGCTCTGAGATTTGGAATTGCTTGTTGAAGAAGCTAGCGAGCGGTGCTATCAGATGGAAGCATAGGCCTGTGACAGAACAGTGAGGAAGATGTATACTTTACACATTACTTGTGTTGCACACAATGCCAGGAGGCATTCATGCAAAAATAATTACATTATATTGTTGATTTGCAATTGCTCTTTGTATATTTTGGATACAAGTCCTTGAGGAATTATGTATTACAGGTAGGAAGTGTGGCTCAAGTGGAGCAAGTGCAAGGCCGAATTCAAACCCCTGTATCACCAAAAAAAAGAAAGAAAAAAGGTTTTCGTATTACACATACTGTCTCCCAATCTATGGCTTTCCTCTTTATTCTCCTGGTGTCATCTTTTGCAAAATCAGAATCATAATGTCCAATGTGTCGGTTTTCCTTTCAGCAGTGGTGCTTTCACTGCCTTATCAGGCATCTTGCTATCCAACTCAAAGTCGCCAAGCCTTCTGCCTGTGTTAGCTTCTGAAAGGTTTAGCATTCTGTGTTTTACTTCAGGAACTTCAGCACATACACAGTTTTTGTGAAGGGCTGTACGTGTCGAGTTTTGTTATGTTTTTGGCATTTTTTCCAGCACTGTTTGTTGCAGTGAAGGGCTTTCACTCCTTTCTCAGAGATCAGGTGACCATCTATACGTGCAGGTCTGCTTCTGGGCCATCTGTCCTGCTTCTGGACATCTCGGTCAGCACCACACATGTGTCATCAAGTTCGCTCTTCTGTCCTGCTGTTTTGGCTATGTCAGGCACCAATGTCAGAACCTGAAAGCTCGCCTCAGAGCTCCTCTCCATTTCCTCAGACTTCCTTCATCAGAGCGTCGTTTCCTGCACCTGGATTTTGTATGGATTTGCCAGACATGCAGCTAAGCATTCAGGAATGTCATGTACAGTGTCCCCCGCTTATCCATGAAGACCCCTTCCAAGACCCTCAGTGGATGTCTGAAATGATGGATAGTATCCAGCTCTGTACGCACTGTGCCTTTTCCTGTACATACACACCTGCAACAAAGTTTAGCTCATAAATTCGACATGATGAGAGCACAGTGAGAGATTAGCAACAATAATTAATGATAAGATAGAATGATTACAGAGGTATACTACACGGACGTGTTCTCTCTTGAAAGAGTCAGGACAGCCGTGGCCATGTGTCAGGCATCACAGACAAGGGGTGACTGCTTGTGCTGTTGTCAAAGGTATTTTTTATTAAATTCAAATTCCAATTACTCATAGCTGGTGTATAAAATCAATTGACTTTATCTGATACCACTAACACTGACCTGGTAATCTGCAGCCTGCCATAATTATCTGTTAGCTCCAGGAGTTTTTGTAGTTGTCTTCTTGGGGAATTGACCCCCTGGAATTATCCAGTGGTACTGTTATCCCTCATTGTCTTCCTTGTTTTGAAGTCTGCTTTATTTTTTAAATCATCATGACTACTTCAGCTTTTTTATTATTATTATTCATGTGTACATACAATGTTTGGGTCTTTTCTCCCCCCTTCCCCCCACCCCTTCCCTTAACAACCCCATTCTCTCCCTCTCTTCCCCACTCCCTCGATACCCGGCAGAAACTATTTTGCCCTTATCTCTAATTTTGTTGTAGAGAGAGTATAAGCAGTAATAGGAAGGAACAAGGGTTTTTGCTAGTTGAGATAAGGATAGCTATACAGGGCATTGACTCACATTGATTTCCTGTGCGTGGGTGTTACCTTCTAGGTTAATTCTTTTTGATCTAACCTTTTCTCTAGTTCCTGGTCCCCTTCTCCTATTGGCCTCAGTTGCTTTTAAGGTATCTGCTTTAGTTTCTCTGTATTGAGGGCAACAAATGCATCTAGTTTTTTAGGTGTCTTACCTATCCTCACCCCTCCCTTGTGTGCTCTCGCTTTTATCATGTGCTCAAAGTCCAATCCCCTTATTGTGTTTGCCCTTGATCTAATGTCTGCATATGAGGGAGAACATACGATTTTTGGTCTTTTGGGCCAGGCTAACCTCACTCAGAATGATGTTCTCCAATTCCATCCATTTACCAGCGAATGATAACATTTCGTTCTTCATGGCTGCATAAAATTCCATTGTGTATAGATACCACATTTTCTTAATCCATTCGTCAGTGCTGGGGCATCTTGGCTGTTTCCATAACTTGGCTATTGTGAATAGTGCCACAATAAACATGGGTGTGCAGGTGCCTCTGGAGTAACCTGTGTCACAGTCTTTTGGGTATATCCCCAAGAGTGGTATTGCTGGATCAAATGGTAGATCGATGTCCAGCTTTTTAAGTAGCCTCCAAATTTTTTTCCAGAGTGGTTGTACTAGTCTACATTCCCACCAACAGTGTAAGAGGGTTCCTTTTACCCGCATCCTCACCAACACCTGTTGGTGGTGGTGTTGCTGATGATGGCTATTCTAACAGGGGTGAGGTGGAATCTTAGTGTGGTTTTAATTTGCATTTCCTTTATTGCTAGAGATGGTGAGCATTTTTTCATGTGTTTTTTGGCCATTTGAATTTCTTCTTTTGAGAAAGTTCTGTTAGTTCACTTGCCCATTTCTTTATTGGTTCACTAGTTTTGGGAGAATTTAGTTTTTTAAGTTCCCTATATATTCTGGTTATCAGTCCTTTGTCTGATGTGTAGCTGGCAAATATTTTCTCCCACTCTGTGGGTGTTCTCTTCAGTTTAGAGACCATTTCTTTTGTTGAGAAGAAGCTTTTTAGTTTTATGAAGTCCCATTTATCTATGCTGTCTCTTAGTTGCTGCGCTGCTGGGGTTTTGTTGAGAAAGTTCTTACCTATACCTACTAACTCCAGAGTATTTCTTACTCTTTCCTGTACCAACTTTAGGTTTTAGGGTCTGATATTAAGATCCTTCATCCATTTTGAGTTAATCTTGGTATAGGGTGCTAGACATGGATCTAGTTTCAGTTTTTTGCAAACTGCTAACCAGTTTTCCAGCAATTTTTGTTGAAGAGGCTGTCTTTTCTCCATCGTATATTTTTAGCTCCTTTGTCAAAGATAAGTTTGTTATAGCTGTGTGGCTTCATATCCGGGTCCTCTATTCTGTTCCACTGGTCTTCATGTCTGTTTCGGCTGTCTTTTGATTGGCTTTGCAATGATACTTTTCTCCACTCCTTCAATTTTAACCTATTGTCTTTACATATAAGTGTTATACACAATGGAGTCAGTATTGTTTGACTCCACGTGAACACTGGTGTAATGCGTGTAACCTGTGCATTTGGGGCTCTCCCAAATAAATAAATCAAGTAAATAAATAAATAAATAAATAGACCGTTTATTTAGCAGATTGATAGTGACCACATCTGTGGTCATTGTCTTATGCTGTACTTATCTTTCTCCTCCCCCCTCATCTGCCTCTCTGGTTTTAACCCAGCATTGCAGGTAGTTCTACTTTCTCTCCCATCTTAGCACACCAGTCATACTCTGTTTCCATTGTTAGCACAGTCTTGGAGTTCACGACGCACACTTGCAACTCACCCAAGTCCATTTGCAACCCTCTGTCACTTCACATGACGCCCAGGTTCCTTCCCTCACCCAGCCACAGCACCTCCCTCCTGCACTCTCATCTTCACTTTGCCTTTCTACCATGGTCCTCCTGTACTCTGTGGTATGATTGTCTCTAACAGTTGTGTTTAGATGGATTAAAAATGAGGAAAACTTATTATTTTGTCTTCATTTCTTCCTTCTCTGGCATCCTCCCTTCCTTGAGCAGACATGAGTGGCTGGCATCCTTTCCCTTCCCTCTGAGGTGTCTGCTGCAGGGTTTCTTTCTGGTTGATTCTGTTAGCCACGAGCTCTCAGGCTTTTTTTTTTTTTCATTTTTCTTTTATTATTCATATGTGCATACAAGGCTTGGTTCATTTCTCCCCCCTGCCCCCACCCCCTCCCTTACCACCCACTCCGCCCCCTCCCTCTCCCCCCACCTCACTACCCAGCAGAAACTATTTTGCCCTTATTTCTAATTTTGTTGTAGAGAGAGTATAAGCAATAATAGGAAGGAACAAGGGGTTTTGCTGGTTGAGATAAGGATAGCTATACAGGGCATTGACTCACATTGATTTCCTGTGCGTGGGTGTTACCTTCTAGGTTAATTCTTTTTGATCTAACCTTTTCTCTAGTTCCTGTTCCCCTTTTCCTATTGGCCTCAGTTGCTTTAAGGTATCTGCTTTAGTTTCTCTGCGTTAAGGGCAACAAATGCTAGCTAGTTTTTTAGGTGTCTTACCTATCCTCACCCCTCCCTTGTGTGCTCTCGCTTTATCATGTGCTCATAGTCCAATCCCCTTGTTGTGTTTGCCCTTGATCTAATGTCCACATATGAGGGAGAACATACGATTTTTGGTCTTTTGGGCCAGGCTAACCTCACTCAGAATGATGTTCTCCAATTCCATCCATTTACCAGCGAATGATAACATTTCGTTCTTCTTCATGGCTGCATAGAATTCCATTGTGTATAGATACCACATTTTCTTAATCCATTCGTCTGTGCTGGGGCATCTTGGCTGTTTCCATAACTTGGCTATTGTGAATAGTGCCGCAATAAACATGGATGTGCAGGTGCCTCTGGAGTAACAGTCTTTTGGGTATATCCCCAAGAGTGGTATTGCTGGATCAAATGGTAGATCGATGTCCAGCTTTTTAAGTAGCCTCCAAATTTTTTTCCAGAGTGGTTGTACTAGTCTACATTCCCACCAACAGTGTAAGAGGGTTCCTTTTTCCCCGCATCCTCGCCAACACCTGTTGGTGGTGGTGTTGCTGATGATGGCTATTCTAACAGGGGTGAGGTGGAATCTTAGTGTGGTTTTAATTTGCATTTCCTTTATTGCTAGAGATGGTGAGCGCTCTCAGGCTTTTGTCTGTCTGAAAGTCTTTGTTCCTGCTTCATGACTGAGGGATGGTTTCACCAGATATGGACTTATAGGTTGTTTCTTCTAACACTAAACCTCTCACCCCATCTTGCCTCTGGCCTGATGGTTTTAATTGGTTCAATGTAATTCTCACCCCTGTCCCTCTAAAGGTAGGTGATTTTTTCCCCTGGCTTCTTGTCCCTACCTTCCTCCTTCCTCTCTCTCTCTCTTTTTCCCTCCCCACCTCGCACTGTCTCTCTTGCTCTCTCACTCTGCTTTCTGGCTGCCATGAGGTAAGGAGCTTGCTCCACAACTCCCTCCACCATGATTCTCTACCTCACCACAGACCACAGCAATGATGTAGCTGGCCATGAACTCTGACCATGAAACCTCTGAAACCAGGAACCAAAATAAATCCTGCCTCCCACGTTTCCTTCACACAACAAACGTGGTTAGTTTGCAGGCCAGGAAGCAGCACGCAGCCTGGAGTTAGATGACAAGTGAAAGTGAGGCTCCCAGGTGAATAATAGATAAGGCAAAATACAAAACCCAGACAGCATCTCCCGACACAGCCCTCATCAGATACTTGTCCCTCATAGGGGTTGGCAGGTCACAGGTGAATCTTGGGCTGTCAGAAATGCAGTGTGGGAAGGGGTGCATGCTGGGAGCATGGCAAGCCCAGAAGCTGTCGGTGCACTGAGAGGGTGGAGGGCTGGCCCTGTGCAGGAGCCATGAAGGTGAAAAAACAGAGCCTCAGTCAGCTCTCAGCCCACCTCCTGGAAGCAGGGTTGTGTCCAGGGCTCCTAAAGAGCAGCGCATGGAGGAAGTGTACCCGGTAGGCACTGAGAGGAAGATAGAAGACAGCAAGAGGAGACAGGTCCCCAGGCCATGCAAGGCAGCTACAGTCTCTGTCCCAGAGACATTCTGACTAGAAGCAGAGCCGGGCCGCCCTACCCTGTTTTCCTGGAGTCAATGTCACAGACCTAGCCTGGAGAGACAGGGAATGGTGTGGTGGCCAATGAAGGAGGAAGCAGGAGAGAGAGGACATTTCGGGGGTAAGAGAACAAGCCTAGATTGGGAGAGACTGACCGGACTCTTATAGAAAGTGGGAACAAACACGCCATTACTGATGCCTCCCCAGCTCCAGGCACCAGGAGCGGCTTAACCCTCCCACAGAGGATGAGAAATGGGGTTCAGAGGTCAGAACGATGAGCTGAGATTCTAAAAGACCCAGATGATGCTTGGCCACAAGCTCTCTAATACTGCACGACTGTGCACGTTTGTATATCTTAACTCTCAATCCACCGCCTGGCTTCCTCTTCCTGGGTCGCCATCTCCCTTGTCCTCCTCTCTGGGTGAATGCCCTCTGAGTCTGGAGAGGGGCCTGGGTGTGACCTGGGGACTAAGTGCAGGGGGCCTTTTGCCTAGCAGAGAGCTGACACTAGCAGCAGGGCACAGGGTCTCTTGGTTACTTTGTGATCTGTGTTGCTGAGGTCAAAGCCATGGGCAAGAGTCCAAAGCCAGAGCAGTTTTGAAGCTACAATTTTGGAACATAAAAATCAAAAGGTGACTAGCCTATAGTCAAATTTGCAATTGGCCCATTCTCTGGTCCTGACTTAGGGTCCCCGTCCCCATTCGGTCACTGGCAGCCAGCAGCCTCATCTCACTGCCGCTCTCATAACATCTGGGCATTGTGTTGATTTGCCTTTCGTCTTCATCTCTTCTTTTATAGAAAGCGAGTGTCCCCTGGTCAGCTAGACGGTCACTGGAATGGCTCTAAGGAGGCTGGGCATGGGGCACCCTGGGGTTTGAGTTTTATTAGTCCAACTCTGTCCCCAGCTCAAATAACTTTAGCCGGGGGTGACAGCGAGGCCTCCCACTCCACACAGAACCTGCCGCCATACTTGTGCCATTTTTACTGTCAGGCTTCAGGCCAGAGCTTTCTGGCTGGGATTTGGTGTCTGCTCCCCTCTGCTTCCCCAGAGGTCGGGATAAACGGATGCCTCCCGTGTTGTGGCGCCTACGGAGCTGCACACCTGAACCTCCTCAAGTCCCCCTATGTGATGCAGCTTCGCGGCTGCCTCATACACAACAGGGCCTCCAATCCCACCGGCCTGAGGAGGCATCGACGCCCTGCTCCTTGTGCAGCACCCTGTCTGCCAGGCTGTGACTACAGGCTGCAGCTCTGTAGCTTAGGTAGAGTGTGCATTCACTAGAGCATCCTGGGTCCTCAGAAGTGACCGGAAGGCAAGGGCCAGGCAGCTCAGCTACACAATGTACTGGACACTCTTGTGCAGCTCCCGTTGCAGGGGCAGCAAACTCCAGCCAAATGTTCCATCTCCACACCTTCCAAGCCCACGAGCTCCTCAGCGCCTCCACGCCAGGCGGCTCTGCTAGTCGATTGACAGCCAGATCAGACTGCTCCCAGAGGAAGGGCAAGGCTTAAAATCAGGGCTGAGATGTTTCAAGAAGCAATACTGCATACTGTGTGGCTTGGAGTCACAGGCATATAGACAAGAGCCAGGCCAACACCCCACGGTCCCTGTGCCTGTGATGCTGTGCCCATCATGGTGGTTGTGACCCCAGGAGATGCTCAGAACAACCTCTGAGACCTGTGCAAGTGTGTCCCTTTGTTCTTTGCTTGCCTCTCCCCGCCCTGGCACACATGGCATGCACACAACCAAGCACACGTACCCGGGCTTTGCACACACACACGTGCACACACTCAGGCATGCACACTGGTGCACACACACACTTCACACACAGCTTACCCCCAGTTACGGTCAGCACCTGCCTGCCGTTTTACACCATGAGCATTTTCTGTGGCTGTGTCCTTCCCGTCATAGTCACAATGCTAAATAACTGCATACATACTATTCCTTCAGACGACGGACCATAATTCACTCAATCAGCCTTTCCAGATGGGCGCTCTGTCCGGTTTTCACTGCAGTGGAGAAGTCTGGTGGAGAAGGCTTCTGCCCGTGACCTCGTCCTTCACGGATGAGCTCCTGCCGGCCGGTTCTTGACTGGGATGACATGGCAGATGGTTGGCCCTGTTCGTGTCCTTCAGTGCCCATAAGCATTACATCCTAATAGCCACTGAGCCAGGGCATCGGCTGCTCCCTGGGAATGCCAGCTTTCCCAGCAAGCGTGGCGTGTTGCTCACTGCTGTGTCCCCATCCCTTGAACTTGAGGTTCATAGGAGGCACGCAGATTCTGACAGTGTGTTGAGTGAATAAAATCTGGGAGGCAGCCTGTGCTCTCCAGCTGAGGGCTCATCTGGTATCGCCTAATGGATGAGTACTTGGGACCATCCGTACCCAAAACATCTGTCCTCTTCCTCTACCCTAACCCAGCATGCTGTCCAGAGCCTGCACAGTGGGACTGCAACCCTGGAATGGACGCCTACAACCAACAGGGTCTGCAGTGAAGAAGTATTTGGAGAAGGGAGCAGGGTTAATGTCTGGGATTGGAGCTCATTCATAGCCAGGGAAGTCAGGGGTATAAAGGCAGCCCCGGGTCCCCTGGCTGAGCCCTGGGGGATGCAGCTCTGTCCCCAGGAACGTGGGGAGAAACACAATGCACAGTGGATTCCAGAAGAATCCACACAGCTCCGTGGACAGTGCTTAGATGGCAGAAAAGTCAGGCAGAAGTGGGGGCCTCCCCGTCCCTACAGTCCCCTATTCAGTCTGAGGGACGCATGAAACATCAAGGCTGCAGCCGGTCCATCTCACCCCCGGACCCAGGCCCAACAGCCTTTGGTGGCTGTACCCTTGCCTTCCCGCCTTCTGCAGATGTGGGTCACTTTCACCCTGTGACACCAGAAGCCACCCCAGAGCCTCTGCAGAGGAAAAGGGATCCAGAAAAACAAATGTCTGTGTCTGCAGTCTTCAGGAGTGTCTCTCCGCTGCTCTCAGAGACAGTGCCAATAGCACAGCGATAAAACCAGAAGGACACTCAGAGGGGGACAAGTACACAGCAGGGGTGGCCTCATCACGGCTGCCAGCATCTAGATAAGGCTTGCCGCAGGCCTGGCTCTGAACACGGAAGGTGGAGAGTCCACACTGCTCCCTCATGGAGTGTCATTTTCCGTGGGATTCAGGCCAGAGGCCACTTTGCCTCCTGAGCGAGGGGAAAGGAGCAACCTATACCTCTCCCAGCCCCGGGCATGGCAGAGCCCAGGGAGGAGAAGGTTCTCTTCCTGTGGTGACAAAGGCGTGTTCAGCTGCTCCTCCCTCTCTGCACTCCGCAGAGGAGCCGACCAGAGGTCCAACTACAGGTGCACCCTGGGCTCAGATCTGAATGACCAGCCAAAGTGACACAGCAAAGACGGATGGGTCAGTCTCCCTGAGGCCCCACTGCCCCAATCCAGACCCCTACCACAACCCAAAAGGCTCATCTCTGCTGAGCAAGGTGAGCTGTGTCTGCCTGTCATGACACAGCCCCGCTGTGGGCCTGGGGCCTAGGAAAAGGGAGAGGAGGTGAAGGGGACACTGAGTGGGTCGTGGGGGACTCAAGCATACTGCTCATCCCGGGAAGCCTCAGTCCCACCTGGCCACAGCACAAGGTGAGCACAGAGACCATTGTCCCCTGACCTGCTCTCACGCCTGCCCTGCCTCTGTGTTCTGAGGGCAGGTACCAAATGCCACCCAAATTCCCCACAGGCTGTAAGGACTCTCCATTATCACAGCACAGGGTGACAGCATGTAGCTGCTTGCTCCAATTCATGCTTGACCAGCTCTTCCCCCTGTGGGGTGGCACTTGCAGCAAGGTGTCCTTGGCAGTCACCCCTATCCACAGAGCTTTCCTCCCTGAAGATGCCAGGTGGCAGCAGAACTGAGAGGGTGTCCTGGGCCAGCCCTGTCCTTCCTGCTAGCTGACACACCGGAGCTCCCAGGCCATCAGGAACGTCCCCTAGAGAGTGAAGCTCACGAGAACCCGTCTCATTGTGCCCTTCCTAGGGCTGCAGGGATGATGAGAACAAAAGTAAGTTCACAAGTGTCTCTGTGGGAAAAGCGGGAGGGTGACAAAGGCACCGAGGGGAACTCAGATGAGATAAGGCAGAAACTGAAGTGGCTGGAGATGGAGCCACGCGGTGGCAGCCGGCAGCCAGGCTCTACCCGTGACGTGTGCAGGCCTGGTTGGCAAATCCTCTGCAGAGGTCTCAGAAGGGTTGGGAGTGCCTGAATTACCCCCACACCCCAAATCCTAAAAACATTTTTATCCTGTGCCTAACTTGTATTTGCAATGTTGGAGGTTCCTTTCCTTAAAGAAGGCTCCCAGGCGATATAAACCTCAGCTCTCACAAAACCTGGGCCCACTCCTAAAGAAGAAGGAAGCATTTGCAACTGACCCGGAGAGGAAACTGGGCAGCATCAGGGTTCCATCCTCCTGATGAGCTCCTACATGCCCCACAAAACCCTTCGAAGTCCAAGTCAGAAGATACTGCTGTGTAAATGCTCTCCAGAGGCCTTGTTCTTGCTCTTCAGTGTTCTGTATGTCGCTATCTGTGAGCCATCCTTCCGAACTCACATACACTGCATCCGAACTCCTGTGTAGATAGGACAGCTTGGGAACAGATACAGGGGAGGGGCATATGGTTAATTTTTTCCCACATCTACCAGGTCAGGTTCCCTCCCACTGTAGAATTAATTGTCTCCTTGTCTTAGAATGTTCCCTCGCCCACAGACTTCTTTGGACAGCAGTCTGGTGTCCACCTCTAGGACCCCCAGAGTCCAGGGCATGTGTCAAGGTCCACTGAGAACCTTCTCTCTGTCTCTGCTCTGGGCTAGAGGGTGAGAGGCCTCTGCAGCCCACCCTGCCCCCGGCCCAAGAGACTGTGCACAGTCCTAGGCTGTGAGTGGGGTCCTGGGGCCGTCTTCCTCCACAACGACAGGCAGCAGGAGTGTGCTCTTTCCTTTAAAGATGACTTCTTGGTCAAAAGGAGCCAGGGGTCAGATCAGGAGGCTCACTGGGTCACATCAGCACCACACCTGGGCCCAGCACGGACTGCCACATCAACACAGATCACAATCTAGTGAAACCACCTGGGCTGCATTCATGGCATCTCACTGTGGCCAGCAGCCAGCACTACACCAGATCCTGAGGGAGACCCAGGGCCGGGCCAACAGCGGATCAGCTGTGTCCCCTTTGTCCAAAGCACCTGTGGTCTCTTGGTTTCTGGAGGAAGGGTGATGGTCCCTAGCCTAACAACCCAAGAAACACGTAAGTGCTTGGAGTTGCATCACGTGTGTCCCCAACAGTACGTGTGTGATACATGAGCACAGAACCGGTGACAGAGTGAGAGATGAAGGGTGGACAGATGAGATCTCCATTAGATAGGGAGAGAGCGGTTGTCCCCCAGAGCATGGGAGAAAGTTTTGCCATCATCTGGGTCTCTGCAGCAGAGCTGGGGTGACAGCTCCATGCCCATGCCCAGGGCTCCCGTCTGTGCCCTCCCAGAATAGACCTGCTGCATAGAAGTCTCCAGGCAAGGGCAGGCTGCCTGGACGTGTGCTCCAGAACCTGTCACAGAACCGTGTGGTGTCATTCTCAGCAGATCCCCTGCACCAACTCCCGGGCCTGCGTCTCATGGGCAGCCCCTCCCCTCCATCCTGAGGTCTGCTACCAACCAGACTCCTGTTTGACTCTCCCCTGCACCAGTATGTGAACACATGTGCAGGCCCCATGCTCACATACACGTGCAAACGTGTGTACATACACACACGCACGCATGCAGGCACTGCAAGCATGCAGAGCCATGGTCAGCCGGTATCCAATCTCACATTTAACTTCCCCAACCATCAGAAGCATGGCTCTCTGTTCCACCTGCCGGCCCTTCACCTGCTGCTCCCCCCTCCCACTGCTCTCTACAGATCACAAGGGAAATGGGTGTCTGGTAATTACCAAGGTACCCACAAAGAGGGTTTTTAGCAGGTGTTTTCCTGAGCTGGACCCAACAACTTCTGTCTGCATGGGAAGGTCTTTACTTGGAGCCCAAGGCACTTGACCCCAAGCCTTCCTCAGGTCTCACACTCACCTCCCTTGGGCATGGGCTGGTCCTTCCCAGACATTCCATGCACCTGGATGAGTGCTTCTGTTGGGTGAAGTGTTTTCTGCTCCCCTTCCCCCTTCTCCTCCACCCCCCACACACACAGCACCATGGTTCAGCCCTCTCCTGGTTCCTGCTCAGGCTGACCTCTTTCCTACACCTTTATCTTGAATGATGGTTAAGGTGTTCCTCTGAGAGTCTCAGCTCCCTGTGGGACAATGTTCCTGGGGTACCTGAGGTCCTAAGCCAGAGCCTGCCTCATGGTAGTCACTTAGACATTTGTTGGGTAAATGACGGAATCTTGGTCCTGCTCACGGGAGATTGCACATTCAGCCCCCCTTCTTCAGCCCCTTGGCCCACCCCTTTACCGTGTGGTTCTAGGACTCCTGTCCAATGATGGGGTTCTTTCCCTGTGCCTGGGACTTCGCTGCAGCTATGAGACTTTCTCTATCCAGTAGACTGAGCAGTGTTCTTTGCTTAGACTCCAGCAAGCATTAGGTGATTCTACCTCTGGCATCCCCAAGAGAAAGTCAGGCCCAGTCACCCCTGTCCAGGAGGATGAGTGACAGGTGAGCACAGCTGCCTTGTCCGCCCATCGACCTGTCCAGGGCACGGATGCCTGGGCACCACCACCCCAACCAACCCATAACCACAGGTGATAATTACATGCCTGTGTCCTTTGCCAGTCACAGCATGGTCCTATTCCCGACTGCAGCCTTCCTCATCCAGGAGTGTCCTGCCAGTCCTCCCTATTACCACTCACCAAGAGCCTCTGCATGCTAGGAGCTGCACAAGGTGTACACTGGCAGTGTCTCCACTTATTCCTCTGTGACCCTCAGTAGAAAGCGTGGCCATGATTCCCGCTTTGTGTATGAGCTGAGAGTCAGCAAGGTAGGCAGATTTTGTCCAGGTTACACAGCTTGTCAGCAACAGAGCTGTCCACTCCAGGTCTGTCTGACCCACTGGGCTAAATTGATAGAGATCAAAATTATGACTACCACATTTGCCTGACTCAGGGTAGACAGTCCACACACTGTCAAGAGTAAAAGACTTCTAGTCACTCCTTGTGACTGTTTTGGTGATTCCCAGAGCAGAGAAGAGTGAAAGCAGGAAGCCCTGTGACCTTACCCTGAACCTCATTAAGAGGGACTATTAAGGTAGGTGGTGGTCACTTACTCTCTCTTGATGTTGAGGGAGTCAGTGGTTGGTTCTCCAATGGGTGTTCTCCATTGACGCATAGACATTCTTGTCAAAAACTCTTCTCCTTAAGGTCCACTCCACCAGCTCACCAACTCCTTGAACTGACTCCTCGCATGCATTGAAGTCTTGGCTCCAACCCAGAGCTCCACCTCAAACCCTGCCATCAATGATGGGTCTTGAACACCAGTAGGAAAGCCCATCACAGAAGCATGACCTCACATGACCCTGCATGACTTGCTCATCTTAGACACCCATGCTCAAGGTCACAGCTTAGACTTTGCCATTCATCATGTCAGCTTCAATTCATCAGTGTCTCTTGGAACATATTCACCAGATTACTAATTTCCTTGTTCATCCATTCTCAATCAAACTCTTCCTTGATTTCAGGAAGATCCTTAGCAAAAAGGGGGACCCAAGAAGAGGGCTGGAGATGTGTGTCAGTGGTAGAGCGCTTGCCTAGCATGAGTGTGGCCCTTGGATCCATTCCCAGAACTGCAAAAAAAAAAAAAAAAGTAAACCTCTTTGTTCATCAGCTCTGTTCTTCTTATCTCCTCATTAGCTTAGACTCGTGCTCAGAGTTTTAATTCTTGACAATGCCCTAAACTTCCTGTCTTCCCTGTGGTTCTATTGCCCTTTATAGACAAAGTCCTACCCCGAGGTGTTCCCCTCATCATATCTGAAACAAGAGACCACTGGAGAGAATAAGGTCAGCTCTTGTTCACACACCTCAAGTGCATCCTCACCACACCCCACTGTGTGCCCCACTACCCTGGGCCACACACGCATCTCCATCCTGGCCTTCTCTGAGCTTCGCTCATTTCCACAGCCTTAGACCCTAAGTCCTCACCTCACTCAATCCCCAGCCCCTCCCTCAGAAGATAAAGCTTTCAAACATGGTGGTTCTCAAAGGCTGATGTGGGAGACTCAGCTGCCAACAGATCTTCGCCATCAGATTCAGCTGTGCTGAGTCTCCGTCCTGGAATTCCCACAATCCCACTTCACAGATGCACACACAGATCTAATGTCCTGCAAAACCTCTTGTCTCCACACCTGTCCTGGAAACATTCCAGGCCATCCAAAATGACAGAGAATAGACAAATGAGCCCTCAGAGTCCCTCAACCATCAACATTTGTAAATACATGACTGATACTGCTTCTGCTACATCCCCACCCACTCTCATTCCAAAGTGGGTTCTTTAAAAACAAGTTCTAGACATAAAATAATTTTACAGATTCCATATGTACATCTCAAAGAGGACTCCTCATAGTCTCACTGCATCATATATGCCTACAATCCAACCATTCCTGAATGGTTTATGGTTTCTCTCCATGCCCGATGGCTCACCTTTACCCCACACGTGCATTTGTACATGGTTTGTTCATTAGGTCCAATCAAGGTCAAGACGTTTGGAGGTTGTGTCTGTCACTTGCATTCTTCCAATGTGCCAATGAGACCTTCCTCTCTCTGCTTTTCAGTTCTGTTGAAGAAAGATGCTGTCACCTGACATGTCTGCTATGAAGTAAGTTTCTCTGCCTCGCACCTGATCACATCAACAGCCACTCAAGAAAATTTCCAGGACCCTTGTTTCCTAAGGGTGTGTGTGTGTGTGCGCGCGTGTGAGAGAGAGAGAGAGAGAGAGAGAGAGAGAGAGAGAGAGAGAGAGAGAGGAGGGAGAAACAGAAGGAAGGAGAGAAAGAAAGAAGGAAGGAAGGAAAGAAAGAAAGAAGGAAGGAAGGAAGGAAGGAAGGAAGGAGGGAAGGAAGGAAGGAAGGAAGGAAAGAAAGGAAGGAAGAAAGAAAGAAAGAAAGAAAGAAAGAAAGAAAGAAAGAAAGAAAGAAAGGAAAGAAAGAAAGAAAGAAAGAAAGAAAGAAAGAAAGAAAGAAAGAAAGAAAGAAAGAAAGAAAGAAAGAAAGAAAGAAAGAAAGAAAGAAAGAAAGAAAGAAAGACGGAGGGAGGGAGAGAGACTGGGAGATTAATGGAGACTGGTTTCCTGCCCAGGCTGGGAGTCACAGGGAGGCTTTGCTTTTGCATGGGGATCTTTTTTTTTATTATTCATAATATCATCACCCACACAGTGCCCAGAACCTGACAGTTGTTCTATAACCCTTCTCCAAAAAAGGAACAAGGGTATCTTATAAGTGACTAAAGAAACTAAATTCAAACAAAATCTCCCTAGCACACAGAGGTTTGTAGGTTACTTTTGCATGGCTGTGACCAAAATGCCTAAGGAAACATCTTTAAGGAGGAAGGTTTACTTTGCTCAATTGCAGAGGTTCAGTCCATGGTTAGTTGATGACTAACTGTGGGCAGGACGTCATGGTGGTGGGCACGTGTCATGGACAGTCTTCTTCACCTCATGGTGGACAGAAAGGAAAGATAGAGGAGGAGCCAGGGACCAAATATCACCTTCAAAGTCCTGCCCCCCAGTGACCTCTACCCTCAGGCCCCACATCTTAAAATATTCACAACCTCCCAAAATAGCACCACGAGCTGGAGCCAAGCATCCCACCCATAATCCTGTGGGGGACATTTCCTATTCAAACCATTACAGTATGTAAGACTCAGTTTGCAATTTTTCTTTTTAATCATAATATGAAAATTACATTGCTTGAAACACCACTACAAGAAAAGCAGATTTCCTCCCTTTCCAGGACCCAAGGTCAAGACTGGAAGCCAGGGACAGAGAGGTGGGCTTTGTACTTCTGTCCTGGAAAAGCAGGATTGGGGCTCACATCAGGGGCTCATGCCCCAGGGCTCTGGACAGCCCAACGTATGGACATCTCTGTGGACTCAGACAGTGCGGTGTCTCAGGATCTGAGAACAAGGGTCAGTGACAGGCAGAATTCCCTTGGAGTCATCAGGTGAGTTCCAGACTAAGTGCATTCCTGGGCATCACAGGCAGGAAGGCTTGCAGGTGCCACGGTTGAACGGTCTCAGTGGACCACAGCCTGAACTGAGGAAGATTCTCCATCTCTGTCCCCATCAGCTCCAGTCACCTGGGACTTCCTCATGTTACTTCTGGGTAGCATTTCAGGTCACATTTTCATAAATCCCCAAGACCATTTTCTTTTTAACAGATTTCTCTCCGCGCTTGAAATACATACTTTCCAGGGTGATTTTTCATACTGTCCCATTATTCTCAATTCTTAATGAAATGAGTTTCTTAATTATGTCACCAACATCAATATGTGCAAAGTGTTCATTGCTTTCCTTCCTATTCATTGTCTTTAGCCTGCAGTGAGAACTCAAGGGGAAAATTCCAGGACTTAATTTTCTGTACCACGTACATCTTGCCACAGCACCCACTGAAGTGGGGTGAGCAGCGTCTCCTGAGGAGGTAAAGGCTGTGACAGGAATGACAGGGAGGAAGTGTGTGACAAGGACATGGTCAGAGTATGAACTCCTATGCACTCCTGTAGAAGGGCTGTGTCCATGCTTGGTGTTCCTGGCCTGGCCAGACTTCTGTAAACACACAAAGGACAAGGACATAGACTCCAGGGCAGCTCTGAGACAGCACAGCAGATAGGCAGAGCCCAACTTGGAAGGTGGATCTCTTTCTGCCCTGAGCAGCACTGCTTGGACCTGTGTGCAGGTAGCCATCCTCTCCCAGTCAGCATGTGGTTTCAGTTGGCCAGGAGCCAACTGTTGCACAGCCTTTGGGGACAGTGACCTTCTTTCCCAGTGACTTCAGCAAAAGCCCACAGAAGGGTCATTCACCCTTCCTTACACTCCCCGGAAGGGCCAGGGTCATGTGCACTAACTGGTCAGGTTTGTTAACCAGCTCCAGCTGCCAACCCAAAGGGCCACAGGTGGGTGATTTAAACCACAGAGACTCCTTCTGTCATGATGTGGAGGCCAGATGTCCAGTTTCAAGCTGTCCAAAGGGCTGTTGTTTGTTTTCTGAGACTTCTTGCCTTGGTCACAGTGGCTTGTGGATCCTGGCTGCCCCCTGGGTCCTCACATGCCATCCTTCTGTGTGTCTGCGGCATCTCCCCTTTCACATAAGGACACCAGCAATACCTTCGTCTCCTCTATAGAGACATGTCTCAAATACACTCACAGCTGAGTTCCTGGAGGTAGAATGTAAACATATAGGGACTTAGGGGGACAAAATCCAGTCACCAGGGGCATCCCGTGTCCCTAAAGGGGCTGAGTCCATGTCCTGATTACACACCACACAGCGCAGGGCACTTCCTGGTAGGAAGCTCATAGGACTTTTTTTTTTAACCAGTGTCAGAGGGATTTGTTCTGATAGAGGAGCTGTGAGGAGAGTGTCGGTCACTTGCCTGGGCTGCAGGAACCGATGGAAATCTCAGCAAAGCCCAGAACCAGCACTAGAAGGGACAGCAGTTGACAGAAAATGCTCCACCTTAGCCAAGCCAAGAACCAGTGTCCCCAAGCCAAAGCCAGTCCCATGGGACCCCCATCACCCTTAAAAAGACAAAGAAAGGTAGACTCCAATGGAGCCAGCATCTCCTGGAAGCAGGACCAGGAAGGACTGGCCTCCTGACGCCCATGGTGGAATAAGAATGCCAGCCCATCACTGCACAGGCTATGGGGCAATAAAGACCCAGGCTCATTTCTTGCTTGGCCACAACCTCCCTCAGGCTAGGACATATCCACCATGGTAGTTTGTTACAGAAACCATACATTGTGACTGTAGTTTTGGCAATTGGGGAGAATAAACAAATTAAAAAGTTGCCTGAAACTAACCTAGAAATGCATGGTAAAATATAACGCACATGTGTGCTTTTTAAAAAAATTTATTAGGATATATTCATTATACACGGGGGGATTCATAGTGACAATTCCAATTAGACTTACACTGTACATTAGTTAGTTACATGATGCCCATGATCTCTCCCCCCCCAGCCCCTCCCCGACCCACTTAGAGCAATTGCAAGTGGTTTCTTAGTTCTGTTTCATATAAGGACATGAAGTCCATCAGCCATATTCCCTCACCTTAATCTCCGTCATTCTCCCTTCCCCCTCTTACCTGTTCCCCCACCCACACAGTGGGTCTGTCATTCATTTTTAATATTTAAGTTGATGTTCAAAGGGGTTTCTCAGTGTGTCCTGGCTGTGAGTCTACTTTAATTTGGTCCATTTAACCCCTTCCATTACCCTCCCTTACCCTTTACCTCCCACCATCATTTTTCAGCAGCTTTCGGTACTCATGCTTACATCCTCTACCTTCACATCTTCTGTTTTATGATATTACTGACGCTCTACCCTTCTCTTTTCCTTTCCTCTTTCCCCATGTTCCACTGTTACAAACGAGTTTCACATATGAGTTTGTATATGATCATGCTTGTTTTTGTGTATATGTTTATCTTTTGGATCTATGTTCCATGGTATAAGCCTAATATCCAGAATCTACAAGGAACTCAAAAAAATTCAACCCCCCAAAGAATCAACACCCCAATGAAGAAGTGGGCACATGAATTAAACAGGGAATTCTCAAAGGAAGAGGTACAAATGGCCAGTGAATACATGAAGAAGTGTTCAACTTTTCTGACCATGAAAGAGATGCAAATCAAACAACACTTAGACTTCATCTCACCCCAGTTAGAACGGCCATATTCAAGGGTAATGGCAACAAATGCCGGTGAGGATGTGAAACAGGCACTGCTGGTGGGAATGCAAGTTAGAGAACCTCTAGGGAAAGCAGTATGGCAATTCCTCAAAAAGCTAAAGGTAGCTCTGCCATATGATCCAGTGACGCCACTCCTGGACATCTACCCTAAGGACCGTAAGACAGGATACAACAGGGACACCTGTACACCGATGTTCATCACAGCACTGTTCCCAAGAGCCAAGCTGTGCAAACAACCCAGGTGCCCTACAACTGAAGACTGGATCAGGAAAATGCGGTGCAAATGCACAATGGAGTATTACCAGCCGTAAGGAATAATGACGTGTGGTTTGAAGGTAAATGGACGCAGTTGGAGGACATCATGTTAAGTGAAGCCAGCCAGAATCAGAAAGACGTGTGTGCTTTAATTGGATGGTGGAGCTGGAAAACCAAACAGGAATGAAGGGAAAATGGAAGGAGCAGAAGCCAAGGAAGCCGGCCACGCCCGCCCCGGGATCAGGTGTCCCTTCCACACCATAGGGCACTCTGGGCCTTGGTGAGCTGGGCAGGCTGATCGCAGCATCGGCTCAAAGAGGCAGCCATGTAAGTGTGGGAAGGGAATGTGACAGGAAGGCTGTTACCCCCTGAAGCTCAGAGTTCAGTAAGGTGGCCAACGGGTGCCAAGGCACCCAAAGGCCCCGGACAGGACACTCTCCTAGAGCCACTCTCAGACCTTCCCAATCACTGCCACCTCAGCCAACAGCAGTCCCAAGCAGCTGTGAAGGATGTCCATCCCCATGGTGGTGACAGCTCCTCACGAGTCCGTCTACCCTGAGGTTCCCTTCCCATTCAGCTAGGTGGCTGGATATGTGGCTTTCCAGCTTCAGATGCCCTTCCTCTGCCAACCATGTGCCTCCCACACCTTGCCTCCCCCAGCCTCCTCCAGGCTACAGAAAGTTGAATTTCTATGAAAACCTCTTATTCCATAACCCTCACAACACTCGTGGCTCTGGGCCAGAAACGTCGAAGCACAATTTGATAACCCCAAGTAAAGCCAGGGAAATGCAGACATCCCACCCCCATGCAGGGCAGGCTGGGAGTCATCTGAGTTTGAGTTCCCGTCCACTGGTGCTTGTTGTATTCATGTGACACTCACAGAGGCCACACCACCAACACTTAAAATGAATTAACTGAAACCACATGGGTGTCTGCAAGGCTAAAACCCCAAATATAGTGCTGAGCAGAAACACAAGCTACCGAGAAATTTGCATAACCTTAGGGTGAAAGGTTACACTTTAAAACGATGAAAATCAGGAACGTGTATTGTTGGTCTGTAAACGCAGATCATAAATAAAAAAACAGGGGCTAATTCAGGAAGGAAAGCAGGGAACTAGGTCAGAGACACTGAAAAGATGTGTGACACTAAACTTCAGCTCAGGACTTCTTTTTAAAAATGCCTTCCCAAGGAGTAGGAAAATATATGCAGCAGATTTGGGCGGACGGCATCCTACTCCCTTCCTAGGCTGGAAATAAAAGTCTGAGAAGCTGCCGGAGACAAGGGGTTCGCAGAGACGTGACAACTCCGTGTAATAAGGTCCTGTGGACGGGACCCTGGAATAGAAAAAAGTGCATTGAGTAAAAAAAGAAGGAAATCGGATTTGCTGGGCTGGCGCCTCATGCCTGTAAGCCTAGCTGCTTGGGAGACTGAAACTGAGAGCATCGTGGTTCAAGGCCAGCCCTGGCAAATGGGTCACAGATCCCAGAGCAAAATGAACTGGAGGCATGGCTCAAGTAGTGAAGCCCTGAGTTCAAACCCCGGTTCCATAAAAAAGCAAATAAACAATAAATAAGGAAATCTGAATAAAGTATGGGCCTCAGTTAATATCGTATCAGTATTGGCGAGGTCTTGGTAAATAATTTGTGTCAATGTTCATTTGTGTGACAAGTGCATCGTGTTAATATAAGATGTTGACAAAAGAGGAGCACTTTAATATGAAGTATTTATTTAATGCTATTAAATATTTACCTTTACGTCAGACTCGAAGCATAACCACAAATGCAGTGTCCAGTCCAGACCTCGTGAGGCAAGTCTTCTCTGCTTTTCATGTTCCGTTGTCAGGAAGTCAGTTTATCTTTAAATCTTATTCCTAAATTTCATGAAACCTGGAAGGATCTATGCCATTTGACCCCAAAGCATGGGTTCCAAGACCCCAAAAAATGGTATTTTAAGAAAGTACTCCTAGAAGAGAAAAAATCTCACTCACAAAAATGCTCACTGTTCTGGTATGTGTCAAAGCAAATAATTACTCAGCCTAGCGTAACTCAGTTGTGGGGTTTAGGCTTTTATTAAAAAGTGAGCAGAAAGGAAAATAGTAGGTTAACAGGAAAAATAAAAGACCCAACTGTGCATAAAATTGCGCCTGTGTGGACCAGGCCAGGAAAAGTCTGTGTCTACAGGGAAGGGAACCATGGTTGTTCCTCCTCAGCGGGAGTTATGTTTGTTTTTCGTATTCACAATGTTTTTTGTTCACATAATAATTTTTAAAAGATAAAGAATTTCTTTTTTTAGTTAGTTAAAATTGTTTGCTGTTGGGTTAGGGTGTGACTCAACTGGTAGCACCTACCTCACAAGCATGAGGCCCTGAGTTCAAACCCTAGTACAAACCCCAATACCACCAAAAAAAAAATCCTTTGCTGTTAAAATATGATAGCCATTTACAAAAGTTTTTAACATTTTATTTTAGAAGAGTTGCATATTTACAGAATGTTGAGAAGACAGTACAGAAAGTCTCCCCATACTTGACAGATGGCTCGCTGATTGTCAGCATCTGACGTTAATGTCACATGTCACATGAATCAACATTGACATAGCCCTATCAACCAGTAATGCACCCCTGCTGGCACAATTACCAACTGAGGCTCAAAACTTACTCGGATTTTCATATTTTTTTTTTTACCTAACATCCTTTCTCTATTCTGGGGTCCCATCCATAGACACTTACTATGCGAAATTGCCTTGTCCCTTTGGGCACCTCCAATGTGTTTTTCTCCAGAGTTGGTGGCGTGGAGTGCTGGTCTTGTATTTTGTAGAATGTCCTCAGCTGGGATTTGAGCTATGTTTTCCTTGTGGTTGGTCTGGGTCACGGGTCTGGGCGAAGAAGCCCACAGAGGCTGTCACGGGTGTGAATGTGGACACCGGCTGTCACTGTGGGCTCTGACGTCAATTACAGTGGCAGTAGAGCTCGTCAGGTGTCTCCTCATAAAGGGATGTCTTTCTGCCCTCTGTGCAGCCTCCTCGTAGGGACCACGGAAGTCCCTTCCTTTCTTTTTTGGTTGGGTATCTCTCAAACTCTTTGGAATTATTCTGCATGAGAAATTTGACTCTTACACCTTATTTATCTGTCTGTTTACTTGTCATCTAATCGTTTCTTTATAGCCCTATGGACTCAGGAAGGCTGATTTGCTACTTTGGTTAAAACCCAATCCTACTGTATTTATTTTGTCGCTAACATGACTCTGGCTTTGACCACTGGGTGCTCTTTCCCATCACCCTTCGTTTCTTTGTTGTGAACGCGCCTTTACTTTCTGGCACTACAAGTCGTTCTGGGCCTATTTTATGGAGCTGCTCCTCCAGTGGTAGACTCACCATCTCTTCTGGTTCTTTTAATCAGAGAAGAATTTTAGAATCCCAAATCTGGTTACATGCCATCCTTGCCACAAGGGTGTCATGGCTGCTTATCAACTGAAAGGCAAAGGATGTAAGCGTGTGCTCTAAACGTCTACAAATACCCTATTGTGACCACGCGTGTCTATATTAATCTAAGCACAAATTCACACGACTATCTCCAGCTATCGTCAATTGCCCCATGGATCGCTCCAGCCTCTTCTCCCCGCTTTTATCTAAAGCCTCCCAATCATCTCCCTAATTACTCAGCACACATGTATACAGGTGCTAGAACTGTTAACCCATACTCTGGCAGAAAAAACTTTATCTCCTAGAGATAAATGAATCACCTTTTTTTTTTTTTGCATTTTACTTTTTTTTTTCAGTTGAATGTCTAATTTCTGCAGCTTCCATTTGTTGAAAATACTGTGACTTTTCCATTGTGCCTTTGCCAAAAAACTGTTGACTCTGTGTATGCATCTGCTTCTGGGCTCCACATTCTGCTCCATTGAAACGTCCTTTTGGAAAACCTAGCCACATGTTAAACTCTAAGTCCTATAATTGGGTGGCATGAATCCTCCAACTTTTATTTCCTTAGGTGTCATGTTGGCTATTCTGGGTTTTTTGCATTACCATATAAAATTTGAAGTCTGCTTGTAAAGAACTATTAGATGTATTTTGGAAGTTTGATTGGGATTCTGTTGAAAGGCTTCTCTCCTTGCCTCCACCAGGACCCCTGGGCTCTTCCTCTGGTCCTCACTGGGAGAACCTGCTGTTCCTTAGGGAACATCATACAGATATAGGGTCCCCCAGACTGTGGCCCTTGCAGCCCCACAGTCTTAGCAGTCCACTCAGTTTCCAGCAGTTTGTCAAAATTGTGACTATTCTTGCCACGTCTGACCTCAGGAACTGTGCCACAGAGAGACAGACCTCAGCAGAGTCTGGTACGTCTGACTCCCCAGGTTTGGCCCTGTGACTCCCACTATCTGATGGGTCCTGAAAAGTTGCTGATTTTTGGATTGCCTACGTTTTCTTGTCATGAAGATGGATGGAAGTGCTCTTCCAGGTTCTGGAGATTTGAAAATGTCAAGATCCATGTCCCCAAAGAAGCGAGAGAAATCAAGCCAGAGCTGCTTGCTTGCATGGTTTACTGTACTGAGAGGAAGCTGCCTGCTGTTTCTGCTCTAACAAAGACAAGATCTGCTTTAGCCTGGGCCTACCCTCGGGGAACATGCTTCCTGTTTCTGTGGAAGGTTGAAGACTTACAGGCCACAGACCCACCTGTTACCTCAAAATATAAAAACAAGGCATCAGGGAGTCATTCCAATCAGAAACACAGTTTTCCAGCTTTAAGATGCTAGAATTTTACCCCAAAGCCTCACCAGAAAAGGAAAGATTGTTTTTTCCAAAGGAGAAAGCCTGATCTGGTGGAGTCTGCCATCTTTCCTCATGGCACCTGTCTTGGGTACCTCCTGGCCTGTCTGTGTGCTGAGGGCTCATCAGTGTTTCCCAAAGGCCTCTTGGGTTTTCCCTGGTTGTTTGGGTGCAACTTTTGATTCAGTAGTCATGTTGGAAAGTACTTTTGGTTTGTTTTTTTTTTAACTTTACAAGCAATTTACTCTGTGTATTTTTAAAAATTTATTTCTAGCTTAACACATTAGAATTAATCCATGTTATTTTATGGCCTAACATATAATCATGATTTTGCAAATATTTCATATCAGCTTGAAAAGATAACATAACTTTGTATGATGTGATGTTGGATAGAAGTGTGTTGATGGAACATTTTTAGTTAGACTGTTCAAATTCATTAGGTGCTTAATTTATGCATTGTCTATTTGATCAAAACCTGGGAGATGCATAATCCCCTGTAATTGGGTTTCTGCTCACTTATACCTATATTTCTAAAAGTGCTCCATTAGTCTATTTAGATGCTGAAATTGAGCACAAAATGTTCAAGACTGATATGTTCTCATACAGCAATATCCTTTTTATGAAAAACAAAGTCCGTCTGTGTCTGTTAAGCGACTATTGTCCTGAATCTCACTGCGAGTAAGGTAACAGTGGCTGTGGGGCCTCACTCTCTCCTGTGCTCCCGCTCGTTTCATTTCTCCCTTAGTTTTGGCACTAACTTCCCATTATTGGACTTTTACATGGTAGCAGAGTTTCACCATAAATCAAACTGGGGGTTTCCCTCTCCTCCTCTTCACATAGGAGACTTGGGGCCCTGGAAAATCGTTTAACCCCTCAGAGCCTGTTTCCTCACTTGTAAGTCAGGGGCAGTGAAAGCCATCCTCAGGGTTGTTATCAGAACTCAATGAGACAATGAATTCTGAGTCCATTACTGAGCAAGTCAGTGGTGAACAACAACCACTGCTTTCCAGGAACTTTCAGTCCAGTTGGAAGACAGACATCAAGCACGTAGTTACAAATATTTCCTAAAACATCTCATGTACCAAACGCCATCAGTACAAACTAAGACGTTCCATGAGCACTCCCGACAGAGAAGTCCAACCATGAACGTTTTCCCAAGGAAGTACACCATGTTTCATCCAGTAACTGGTAGCAGACATGACAGCTTTTTCTTTATTATAACTAACATTAAATTACCATTTTATTTTATGTATGCTTCTTACAAATGGATTTTACACTCTACCCTAATCTAAAAGTCTTTGTCATTTAACAGGAGAGTTTAACTCATTATTATTTATTGTCATAAAATCATGCTTCTGTCTTTCTTCTGTCATTAAAAAACAAAGAGGACATTAAGAAAAAGATGAGCAGCCCATATGGCAAAGCCTTAATATCCTCTGCATTTAGGGAGGACTTAGCTGCCACCAAGGAGATGCATCTGGAGAAAGAAGTCACGTAAGAAGCACTAAACAGGAGAAAATGCTCAGGCACACAAGTGATTTTAAAATGCAAATGGAGACAATCACAGAACTTTTTTCATCTTTCAAATTGGCAATTTAGCAAGATAATATTTGATGTTCGGGAGGGTGGAGTAAAATGGCTGCATATTTCCATGCTGGTGGAAATAGAAACTCAAATTGCCTCTCAAGCAATGTGGTGATCTAAGGAAAGAGAGCTAGAATTCCACACTAATGTTACAATTACACTTCTAACAGCCTGTCCTCAGGGGTGGAGACAGAGATGCCCACACAAGCATGTTCACCACAGCTATGACAGATGTAGTCTCGGTCTCTCAGGAGTCGCTGGAGACTTGGTCCTTCACAGCCCAGCCTGTGAGGGTGTTTTTGTTCTAGTTAGATATCAGGGAGCCCCTTCCTCCTGAAAGAATGCCAGTTAAAAAGTGACTCTTTCTTTTGGTGGTACTAGGGTTTGAACTCAGGGCTTTTTGATTGCTGGGCAGGCAACTTGAGTCATGCCTCCAGTCCAAACAGTGACTTCAGCCTCATGAGTAAATGGTCGGGGTCTTCACGATATTGCTCAGGGGTTTTCAGGTGATGGCTTGCCCCTGTCTGCACAACGGTGGGCTCTTACGACCCCACAGAGTCACTCCTAGGCCTCCCGCCTTAGGAGAGTGGGTCATAGATGAGTTTCTCTGAGGTCAAGAGCCACGAGTCCAAGTCAGCCATGGCTTCTGTCTAGGATAATGTGCTCTTTCCTCTCAACAGAGATCTCTTCTTTCTTCTTGGGGACAACCAGAGGCAGCCTTGGTCCTGAACTTCAGAGAGGCTACCCTGGCCCTGTTCAGTGAGCCTGCCCATGGGCACTGCCACCTGAGCCTCAATATCCTGACTTCCAGCCCGGGTCCCCCACCGTAGGACCAGGATGCTCCCAGTGACCCCCATGTACTTTGATGTCCCACAGGCCTCTTTCGACATGTATTCAAGGCCCTGGCATCGCAGGGCAGAGCTACAAGTGGAAAGAGAAATGAAGCAGCCAAGATCAGCATCCAGCACGGACACTGCTTCTCTGCACATGCCCGGTAAGACTCCAAGATGTCGGACCCCATTTCACATTGGGGAAGGCCTGGTTAGAACATTATGCAGTGAGCAGATTCTTAGCTCAGACTCAGAGCGAGGGAGTCTTCTTTTGTCTTCTTCTTTCAGGTCCCCCAAATGTCAGGACCAGGCCTGCAGTGAACCCTGATACCGTGAAGCACAGCACAACACCAGGCATCCAATATTTCCCATGACATCTTCCAAGATAAAGAAGATCCAAAAATTAAAGATCTTTTTCTGTGTCTTTGTGATAACTACTTTTCAAATTGTCTGAAAGAATGCATTGCTTTCACACTCTGCACTAGCAAGTGAGTTCTATTTAAACGAACATCGAGAGCACATTCAAAATCCTTTTGTTCATCTAGAAACTTCAGGTAAAAACTGAAACATTTCAATTATGCTTCTTAGTGGCATACTCTCACAGCAAGCATACTGAGTTGAGATTTTTCTGAGAAACATGAGATTCAAAATATATCTCAAGTTAGAGTGTGATTGTTTTTACCAGACAAATTGAAAGAAAGATGTTAGTCCTCTTTGCTCTTTGGAACTGGCTGAGGATGAACTACACAAACTCCTCATAAGGTCCCCTCTGGTCAGAAGGTCCCCATCTCATCCTGGACCAGACCCTGTAGAGAGAGGGGCTGCAGCTGCCCACAGGCCCTAAACACCAGACTAAGCCATTTTCATTCCAGAGTTTATCCAATTACTTGGGTTACCATCTCTCAGTACGTGATTGTTGCCAAAAAAGGGAAGAATATATTTTGTATTGTTAAAATATTTTCCATATGTCCCTGGGCCTAGAGACAAGGAACACTCACATCTTGCCTCAGCGTATCTTCCTGGCTGCTGCAATTGGTGGCCAGATTGATTAGGTATGAATTCCGAGCTGATAGCTACTCATCACTTAGCATTACAAAACTGTATCAAAGCTCACATATAACAGAGTTTTTACACTTATCTTCATCTTTTCTCATACTTCCTTGCCTGAAGAAGAAGTTTCATCACCTTCTAAGGAATTTAATAGCTGTGAATTACAAACCCCACAGCTCTGCATACCTGTCTTAGCATTCACTGAAGAGCCAGGTTGATTGGTTTCCTTCTGTGAATTCAGTGTCAAGCATTTACAGCATAGACAGCACCCACCCCAAAGCACCAACAAGAAGCTTCCATCTTAGGAAGGCCCGGACATGGGAGACTTTCAGAGTTCATCTGAGTCGTCCAAGATTTTTCTGAAGATTCATACAATTGACGTAGCTGTGCCCTTTTCCCCTCCAGCCTGAAAATTCACCATTAGACTTGTGACTTTTGTCATTTCCATTCCTCATAGACAGGAGTGACATAGAAGACAAACTTTGTCTTCACAGTTGCTGGAACGAATAATTGACTTATAAGGAGGCAAGGTTAATTTGGGCTCATGACTTCAGTTTTCAAGCCGTGATCACTTGGCCCTGTTGCTTCAGGCTCCTGGCAGTGCAGTGAGTTGTGACTGAAACTGGTGGTAGAGCAAGCAGCTCACCTCAGAGCATCCAGGAAGCAAAGAGAGAGAAAGACACCAGGGCCCCACAATACCCTCCAAGGATACACTCCAAATGACTTAAAATCTCTCATAAGCCCCACCTCTTAAAGGTTCCACCACCTCTTAAAAGCTCCAAGTTGAGGATCAAACCTTTAAGACATGGTATTTGGAGGACATTTCAGATCCTCTAGAGTAGGCTGTGCAGAGTGGCACACTGTGTGGAAATAAGGAGAGAGAATGAGTGTGCAGTTGCTTCGTTTTTCTCTTCACAGACATGCTGAAGTCTGTAGTTCACACTGACTGGAATTCCCTGCAATGCAGGGGTGGACATCCAAGCCAGGCACCCAACCCTGTGTTCATCAGATGATCTCCAGTTAGTGTGCCTGACAGTCATTCCGTAACTTCGCAGAATAGATGTTGGAAACAACTTCCTAACAAGCATAAAACCAGACTTCAGGCAGTGCATCCATCTATTAGCAATTAGATGCTTACAATCTGCAATTTGTGCAACTGTCAGGAGCTTAATAAAGTGCAGACAGACATGTTGACAGGGGCACAGAATCGCTTGCTCTCTTCAGCAGGACTTTCTAACCCGGCCTGTGAGCTGCCTTCCTTGGTTGCAAGTTGGTACCTGGTGGACAATGAGCAATCAAAGATGAGTTAATGAACATATAGTTGACCTTCGGCACTTGACAGGACCAAGGCAGAGATAAAAGTCCTTGAACTAGCACCAAGCGAAGGCAGCTGCCTTCCAGATGTCTGCTAAAACTCTAAAGAGAAGCACGAACCACAGTCACAAAGAGTGCTCCACCCCAGAGGGAGAAACATGAGCCCTGGAGGGAGCAGGCTCAAAGTGGCCAAGGACCAAGGTGACTCCAGGGTCCAAGGAGACGCTCATACCTGGCAGCCTGCAGTCTTCCCCGGGCTCCTTGTCCAAGAGACCTCCTGGGACTTCTGGCAGGATGTGAAGGGTGGGGGCCTTGGTGGCCCACTCCATCAAGTTAATAAATACAGCAGCAAGGAAAGAGCCACATCCATCACACAGGCAAGAGCCAAGTTCACAGAGCGCCGGGAATCAATAGCAAAGAGTGACACAGGCTTATTGAGCACTGTCTGCAGGCAGGAGATGATGATGCCATTCCAATTAATTCTCAAACACTGGTGAGGGAGGGACAGGGTTAGCCTACCTTGGGGTGAGCAATTGTAGGATTAGGGAGCTAATCTAAGGACCTATGGTTCCGTAGCCAGGAGGCTACAGCAGAGCCTGGGCATTCTGGTGGTAAGACTCTCTCTGTCTGTGCTGCTTCTTTTCCCAAGAAGAAATCTCTGAAAGAGTCTTGAAACCTATGTCTGAGAGGACAGAACACAAGACCCTCCTTGAGTGACAGGGACAGGGCTGGCCCCTGAGCAGTGCCTCCTGGGCACCTTGGCTTCTTTCCAAGTCACTGTGCTCCCTGATTGCTGGAGTCCCATCACACTCTGAGTTCATCAACAGCCATGTGCAAACATTTTCCATGATAAAAGAGCTTAAAAGACCGAGGCATGCAAACAACCCAGGCAGGCTGGCAAATTGGGAGGAGAAAAGGTAAAAGTGTCATTTGATAAATATGGCTGGCCTCCAGCTTTGAGAGATGGCACACACTATATGTGTGATGTAGGGAGGAGCCCAAGTCTGGGCCACTCTAGGGAGCAGGATCTGCTGCCACTTTGTGCTACAGAATAAATGAGGCCAGCATTTTGGGTGTGCACAAAGGTGCAGTTTTTCTTCAATGAGTGAATGATGATTTTGATAGAGTTAAACTGGTTTTTTAATTGTACAGTTTCTTGGAGCTTTTGAAACACTGATGTGCCTGGCAAGCTCTAAACTGGGGACCACACGCTCTGATTCACAAACTTGTTAGACCAACAAGCCTGCTCAGTGGGGGCCCCTTGTGGGACGCCTCTGGAAATTATCCAAGTAGGTCTCATCGCTCCATGATGCAAAGTGCTATCAGCCTAGACTACTGCTGAGCCAGGCCTGGGTTTAAACCTCTTCTCCCCATACTATTGCAGCATGACCTTGAACTCCAAACCACCAGTTTCTTCTCTGGAAAAAGGAAAAAAGGACAGCACATGTACTTGGCAAGACTTGAGGATGGGAACGGAGCACACAATAGGTCTTCTGTGGACTGGCTGTTCTGGATCACTGAGCAAGACCTGAGTGACGCAAATATTTGTCTGAATGCAGGTTTTGACTCAGTCCTCGCATTCTGGATAAATACCTCAACTCATTTCCTCCTTCTCCTGTTTTTATTTTAAGGCAATTGGGAGAAGGAAAGCCACAAATTTACCTAACAGATACTGGGATGCATCCGATAAAGCACAATTATTTTATGAATTCCATGAGTGGGTCTGAGGCTGGTTCCTTGCTGGAAGGCTCCTGGGGCTCCAGCATGCAGTTCCCCACCAGGCCCCATGAGGAAGCTGTGCTCGCTATCATGGTGGTGGGCGACTAGCCTTGCCAACAGGTAACCAAAGGAGGAGCAGAGATTTTTCCACGGTGCTTCACAGGACTTTCTTGTAAGAAATAAATCTTCAGAAGTAAGAATTATAATTGAACCAACCAAGTTCAGGATAGCCGAGTGTAATTTTAGCAACAAAAGTAGATGGTTCCAGAAAAAGCCGCTCAGGGACAGCAGTCAAATTAAGCTGCAGTGAGATAATTGGAGGAAGGTTTGGCTCAGCGGTGCTCTGAGTGTTAAGGGGGAGTTTTCAGGAAGGAGAAAATGAGGTGTCCTATTGTAAAGACTGGGAAGACAGCGGAAAAGGCACAGAGAATTTCCATTTGAACTCTCTAGAGTCTCCAGACCCGCCAAACATTAGCCGTGAGAATGAGATCCACTTGAATCTGCCTTGTGATGCTGTTGCTGTCTTCAAAGTCACTCTGACTCATTATCTGCTCCCTCAGTTCAGGTCCCAGGGCCAGCACGACAGACAGGATGAGTCCCAACCCCACTGACTAAGCCACCACCTCCCTAGCAGCCATGACTGCTATCAACCTCAACCCATCCGGGTGGCTTCCCAGGAGACCCACTGCTTGTCTAAAGGTGTCTGTCCCTCACGTCACCACGCTATGTCCATCACACAGAAGACCTTTAATAGAGGAACCTTTAATAGAGGAAGACTGGGGCTCCCATCATGAACCGTGTTTTATTATCAGCTTTTAGTCTGAGGTATTGGACAAAAATGCCTAGTTCTGCTGTTCTAATTTTATGATAGGTGGGTGGGGTGAATGAAGACAATTTGCATGCAGATGTCTCTGACTTCATTAGATAAAGTATCCTTTGTTTCATAAACACATTGAAGCAAGCTACCATTCTGCATCCAAGACATCAGTCTTCCATCTAAAGTGAACCAAACACTTGACCTGGGTGTGATAATCTCTGAGACTTCCCACAACAAATGACCAAACACTGGGTAGTTCTAGAAACCAGAAGTTCAAAGTCAGAGTGTTGGCAGGGTGGTTTCATCAGGAGACTCCAGGAAGCTCATGCTCTCTCCTGGCTCCTGATGGTGGCTGCCTTCCCTAGGGTCTTTGCTTTGTAGATGATGTACTCCATTCCTTGCCTCCATCTTCATGTGGCCCTCTCCTCCGTGTCTTTCCCTTTCTGTCTCATAAGGACACTAGTCATTGGCACTCATCATAAGTACCTTAACTTAATAACATCTGCAGACACCCTCTTTAAATACAGCCTTACTCAAAGGTTCAGCAGGTGGACATATTTTGGGAGCCACCATTCAACACATTGCACCTGGTTATAGGACTCATTCATTAACTAAACCATGAGGAACAAGACAGCCAGTCTAGGTCTAGCCTCATCTCACAGATTGAGACTCACTGTTGAAATGATTGATCCCGGTGACCAGAGAGACAGAATTATTGCATTTTACAAAGAAATTTAATTTCACAATTCTGAGCTCTGTAGAGCAGAGTCAGTACAGCCCAAAGATTCTTCCTCCTGACTTGTGGTCTGTTCTCATGTCTCTGCCTGCTGAGCAACAGTGTTGTAAATACATGCGGAAGAGCCCTGCTGGCACAGTCCCCAGGGAAGTTCTAGGTGACATTATTTGCCCCATGGGCCGCCATAATGAGGCCTTTCAGGGCTGATGCTGAGGCAGGATTTGGTTTTTCAACACAGCGGTATGCTAACAGATTGGAAGGATAGGTAACTAGCTGGGTTTTATTTTTCCATTAAGGAGCTCAGAGCAGATTGCATGGCTCCAATTTGGTGTTTGCTTAGGGCCCAATGCCTAAAATCTTCTTTCCCGTCTTCTCATGCGGTGACTTCTAATTCTGATGATATTTTTTCAGATCCAAACATACTGATTAAGTATCATATATTTTATTCTGAATGATTTCACATTTTTCGTGGAATGAATTAGATTGGCTAACTAGATCTATGGATGGATATATGGATGGAGGATGGATGAATGGTTAGATGGATGGTGGGAGATGGATGGTGGGTATATGATGGATAGATGGATGCATGGATGGGTGGGTGGGTGGCTGGCTGGCTGGCTGGATGGATGGATGGATGGATAGGTAGACCATTAAATGGAAGGATAGATGGATGGATGGAAGGATAAAAGGATAGAAAAGTAGTGGCAGAGTAAATGGTTGGATGCTTGAGTTGTTGAATTAACAATGAGCTCTCAGGATTCAGATAATTTAAATTCATATGGACATCCAATTTAATTTTAATAAATATAAAAATTTTCAAAAGAATTGTAACTATGGACCCAGATTTATCAAAACAGATTTTTTAACCTACCATAATCCCTTGGCTGCTTTATAAATGATTCAGTTAAGTAGTTTTATTTTCACTTTATTTTTCTGAAATTAATGTATGAATCATATTCTTTGGTAAAAATTTCATAACAAATATTTTATTCAGCAGTCAGTGTGGTTATATCAGGTTTTACCAATTATGCCATGGTAAATACAGCTGGCTTTCTTTTTACATGCATAAATTTCTACATAATTCAACTTTTCCTAGTTAAATTTTCCATATTTAAATTTTGTGAAAATGATAATAATACACTTTCCTGTGTGAAGTTTTCCTTTCCCTGACACATTTATTTTATGATATTTCTACCAGCAATATTCATTATGAAATAAATAAAACGGATAGTCCATATGTCTCCCTTATTCCAAAAGAAACTTGTAAGAAATATGTCTCAGATACTCCAGTATTCATACCTTGGTTCAGGGTCTGTTTACATTCTTGGAAGTCTGAAGTTTTTTGTTTGTTCATTTGTTTTGGAGCATTTGGAGTTGTTTGGGATTTTTGGGTTTACTTTGTTGAAGACTGAAAAGCAAGCAGGGGAGTCAGTCTCTGGTGATGGATGACAGGTCACACAAGCCCCTCAGGACTCACCTGGGCTCAGCGAGGTTCGCCCACACACACCCTCAGGGCTGACTTTGGGAAGGAGTGGGCGCTCACTCCTCGGAGGTCCAGAGAGTAAACACGGGCGTCTGTGTGGCATGTGGTCTCTATGGTAACCCCTGAACTCTGCCTTCCTAGCTCCAAAGCAGCTTGCAAATGCATGGGGCCATCATGAACCAATAAAACTTTATTTGCAAAAATAGGCTGATGGCCAGACTTGACTCATTATGAACCTCTAGAGCAGGGGTTCATAGTTAGCTGAACCCCTGCTCTAGAGGCTTCTCAGGGCTGATTCATGAAGCATATGACATGGAGTCGTGTGCCCCTGTCACTCAGAAAAGTTTTTTGTTTGTTCATTTGTTTAGGATGGACAGATGACAGGCCTGCATAAATGCACATGTATTTGTCTCCAGGGAACATGAGACACAGGGAAGGGTGGCTTGCGGGGGTGGACAAGCTGTCTTTTGCCCCTCACTGGCTGGCGGCCCCTGTGGTTATTATGACACAGGGACAGCCCACACTGCAGGAAGAGCAGCCTGGGGCTGGAGCCAGGGACAGCAGAGTACCTGGCACTTCAGTTGAAGTGGATAATGGAGCAAATGAAAAGAATGAAAATTTATCTTCCTCTGATTTTCCAGCCCTGTCTGGGATGAAAAGTGCTTAGTGCAGAGTCTGTGATTCACGGCTTGGCCATTCTTTGGTGGAGTTCCCTAAATATTTTGTAGCCAGCTTTGACTTGGAAATGCGGCATCTGAAATATTTTACTTGACCAAGAGGCCCCAGGTGACATTAAAATAATGATTACCACATATTTTGCATCTCGTTGAAAAGTGTATTAGAATAATATCCCTCACATCGGCCCAGCGTATGAAAGTGATTTAGGAGCGAGGCTGCGATCTGGAATAGATGCGGCGAGCCTCCATCCACTTCCATAAAAGGCCCGAGTGGAAGGAATCTTCATTTCTACTGCACAGCTCTCTGTCTGGAGGGAGCCTTATTTCTACTTTATACACTTTCAGAAACACTGCTGTTTGCTAAATTTATGAACTGGAGAGAAGGGGCCTCCTTGTGCGAGGACACATGTGACCCTCAGAGCTCCACTCTACAGCAGGACCAGGCAGTCCTGACATCCTTGCTTAGCAGAAAATGTCTTTGATGCATTCGTGGGCACGTGTTCGGACTCTAAGACCTCAGCCCCTGCAATGAGCCATTGTTTGGATCTTCCCTCTGGAGCCTCCATCCGTTCACGATTTGGCAAAGCTTTCCTGGGCCACGTGACACTACGAGGCAGGCCTCCTTTCAGGCCCAAGACACAAGGATGAGCCAGCAGGCCCTGCCTGCTCCTGGAGCTGAGGCCATGGTGGGAGCAGGTAGTGGAGCAGACTGTCAAAGTCCACATTCTGCTGCTGTAGTCAGTGCCACAGACAGGGACATTTAAAGGAGAAAGAAGGGCCGTCATTTGGATGGAGTTCTCCCACAGGTCATGTGCTTAAGGCTGTGATCCCAGGGCGGCACTACTGGGAGGTGGTAAATCCTTTGGGAGGTGGGGACTGGAGGGAGATCCTTAGGTCATTGGAAGTGTACCCTTGAAGGAGACAGTGCGACCCTGCCTGTCCTCTCTCCCTCTTTCACTCTGACATGTGCCCTTGCTATGATCTGTTGTCTTTCCCAGAAGCCAAAACCCGTGAGGCCACCGGATCTTGAACTCAAACTTCCCAAACCATGAACCGGGATCAGCCTCTCTACTTGGTTATCAGCCTGTGATGAATGCATTGTCACGTGACAGAAATCAGGCTGAAACAATGGTTATCTGGGCTTACTCGGGAGGCAGGGGATGTTCCCCATCGGGCGGCCACATTGCGTGAGGTACTTCTTGCTGGGGGGTGAGGAGGACTTCTGTAGAGTCGGGAGTCGGTACAGATGGGAAGCTCATCCCAGCTCACTCTCTCCTCTCATAAATCCACAGTCCCATTGGATCAGGGCCCTATTCTTCTTCCTCATTTAACCTTAACCACTAGCCAAAAGTCCTAACTGCGTGTAGCGGATATCTTCTGCTTTCTTAATTCTACCCAATGGAAAGTAAGTTTCAATGTGAGTTTCAGCGGGGACATTCAAACCATAGCATAGACAGGTGAATATACTAGGTTAGACGTGTGCTGGGGAGAAGAGCCCAGCAGGATTAGGGGGTCATGAGTGCAATCATAAATGAGACAACCAAGGCCTCCCTAGAAGGTAGCTTCTGGCCCAAAATCTAAAGTGGTGGGACTCCAAACAACTGGACCCCAGGCAATAGCAGTGCAAGTGCAAAGGTCCTAGCGTGGGCTGGATGTGGTGGGTGATCAGTAGGAGGCAGTAGGGATAAGGACAGGGATCAGGCTTGTGGGCATTTATAGAATCTAGCAGGTCCCTACAAGGAACAGAAACTGTTGAAGGTTTAGGGACTGACAAGTCTGTGCTGGCTGCCATGTGGATGGAGGTCTCTGCTAGCAGGAAGCCATCAAACGAAGCTGTGTTCTACCCTCACACCCTGTCTGTCTTGAGCTTTCTGCTCTGGCCAGGCTGAACTCCTTCCAGTTTCCTCAATATTCTATCTACTAGAGCCCAAGGCTGGCCCTCTGCCCCCACTTAAGTGCTCTGGAGAGCAGAAGCAGCCCAGGGTGGGTGAGCTTGTTGGGGGTGGATGTCCACTGGCCACACAAGCAGGGATCGCACAGTCAGTCCTTCATGGTCATGGCCTTGCCACTCTGGTCCTCCCAATCCATTAGCCAACCAAGGACAGGAGGCCAGAGCATACAGAAGGACACAAAGCCTGTGCAGACACAGTCAGGTGGCTCTCCGCATCACCTGGAGCTTAAATGGCTTCTGAGGATGTGACATCTTCAGCTGTGAGTTTGTGCTCCAGGCATGGAGCACATCTGTGTGGACTGGAGGGCAGAAGCACCTCAGTGCCAGGTGGCTCTATGCTGGGCCCTCAGAAGAACCAGTTTGATGAAATCAGAGAGGCCTGAGGCTGTGGAGGCTCCCTTTCTTCCCCACTCTCAAGCTTGGCTTGTCTGCAGGCAAGGAAGGACTTAATTATATTATACACATAGCAAGTCACCCCGTGCTGGGGACCTGATAAAGCAGAGAATGGGGGGCATCTAGGTACATCCTGCCCAGGTGTCCCTGCCAAGCTGTGCCCTGCCCAGGTGTGTTCTGCCCATCTGCTCCCTATTCAGGTGTGTCCTCTGCCCTGGAGTATGGCACCCAGGAGGAGCAATTCTGGTTGCAGGGAGTGTGCAAGAAGTTGGAGTCACTTTCCCAAAACATCACCAATAAGGAGCCAAATGATCTCCTTCCTATGCTCCTGGGGACTGAGCTGAGTGACACCCAACATCAGGGGTCCTTTCTGTCCTCTGCGTCTCCTAGTGTTGGACCCCAACTCCCATTGAGCTTTTTTCATCTGCAGGCTGGCATTGGCCACAGGACACCAGCCTTGTGACTCAAAGAGGCACTTCCTGGGAAAAACAGTGCTCCCAAGGGTCACTCTGCCTCATGCCAATGTCCTGGTGGACAGCACTCAAAAGGCCCCATTGAGGGCTTGTGGATCCCTCCTGCTCTCCCCCTTACTCTTGGGCTTCTGTCGTAGGTCCTTGAAAGGTGTCTGGCTGCCTCTCTTAGGATACAGGCATCCTAAGCAGTGATGGACCCACCATCTCCTCAGGGCATCAGCCTGTAGTGAAATATTCCCACCTGCAGCTGATGGAGCTTGGAGGCCTGGGCCTCTGCAGATGTGTATCTGCTGGTGTGTGGCCCATTAAAAGGGATCAAGGCTGTCCCCTGACTACTGGCTGTTTCCCACAGGCTGCTGGCAGTGTGGGGGCTGACTGTTAACAGTCCCTTCCCAGTGTCCCAAACAGCCAAGGCACTGATGCTCCAAGAAACAAACGGCTCCAGGTTCCTATCAGCACTGGCCACAGCCCTCAGGACCTGCAGGGCCATGTCTATTTTCTCAGTGGGCCCACCGTGCTGCCTCTGACAGGACCAGGACCCAGTTACCAGCCTGACTTCGTCTGTTCTCTCCCTGGGTTGGGCTCCATGCCTGGAGCTTCAGAAAAGAAGGAGCTAGTGCCTGGCCCCCATCCCATGGTGGTGGGCCTCCTGTGTCTGACCAGCAGCCCTCTCCACACTGTCTCACTGCCCCCTCTGGGGTCAGAGAAGGCTGTGGATCTCTGTGTGCTGCATGGGGTCCTACAGCCTTCACAGGGAACTCGCTGTTTCGGGCATGTCCGTATCTCATGGCTGAGAAAGGCTGGGCATGGTCTAAACTGCAATCCCATTGACAGCGTGTGACATCCCGGAAGTGTCCCAAAGCTCTGTGTGAGTGTAGTCCCTTCATCACAGCACACCCTGTACGGGAGGGACTGGCTACTCCACCTGCTGAGTGGGAAAATAGGCTCAGAGTGAGGAACCAGGACCTGAGCACAGGCTGCCGAGGTCTGTGGCCTTGGCCACGGCACTACACAGCACTTCAGCGGGAACACTGAGGACGGATAAATGATGCTAGTGTCTGGTGCCAGCGAGGTGAACATACACTAGGGATCTCAGCCTGTGCTGGGGAGGAGGCCATGTGAGGGTATTTGGAGGAAGTCCCGAGCCTGTACTTGACCGTCCTCGTTCTCTCCCTGCCCCAGCAGCAGAGGTTTCTATTCCCAAGACCTGAAGGAGCAGTTCAATAGAGCCCTGAACAAAAGCACTTGCTGACCCAGAATGGCTTTCTGCAAATCTGTAGCCAAAACAGAGGCGTGGGAGGCAGGTCTTGTGGGCAGAAGTGGCCTCCTGTGTAAGTGTGAAAGTTTACATATGCCAGACCTGATGACTTGCAGCCAGTGTCACTGGTGATCTGGAATCATAGGATGTCAGGTAGATGGCTTTCCTGGCCCTGAAAGGGAGACAACAGTGTGGGTCTCAGCCAGGTGCAGCCTGGACTTGCATGGTCAGTTTGCATTTGAGAACTCTGACTCCCTCCTGTGACCAGGACCCCAGGGAAGCAGCAGACATGGGCTATGGGGCACAGGTCCTGAAGCCTAGGTCTCACTTTTAGGCATTCTTCCAGGACTTAGAACTCTCTGACACCGAGTGGGTCTCCTGGGCGTTCTGAAGGAGAGACGGGATTGGAAAAGGAGTGTGGACGGGGCGGGGGATCTTGAGCACACCTGTAGGCAGCCCATTATGCACCATGTGCCCCCCCATGGTCCTCCTTCTGTCTCATCCTTCTGCTGAATTTGAGGAGGTCTGCAGCCTTTCCGCAATGAATTTGAAGGGCTTCTTCCACCAGAGGCCTTGGGGTGCCACACTCGAGTTTCCAATCCATCCACCCTGCTGAGCAGTGCATGAAAAAAACAAAGGCAGTTAGCAGCCAGGTCTAGATGGCCAAGCAGGTTCCTGGAGGTGGTCAGTGGTCCAACACTGGCAGCCTGACAGGAGCTGGTGGACTCCGTGTGGGTTTGGTGTGTGAGGACCAGGGAGAAAACAAATCCATCCTTTCCAAATCAGTGCAGTGGAGCAGAACCTGAGACGAGTCTGATGAAGCACTGACAGGTGGCTGCAGATCAGGACCCTCCAGATACCGGTCACCCTCATCGTTCAAGGACTTCTGGGGGCTACAGGAAGGAAAGACCTGCCCAGTGCCATGCCCTGTTACAAACCAGCTCTGGCAGGCAGTCGGTGATTGTCCAGATCTCTTAAGCGTCAGTTCTTGTGGTCTCCCCAGCACCCAGCACCCCATGAAAGAGACACAATTTGTGTCACTACACCTGCTCCTGCTTGATGAGGACTCAAGGTCAGACACCATGCTGAGATGGAGCTCTGTAGGCCCCACGTCATAATCCACGATAAGGGCCAGCACCAGTGTCCACTCAGTTCCCCCTTACATGGGTGCAAAGTCAGCCTGTGTATGTCCCTGAGGCTGTAACAAAGGGCCACCGCATCTCGGTGACTCACAGCAACACAATTTGTCATCTTCTTTCTGATGGCCAGAGGCCCACAAGGAGTTATCAGGGCCCCTTCGTCCAGGGGCTGGGGGGTGGAATCTGGCAAAAACAAAGAACCCAGCGACTGGGTTTATGTTTTCCTCCCTGGATACCAATGATGGAGCTCCAGTGGGAATTTTGATGCCTTTTGCTCTCTTTGAACCCCAGCTGAGTCTTGGAGTTTCCCTGAATATTCATCTTCCATTCGGTCAACTCCACTCTCGGGAAACTCAGATGGGGCTGATGCAAGACACGCACAAATCTCCAAGACTGTGAAGTTAGCAAAACGTTAATCCAGCAGACTCCTGCTTGAGCTGGGCTGCTGGGGGCACTGTGACTTGATACCATGAACCTCCTGCCCCAAACAACAAGGTTCTTAGTTTTGCATTTCCCGAGGCCACGGGTGGCTCTTTTCCTTTGGCTTGTTGTTCGTGGACCTCTGCATGGAGTCCTTTTGTCTCCTATCCAAGATCAGGACACAAGTATCTCTGAGGCCACATGCACTTTCTAGGGGGCTGTCACCAGCCTGGCACTCAGGCCCACTCATGCACAGAGGCACAGCAGTGGGATACATTAGGGTTCACTGTGCTCTGGAGTCTGGAAGATGCCTGGTGACCCTGACAGCCATTTCTCCTGACAGCTGAGCACTGGGGACACACAGGTCATCATAAGCCCAGCATTTGCCACAAATGCCAACTCCCACACACATGACCCAGGCATTGACCAGCCTGGGACCTCAGGCTGTGCAGAGACTCACACTCCCATCCCTGGGAGGACCTGGGGAAACGAGCAAAATAGAGGAAGCTAAATCCACAGCTGACCAGTGGAGACGCCCCCTTCTTGGTGTGGTGGCTTCCTGGTTTCTAGTCTGTCCAGTCTGTCTGCGGCTCTCAGCAAGACAAGGCCCATGTGCTGGGTCTTGATGGACCCTGGGCAGGGGCAGTGCCTAGCCTGGTCCTGGAGAAAACGAGACCCACTTAGTGCATCCAGAGCTGAGCAGCTTGATCCACAGAGCCTCACAGACAGTGCCGAGCAGGCCTGGGCACCACACTCCTCAGATCACACACTGGCTGGGCCTGGACAAACTGAGCTCAGTCTGCCTGGCCAGCCATCAGGACAGAAGTGAACTCTGGCACCCCGTGGTGTGTCCAGTCCTGCACACTCTCCAGCTGTACTTGCCAGCAAGTGTGTTGCGGGTGGGGGAGGGCAAAAATGTGTCCATAACACAGCAGGACACTGGACTAGGGGGCTACTAAGTGCCAGACCTCAGAACCTCACCTTCCCCCAGACCCCAGCTGCCAAGGCCTTGACCGTCCCTGAGCAGGATTTGGGGGAAGCTGCAGGGGATTCCACAGCGCCTGCCCCCAAGAGCATGTTCCCAAAAGGGGAACGTTGCTCGAACCTAAGAAAGGCAAACATAAGAATGGGCCCAGCTCTGTCGCTCAGGTAATGAGTTGGATTTATAGAAAGGAAACACGATATGATCCCGCATAATGGCTGTTGACAGAGATTCGGGCTGTTTGTTCTAGGATATTAAATTGACAAACAGTGTAGGTTTGCTGAGCTCCGTCCCTGATTTGCAGGTACCTGTCAAAGGTGTGTACATTTCCATGCACCAGTCGGGGCACAGAGATTTCCTGATGATGAGAACGTGCCGAGAGAGCCTGGAGAGGAAATCAGTGCCGGTGAGCTACATTTCCAATGTCTCCCCAGGAACCTGCTCCACGCACGAGCTAATTCATGCAGGAAGTGGGGTGGAAAAACTACCCCTTTGCTCCCAGAGAGAACAGACCACATTTTTTCCAATTTAATTAAGGCCTCCGATCAGGTTTTGTGTAATTAAATTGGTGCCATGAGTCAGCAGGGTGATACAAGACCGCCTTCACCAACACCCCACAGGAGGGAGGGAGGAGGCCCTGGCAGCTCCCCGAGAGCCCCAGTATGGAAGATGCTCTCATGACAGGCATTACTTTGCTTCTTTAATCTCTGAAGAATGTTCTCTGGGGAAGTGCCATGGAAGGATGATAGGGTAGGGACCATTTTCACAATCCTGCCTAGTGTACAGAGCTGTCTATCTGCATATCTCCAAGGTCTATGCGGGGAGCATCTGTCACGCAGGACGGTGACGTCAGGAGCGCTAAATGGAACGTCAGCTATCTCTCCCAGGGACCCCAAACAGACCCGAGGAATGGGCGGTTTGCACCAGGAACCTCTGTTGCCATTAACAGAAGCTGAGCAGGAGATGCGGAGTGTAACATGGGAAATGGTGGCTTGGGGGTGATCTTCCCTGGGAAGGAAAGGGAAGGAGGAGAAATCCTGGCAGCGAAATTCATTTCCAATGACAAGGAACAGAGTAGCATCTAGACTTTTCAAAAGGAAACAACCACTGCAGGTAGCCAAGGGAGAAGAGAAGAAATGCAGAGAGCACAGGAAAGCTGCCTCAAGGGGAGAAGGAATCCTGAGAAGCCAACAGAGCTCAGAGGAAGCCTTCCCTGGTGAGCAGAGCCCACTCTGTGACTCCCCCGGGGGCAGTTTGGGGAAGCCTGGCGGGCACACTTCAGAGACAGGCATAGTCACCTATAGATGAAACCTCAGAGGTGCTTGGCTACAGATGACTCCATTGGGATCCATATAAGAAAAAACCAAGCCAGGAAAGGCAGGCTAGGAGAGTCCAAATCCCTCTATCCTCGGGAGTCCATCCAGGCTGGCCCCATATCCTGCTGTTGTCTGGGAAGTCTCTTCAGGACAGTACATAATTTCTGCAGAGACTCCCCCAAGGTAACTGAGGCCTGCCTGTCACAGAGTATGGAAAGTCTCGGTGGAAGTGATTTGTGGAAGTGCCTTTTAAAACCCAGGAACGAGAGACACAGGAGGGTGTTTATTTCTCTGAAGGCAGCCAGACCATAGGGACTATGAGAGTAGGAAGAGGGTCTCCTACAGCACCCACAATCATGCTAAAAGACCTTCTGCCAAAACCCATGCCCACCTGGGCTGCCCAAGGCATGATGGCCTGTGGTCACCCTTTCTCTGGAGAACAGAGATCTCAACAGGGAAGGAAAAGCTTGCTACATAGAAGGGTTCGACACTCGCTTCAGAATAATCCTTAGAACAGAAAATAAAAACAAGTTCCTGGTATTTTCTCTGTCTTGACATAGTCCCAGGAGCCTTTCCTGACCCCGCTCCTCAGCCCTGCTCCTTCTCTTGCTCCAGCCCTCACTCGATAACTTTTCGGGGCTCGTGTAATAATGCATCTCACGTGTTCTGGTGGAGGTTTCAAGTTCACTTTGACCACCAGCTTATACCCTACAAGCGAGCTGGTCCATCAGACACATCAATCTGTGTCAGTAGATACGGCCCTGGCTAGCTCGTGCGAGGCCCTGGGCTCCACCCCCAGCACTGCTAAAGAACAAAAATAACAAAGTGGGTAAATAGATGTGACCCAGCACCTTCAAACCCAGGATGAGAGCCACTCCCACCGCAGGTATGAAGAAGCATTTTGCAGGAATTGAAGAAAACTTCCCAGCACAAGTTCAGTTCTTTCCCTGGGCTTAGCTTTATCTTCTGTCCTTTTGCCTGATTAAACCGCACACCAAGAGTAGCCAGAAACGCACAACTCCTCTTTCCTGAACACTCCATAGTCCCAGGCCTGGGAACACCTACAGAATGACAGCCAAAGAGCAAGCAGGAACTGGCTGGGACAAAGAGCAGGCATGGATCAGCAGAAGTTTTTCATCATTTACGTCTTTCACAGGCTTGGAATAGTTACTGCCCTTCACCAAAGCGAGATCAGCAGGAGCCTGGTGTCCCTCAGTCTTTCCCCCTTCCCCTGCAGAAGGACTCCAGCTTACGGTTAAGGAGCCAGAGGGTCACTAAGGGTGTCTGATCCCACATCACGTAAGCCACTTTCTTTTATTTTTTTCATTTTTCTTTTATTATTCATATGTGCATACAAGGCTTGGTTCATTTCTCCCCCCTGCCCCCACCCCCTCCCTTACCACCCACTCCGCCCCCTCCCTCTCCCCCCCCCTCAATACCCAGCAGAAACTATTTTGCCCTTATTTCTAATTTTGTTGTAGAGAGAGTATAAGCAATAATAGGAAGGGACAAGGGTTTTTGCTAGTTGAGATAAGGATAGCTATACAGGGAGTTGACTCACATTGATTTCCTGTGCGTGGGTGTTACCTTCTGGGTTAATTCTTTTTAATCTAACCTTTTCTCTAGTTCCTGTTCCCCTTTTCCTATTGGCCTCAGTTGCTTTAAGGTATCTGCTTTAGTTTCTCTGCGTTAAGGGCAACAAATGCTAGCTAGTTTTTTAGGTGTCTTACCTATCCTCACCCCTCCCTTGTGTGCTCTCGCTTTTATCATGTGCTCATAGTCCAATCCCCTTGTTGTGTTTGCCCTTGATCTAATGTCCACATATGAGGGAGAACATACGATTTTTGGTCTTTTGGGCCAGGCTAACCTCACTCAGAATGATGTTCTCCTAAGCCACTTTCTTATCAATAAAGTTCTTTCTTCTCCCACCACAAGTCATCGGCTTTATCTGCAGGCAGCAGCATGGAACCTTCCCTTGGTTGGAGATCGCTGGCAGCTCATGTGGAAAGTCCTGGTCAGGAGCACAGACCTGAGCCTGCACCTTCTTCCTAGAGGACGGAAGGACGGCCAGCATCCGCTGGCCTTGGAAGCGGCCTCCCCAGTTCTGCGCTCGCTCAGTTGCGGGGTGATTTATGGTTGTATTATTCAGAAATCTGTTCGAAGATGTAAACAGGGTGATTGTGCCTCCGTAAGATATTAATAACTTAATGAGTCTGTGCTATTTGTTTATGTAATGGATAATGGGATCTCTGCAGGGGCCAGATATAATATTACAATCTGGTAATTCGAAGGCTGCTATTCAACACACAGGCGAACACTATATCGTTTGAGAAACGAAGTTCAGTGCCTTGACGGAAGCACCCCCAGCACAGGTCTCCTCTGTTCGGGGAAAGCCACCTTGGACAATGGTCTGCAGAGCCTGCAGCCCAAAGCCAGGCCCACCACAGGGAGAGGGGACTGCACTGAGTCCCCCTTCTTTTCCTCCTGGGAACTCTCTCCCCAGGCTCCTGACCTCCGTTCTACTCAATCCTGCTGTCCTCAGCTCGAGATGGACCCTGCATGGTTTCCACCCAGGACCAGGCTTGTCTGGTTATTTCTCTCCAGCACCCAGTGGGAGCCAGTGCCCACCTCCTCTTCTTCAAACACCACTTGCCTGGGCCCACTCCTTACACCCCAGGCATTTAGCTCTATCTTCCATGCCTGGTAAAGGCTGGACTGTGTCCCCCAGATTTTGTGTGTTATATCCTAAGCTCCAGCCCTCAGAATGTGAGCTAACATAGAGACAGGGTTTGTGCTGAGATCACCAGGGTCTGTGGGTCAGTAGGGTGGGGCAGTACGTGTGATGTCCAGTTGAAGAGGGAGAATGGGCCCAGAAATGAGTACAAGGAAGCCATGCAGATACGCTACATGGTGGGAAAACAGCCCTCTACAGGTGACAGAGCAGGACCAGAGCAGAGCCTTCCTCAGGGCCTCAGAAGGACCAGCCCTGCCCACATCTCAGTCTCCAACTCCAGTCTCCACAGTCCCAAGGCAATACATATATTTTTAAATAAATTAATTTTTGCATGATTCAGTGGTCTTTGCTTTAAGTCACAAGGCTACACAACCATGACCACTATGTCATTTTGGAAGTCCTGTACCCCTTGGAGGCCCTTCCCATTGTCCAGCCTGCTCACCTTTGTGGATTCGCCCATGGTGAGTATTTCGTTGAGAATAACCCTGCAGTCAGGAGGATCCTTTATGCTGGCTTATTTGAATTAACATAACGTTTTTGAGGCTCACCACATCATAGCTGGTGTCCTTTCTAGGTCTGAATCATAATGCATTGTGCCCTACACCGCACTTGGTTAATTCATTTATCAGCTGGTGAACGCTTGCATTGTTTCCCTTTTGGTAATTAGTGACAATGTTGCTATCAACATTCACATCCAAGTTTTATTTTTAATTGATACATAAAACATCAAAATCATAAAGATACCCAGGGGCATCTGTATGCCTTGTGTAACACTCCATCAGGTACAGAGATGGTGGCTTTTTTTCTTTTTTTATAATGGTACTGGGGTTTGAACTTGGGGCCTTGTGCTTGCTAGGGAGGTGTTCTAACACTTGACCGCACCCCCAGCCCTTTTTAGCTTTAGTTATTTTTCATGTAGGGTCTCGAGGTTTCACCTGGGGCTGGTCTCAGAGTGTGATTCTCCTGCCTATGACCTCCGTATATCTGGGACCACAGGCTCACACCACCACACCTAGCTTATTGATTGAGATGGGGGTCTTGCTAACTTTTTGTCCATGGTGGCCTCCACTCACCATTCTCTGTCTCCCAAGTAGCTGGGATTACAGATGTGATCCACTGCTCCCGGCTAGTGAGTCTTATTTAAGTCTCCCAGGCCTTGCTGCTCTTCCTTAAAGCCTCAGAAAGAGGTACTAGCCCGGTGGCCTGGTACTCAGTGTGTCACACCTGATGCCTGAGTGGTTTGCCCAGGCAGGATGGGGGCAGACTGTGCTCGTGCAAAGCTCACTGTGTGCAGCTCTGATCACAGAGCACTGGGTGGGCACCAGGGCCTCTAGCCTCAGTGTCCTTATCTCCCTGGACTCTGGGGACCGTTGGCCTTGATGGTGCAGGAACAAGGTTCCTCCTGGAGCTCAGATAACTGAGTAAGCCAGACAAGGCTGGGGAAGGGAAGCCTCAAGTCTGAGGTTCTGGCCTCAGGTTAGCAGAAGGCAATAGTAACCATCCTAGGGCAATGTCCTCAGGGCTACCTGAGGAGGCCCGTGCCATGGCGGGTGGACATAGTAGGAAGGTTGAGCACACAGCCCACACAGCCCTTGTCTCTCTCCCTCCCGGAGGGTCTGAGTGTATCACAGCATCCTGGCCGCCCTGACCAGCCCACCCTCCCCTCACACTGTCCCTCCACCCCACCCTCGCGAGAGCTTGTCCCTGTGTCCCGCAGAGGAATGGTGATCACGCCCTTCTGCTGCATTAGTCCGAAGTTAAAAAAGGAAAGAAAAGAGAAAAAAAAAACCCAGTACCCATTCACCATTAATCTCAGAATGACAGGGCTGCTTGTAATTAAACTCTGGCGATGTGTAATTCTTTACTGAGAGTCTTTTATTCCTCAGCTGACACCACTCGGGTCTGGGAAGAAGGGACTTGTCTCTTGGTGGTGGTGCAGCCCCTGTCAAGGCACACTCCCCCTCGGCATTGGTGCTCCCTCCTGCCAGAGAACAGAGGGCTTGCTCTCACCTAGGCACTGGGACATGAGTGAGTCACCTACCCTGCGGGAGGATCAGCAGACCCCTGGCCTCTGCCCACCAGGTGGCCGCCACCTGGCAGTTCCCCCAACCCTGAGCTGTAACAACAAACAACGTCCCCAGATAGCATCAGGTGTCCTGGAGCATCATCCTCTTACCTGGCTCCTTATCTCCCTCTGGCCTCCAACATGCTATGAACCTGCTCACATCCACATGCACACACACACCCTTCTTTTCTCCTCTAGCCTCAGTTTCCCTACCTGCAAAGTGGGAGCAATAATGCACACCTTGTCAGACTAAAGGGAAAGTTAGCTGAAGTAACAATAGAAGCTTCTAGATGCCAGAAAGTTTGTGGTGAGGCCCTCCTAGGAGCAGGGACGCACTGTCTCAGTTGGGAAATCTGAAGACCCCCCCTGTCCTTATTACAAGGGTCATAACTGTTCTGGAGGGAGGGGGCAAGAAAAGGAGAATGGCCCCTGGTGGGCATCTGGCCCCATGAGGACCGAGCCCAGGTGAGCTGAGGTTAGCTCCTGTATCTCTCAGCCTTGTGCAATCTTTCCCAACACTGGGAAGCGGCAAGATGGAGCCACTGGTGTGTAAGGGGCCTCATCCACATGGCTCATCCAGCCCTGCCCCATAGGAAGGACATGGTCTTGTCCCTGTGTCCTCCTCTTTGTCTTTCTCTGGATGGCCACCTGGAACATCTGTGGTCGTTTTTTTGGAGTTTGTTTGGGAGCTGCAGTGTGAAACAGTTACTAATTCAGATTTTTACTGTGGATAAACAAATACAGAAAACTAACAGATGTGTCTTGCAGATGCATTTAACAAAAATAACATCCCTCGTGATGAGACGCATCCGAGGAGGGCCCAGCCGAGAGGAGGCTCTGAGAAACTCACGCTCTCCTGGCTCCCGTGGAGGGTATCCAAGGTCCGAAGAGGCAAATGGGCGTACCTGAGCCCCCAAGATGGTGGCAGTGCAGGTTCTGGGCCTGTCAGTATCATGGACTAGGAGGGACAGAGAGTGAGGAACACACAAGCAGAGAACAGCGAGTAGGGGATGATTAAAGGCCACCGTCCAGACCAGGTAAGCCCATCAAGTCCAGCAGAGAGGATGCCAGACAGGAGCCATAAGAGCACCTCAAATCAGATGAGGAAGTCAGGCCAGAGCACAGAATACAGAAAGCCTTGAGGAGGCCGAGGGCCAGAAGAGATTTCGGCCCCAAAAGTGGAAAGGGGAACAGGACGGCAGCCAACTTCTTACATGGCAGGACACAGAGCATGAAGCCCCAGAAGCACCTGGGACATCCCAGGTCCTACACCTCCTACGGCACCCCAGCTGCCATGCTACCACGTGGGGCACAATCGCTGCAACCCAATTCAAGATGCCTCAGACCTCTGCTCCACCATCCTCACAGCCACGCAGCTCCTAAGAAAGGAGACAAGAAGAGAATCCAGCAGGTGCCTTTCCTGCACCTGCACCAACCTCTGACGTGCTCCAGAGTCAGCTTGAGTCCTGCTGCATCCTTGCAGCCACCAGGGTGCTGCCTGTAGCTGCTTGCCTATGACATGAGCAGCAGGTGTCCTGTTCTGCTCTCTCCTCTGGCTCTGGGGAGCACCAAGTAGAAGACACCCTGTGCTGGGCTCCTCTAGGGCCACCAAAAAGACTGGAATTCTAGCCACATGCCACAGACAGCACCTCAACCCTATGCCAAGCCCAGAGGGGGCTGCACCACCGGATATAAACTCAGCTTTACCTGTAAGTCAGGGCTTGTCCCTCAGTGACTTGGATATTCACATCTCATTTGAGTTTTTACTCCATGAGTTTTTTTAAATTGTTATAGTCTTCTACCTCTAACAAGTACCCTGTGATTTTTATCTTTCTCCCTTGTTAAAAAGGAAACCAAAGGCTGGCACCAGTGGCTCCCCTTCTTGAGACCCCATCCTTCCCCACACGTGCACACCCTAACACTTTCGCACTCACTCACACTCACACGCAGACACACACAGGTGCACATACACGCATACCCACACACATGAGCACACACACTTTATTCCAGAGCTTAGGAGCAGTGTCAGGCACTGACGAAACATTCACTGAATGAATGCAGGTCACTTCTTCCTCTGCCTGTGAGTCTGGTCTCAGGCAAGAAACACTCTGTACAAATTTTATTTCCTATGTGAAAGGAGACACAGCCTCCCAGGAATAATTTAATTTGCCTTTTCTTTCAGAAGTGACTGTCATACAGTGAGAGCTTTCTTCTCATCTAATTTTGGTCCAAAATAAAATAAAAGATGCCGAGAGCATTAGAACAAAAAGGGAAAAGGTTTATTCCAAGCCCATCATAGGATGCCAAGGCAAAGAGTGGGGCAGACGGGATGACGGGATGGTTAAGTTCATTGCTCTGGCTCGCCCTGCCTTCCCTGACCTTTCCTACTATGCTGGGTATCCATGAACGGGGAGGGTGGCCAGGAATGGGGGGTCCTGTCTGTTTGGGGACTTGGCTCCTGCTCCTGAGTCAGCCTGCTCCCCTCAGTGCATGGTTCATTTATTGAAACACATTGGTGCGTTCATTGGATGCATTCTGACTACAGTGCCCCAGCTCTCCTCACGTCTTCAGCTCTGTGTCAAGACCTTGTCTCTGATGACCCCTGAGGTCAGAGCCCTGGGACAGGTCATGCTTGTGCCTTCTCCTGAAGTTTCCACCAACTCCCCCATCCTAAGATGCTGGTGCTCATTCTGGTGGGATCCCCATGGAGACATGGCCAGCTCTGCTGCCCTCTGTCCCCATGACCTGAAGTGGGTCAACACCCTGGCTCTATCTGTGCTGTTATCATTTCCTGCCTCGTGGTACTGTGAGGGTAAAGTGAGAAGTCTCCACACAGCTGCGTGGCCGTGTGTCAGGAGAGCCCCTTGGTGTCTTCATCAGGTCTGTAGTCTTGCAGGGTGGAGCAGGGCCAGCTTTCTTCTGTTTGCACTTGAGCTAAAATTTCCCTGGAAAGAGAAGGCTCCTCTGTGCCAGTAGCACCAGCTCCTAGATTTATTTACAAAGGGAAGAACAATTGACACCAACACTATGTTCCATGAGAGGCCTTGTCCCCAGCAGTCAGGTTTCCACCTTTACCAAGTGACTGTGCACAGCCCAGAGCAGTGTCCTCCCCCATGAGACAGGCTGTCCTCTCAGCAGAGTGTGTCTCCACCTGGACATCAGAACACACTGCTGTTGCTCCAGAAATAGCCCTGGGAAGAGCAGCTGGCCCAGGACAGGACGTGGACACCATCCCTGGGTCTCTGGCCCTATACTGCTTCCACTCCATGCTGCTCACATGGGGGAGCCTCGGGGACCACTGCCTGATGGTGTGAGGACTGATGGTGACATGAGGACATGATGCAGACAAGATGAGGTGGTCTGAGAGTGGAGTTCAGAGCCACACAGGCCTCATGATCAGTAGATAGAAATTGACACTGCTGGAGGAAAGGTGAGCACATCATAGTGACCAGAGTCCAGGATGGTGACTCAGAGGGGAGGGAATTGGAGGGGGACAGCAGAGGCTACCTCACCTCTTGTCCTTGGGGTGGGTCAGGCATGGCGGCTGCTTATTTCCTGAGATTACCTCTGATCTTCCCAACTTCTTTGGTATGTGTGAAGTGATCAATGAAAGGTGACTCTGTCTGGGGAGAACTTCATCTCACTCAGAAGGGAAGAAAATATTCCTTGGCTTTGAGAGGGAAGAGATGGGAGATGGGGACTACTGGGAGCAAAAGATAAACCAGGGGACTTAGACAGAGAAAGAGTGACGGGGGGAGGAAGAGGAAAAAGTGGGTAGGCCAAGTCCCGGGAAGGATGAGGGATAGACAGTAAGCAGTAGAAACATTGAAGGAATCTCAGAACAGGACATCTGAGGCAATTTCAGTTGTGTTTGATGCCGCTGCATGTCCACTTCCTGGAAGCAATTGTCACTTTCACAACCCTTACCAAGCTCTGCACATGGTCCTTTTTGGGGTCAGCATGGAGCTAATTCCCACACCAGTCCTGTGTGCACTGGACAGAAGGTCCACTAGGGGCCTGGATTTCATGCACGTGTCTTTTTCTTGAAGTCTGGGTCACAAAACAAGACCCCAGAATTGAACAATAAAGAAGGGGCATGGGGAGAGCCTGTGTCACTGGCTGTTGTAAGTACAGAAGGGTCCACAAGTCCAGGTGTTCTCTCCTATAAGGTGGAGAACTCTGCTCTTGGAAGCAGAGGCCCCTGGCAGTGAGCGGCCACTTTCCAGCCTTGGCCACCTCCACTGGGGTGTGCCCTGAGCTTGTGCTCCTTCTCCTGAGGCCAGACAGAGTTCTGGGTTCCAGTTCCGTGCCAGACCATGCCAAACTGTTTCTGGAAATGACAAGAGACCCCCAGAATTGAAATGAAGGACTAGACATCCTGCTCCTCAAACCGGTGACTTGATTTTAAAGACCCCTCTATTTCCCTCTTCACTCTTGCACCAGCCTCAACCCCATTCTTGGCTGCTTCTTGGTTACCCAAGGATGAGAGGTCCTTCAATATGTGATACATGTCCCCATAGCCTGAGGCCACAGCTGACACAGCAGGACTCAAAATTTTCTAGAATCCTGAGCTCTGCAGACAACCCATGTGATTCCTACCAAGACCTGGTCACCCCTGACCTGTACTAATGGACTTTGTGGTACTGGGGAAGGTACCAGGCAAATCCATCTGTCCTCGCTGTCCCTGTGGCAGGCTCTCCACAGTGCAGGGAGCACTGGGTGCAGGAATTCTCCGTGGATTGTCTCTCCCAGTTCTCGTTCATATTTGGTGAGAAATTTGTATGAACAAAAGGGCAAGTAACAAAATGACTCACAGAATTTGGACACCCTGTCACTTAGGAGTTTTGCTTATTCACAGAGATAAAATTATCAAGCACACATGCTTATAGAATGCATCCCTTCAAGCCTCCTTCTTGTCCCTACTCTTGCACCTGCTGTAGGGACAGTGTCCCATGTCTCTTCTCACTGTATCTATACATAGGACAGATCCTGACCAGAGTGGATGCTCCCCAAACACTGGACTTCAGAGGGCAGTGGGCACTACAAGGGGTTAGAACTCCTTCACAGTCACTGTGCCTGTGGTCAAAAGTGGCCACCTTACTACCTCACACAAATGAAATGTCTGGAAATGTGTGTTGAGCCAGCTTGCTCGCCTGCTGGACACACCAGGTAGGCAAGTTTGCTTGGATGTCAGAGCCAAGTCCCCCAGGCTGGGAGGCTCAAACAACAGAGACTTATTGTCTCAGCCTGGAAGGCAGAATTCAGAGACAAAGGCATGGCAGGGCTGGTTCCTCCTGAGGCCTCATTGCTTGGCTTTCAGATGCCATCTTGTCACCGTGTCCTCACAGTGCTGTTCCTTTGAGCATCCTGATCTCTGTGTCCTGATCTCCTCTTTTGAGGACATTAGTCTTACTGGATCAGGACCCCCCCTGATGACCTGGTTTAACTGGTTGCTTCTGTAGAAACCCTGTGTCCAAATATAACCGTGTTTCATGGTCCTGTAGGTAAAAGCTTTGGAAGAGTTATTTACGGGGGGTGGGGGCACCACAATGGTGAAGAGAACACAAGCTCCCCGGCCTCAGGTCATCTCAAGGTCTTGCAGTCCAGACAATGAAGGAACCTCCCGTGAGGAAGGCGCTGGACAGTGAAGGGACCGAGGAAAGGGAATCTTGCTGGCACAAGGCAGAGGGAGTGGCCATAACAGCTGCCTCTGTGGGGCGAGAAGAAGCAGATAAGGGGATGGGGGGCACCGCTCAGACACTGGGGTGGGGAGTGAGAACAGCAGATGAAAGATGTCTCCATAGTCACAGGCACCTCCTTCAGTCACAGTGTCATTGCTGGAGTCATTTATGGAGAAAAAGTGTACATATGGGAAGTATCCAGCCAGAGAGACTCCCAGCACCAATCCTTGCTGGATACTTTCCCTTCAGCAGTGACAATAAGCAATGGTTCCCTGACCGCCTGCTCTTTCATGAATACACTGCTTTACAACAGACTTAGAGACGGTCGCTCCAATCCCACGATGCATCTGACCGCCCCAAATCCCACGCCAGTGCCACTCCGGTCCTGACAGAAGGAAAGAGAATCACCTGATGAGGATGAAGCCTCTCCTTTCAAGCAATAGATTGACATCGTTCTGGAATTCGTGTTTTTATAATGTGGTAAAATATCCTGTTCCCTGTCTTTTATCTTTTGCATTAATGCACGATAACTTGATCTCCTGAAGTTTAAGGTCTCCTGAAGAACAAATGAACCATCAAGTAGTCCGCGGAGCTGACACCTCGCCTCGTCCAGATCTCTCTGCCGCCGCAGCCAGCAGAGTTTTATCAGAGCAATCGAGGGAAGCACACAAATCCATCATGCATTCTTCCAAAAGTGGCTTTTAAGAGTAAAACAGACACAATTTACCTGGAGTCTCGTTCTCCCGCTGTTTTATGATGTTCAGACACAGTGCCCGCTGTCTCTTTTCCGTAGCGTTTTAAAGGGGTCCTGAGGCTAATGCATCGCTGTGGTCTCCAAAGAACAAGCATCCAGCTTGCGATGAAGTCAGCAGTGTCCCCTCCATAACCAGAGTCCCCCAGGCACTGACTTGTCGGGTTTTTGCCTAGATTCCACAGGATGTTTGCAGACCACACATCCTGTTGGGCCTTGCTGCAGCCTCCTCATGGTCACTGCCCATCGCCCCCTCTCCTTTCCCATGCAGCAGGGCTCCTCTGTGGACTCCATCCACAGCCAGCGTGTCCACTCAAGGCACAGATCGGGCTGGACCCAGGTTCTGCATTCTTGTATGTGTGTGCCAGCACCCTGACCCTTCCCACCAGCTGCACCCTCTTCAGTTTAGAGATCCCAAACCTTGCCACATGTCCCAATTGAAAGCCACCTTTTCTGATGGGCCCACAGTCTAGCCTCTGCCAAGTCTTCAAATTGTCCCATGGCTGCATCCTGAGGACTTTACCGCTAGGCTGGTCAGCCTGATGGCAGAGCTGAATCAGAGCCTCACTGTACCCCAGCTCAGAGCCTGGCACAGGGAGAATATGCTCAGCAACCCCTGTGGCCCCAATCCTTCTTCCACACAGCCATCCATGGCTCAGAAAGGTCAGCTGAAGTGTCCCTGTCTTGCTTGGGCTATTTGCTATGTACTTTACAGTTTGTTGTACTTTGGCTTATGCCTTTGTCCCATGAAAGCCACCCATACTGTCATAGCCACCTCAAAACCACCTCCAGGGAGTCTCTGTCCATCCTGGTCCCCTTCCATGGTGCTGGCTCTGGGTGCAGCTATGAGTGCAGGCTATGTCTGTCTCCCTGAGTTGAGGGTATCATGTGTGACCACAATATATGTCCTCTTCCACCAAGTGCAGTCTTGTCCTTAAGCCATCACTGAGCAGGGGAGGTACAGACCAAGACTGTGGTGGCATGAGGACAATTGTACCTATGGAAGAGGTAAGGTCCATGTCTCCCTCTTTCTGTACCTGCCCAAATATGTGTCCGTGTTATCTCTTCCAGGTGGACTGGGCCAAGTGCCCCAGGGCCTGACCTATAAGAAGCCCCAGTAGCTACAGCCAGACACCAGGAACCTGGCCCAAGCCTCTGCTTCTTCAGCCCCCACTAGTGCCTACTTCTCTCAGCCATAAGCCTTGGCACAATGCTGTTTTCCAGCTAAAGTCCCTGTGTGGGAAATGACAGGCTCCAAGGTTCGACTGGCAGTGGTCTCTGGGATCTGAGCACTTCTGAGTGTCTGCACAGCCGTGCTGCCCGCCAAGGCCTTCCCCAGCAGGAGGACTGCACTGTGCATATTTCAGAAGCTGCAGACCTGCATCACCTTCTAGTGTCTGCGATAATTCAGTGTAAGCATCCTCTCATTATCTATCGAAGTATTTGGACTGTGCAAAAGTTTATTATGTCCATAAAAGGTAACAAGTGTCATTACCACAATGAGCACAAGAACGAAAGTCACCATGGCATCAAGAGAACAGGTGGCCTGTTCTCCCCATTCCTCAGATGTGAGCACTGTGCTCTGAGAGGGCAGGTGCTTACTGGTCATGCAGTGAGGAAGGGACAGCCCAGTGGATGCCCAGGTTCTCAGACTCCAAACAGGCTTGCCACCATTTGTCTCTACCTTCCAATGCCAGCAACGGGCACAGCCATAGAAAGAGACCCATGGGGAGAGAGCCCTGGGGCAGACTCAGGCACCTTGAGGTGAATAACACCGAGTTTTGGGTCCTGAGTCCTGAGTTCTGTGTTCTGAGTTCCAAGCCTGAGACCTGAGTACTGAGTAGTGAGCCCTGGCTCCTAAATACTAAGCCCTGGTCTCTGATTCCTGAGCCTCCCTCCTGAGTTCTGAGCCTGAGCCCAGAGGGCTGCATCCTTATTTCCTGGCCTCCGTGGAGACACAGTTGGGGCCCGCAGGGGAGATTAACTCTGGACCGTGTTTACATCCCTTAGCCGTTTCCCTTACTCTCACCCTCCTGAATTTTCACCCTAATCCCACTGAGGCACAGGGATCACTTCCTCTTACAAGGAAGTAAGGGAGGGGCGGAGCTCAGCCTGGAAGTGGTGGGACTTGGGCTCACATTCCTGCTCTGTCCTGTGCCCTGCGCCCTGCACAGCCCAGGGCTGCCCTAGGCTCTGGTGCACCCTCAAGGCATCAGACAGCTCTAGCCTTCCTCCAGGATCAGGGGTACACGTGCTGCCCCCCATGTCCTCCCTGAGTGAGAGCACATGCAGACCCATCACTCAAACAGAAGTTACCTGTGCCTGTGCCTGTCTCTACCCCACCCTGACACCTCCAGAGAAACACCCTGTAGGGCAATGAGGAAGTGAGTCCACTGACTCCAAGAGGGAGGAAGGAAGAAAGGTCAGGAGTCGGTGTCTGTCCCCGGAACTCCCATGCTGGGTGCCAGAGCTGAGTCCTGGCGCAGTTGAGGCGTACAACGGCCCTCTGTGTTGATGAGGCCTCAAATCCGTCCTCAGGTGTGGTGGGAGCCGTGGCTGATGGCAGCTGAGGCCTTATTTAAACTTTTTCCAAGCAAATAACCCCTAGTCATAAAAGAGGAAATTGCATTTGCTTTGAGTGGGCAGAAGATACATTTAAGTCAAAATGAGAAATATTCTGCAAGCCTGGCGTCAGCCTGTGAATAACAACACAGTATTATTTTTTTTCAGGCTTTTGCTCGGCAGTGCCATTTGTCCCTGCATACCAACGCAACAAATTATGTTATTTAATGAAAAATGACCCAGCTCTGCTTCTGAGGCAACTCACCATGTTTCAGTGACATTATCATTAATGTGTCAAGATCTATGGATCACCCCCCATGCCTGCGAGGAAGGGGGCGAGCACAGCACCCCACACCCTGACACAGCACAGAAGCCCAGGTGTGCACTGACACAGACCTGGGAACCTCTTGAGGGAAACTGGCTTTGCCCTGGAGCCATCCTGGAACCCAGGTGAGCACACTGGTGTTGTCCTGGTTAGGCCAGAGGGGGGAGTGTGTGCTCCCAGCTCCCTCTGAGTCCTGGAGCACCTTAGCTTTCACACCCTGCAGGGACCCTCCCAGCACCTCCTGCAGCCATGGTGCTCACCAGTGCACATGGCCTCACATGGAAACCAGTCCTGGCCTGTGGCACTGAGGCCCTTTGTACAACTGTGCATGAGGACACATATGGCAGGCTGGGCTGTGTGCTGTTCAGCCTCAGAACACAATGGCACCCCGGTGGCTCGAGGAATGACCAGCAGGTGCTCACAGTGAGCCAAGAGCTGGCCTTGAGGTGTTTAGCACCTCCTCACGGTTACCTGAGTGACCTCACATGAGCCTGCCGGGCCTGCCAAGCTGCTCGGGACACAGGGCAACAACAGCTCTGGCCTGAGATGCTTAGGATTAGCAGGAGAGAAGAATGAGCTCCAGCTCCATCCACACAATCAGCACAGCGAGACCTCAAGCCAGAGGACGTCCAAGAAGCACTTGCTGGACACAGGAGTGAAATGAGAGGAAAGGAGAGAGGAGACACAAGACCCAGAGGCAGAGGGTAGCTGCCCACGGGCGTCACACAGTGAGGAAGGGTTCCATCCACTACCTGCCCTGCTAGGTCCTTCCTGGAAGCCTCAAGCTCATCTCAAATGCCAACACCTCTTCCAAGGAGCCCCCAGAATTCCCATGAGTGGAGACACTTTCTCTATTTTTGTTTGCAGTCTTGCACTTGGTCGTGCAAGCAAGCAAGCCTGTGCTGTATTTTAATTTCTACTTTTATGACAGGTTTATCTCCATTAAATAGATATGAAAACTGAGGCCAAGTGAAATCAGGCCCTCCTTGAAGCCTACAGATGGCAGAGCAGGGACAGAAGCGGGCATCTCCAGGCAGGATGGTTTGATGGTGTCAGTTAATAACATGCCTACTTTACATCCGCCTTGCTATCGATGTGGCCAACCGTGCTGGCTTGGGGTGAAGCCCCCGGTTTTACAGCCAAGTGCCTTGTACCTGAACAGAGGTGAGTTGATCCTCTTCATCAGAACCTCAAAGGTTTGGACAGAGAACTCAGGCTAACTTAGAATAGTACACACAAGCCAAGAAACCGCCACCAACAGAGACAGCCCTGATGCTGCGGGAAGCCGGGCTCCAGGGCATGGCTAAACTCTGTAGTCTGGAGGGTAACCCCACGCTGCACACAGAAGGTGCTCACTGCCCATGCTGCACACACAAGGTGCTCACTGCCCATGCTGCACACACAAGGTGTTCACTGACTGCCCACGCTGCACACACAAGGTGCTTACTGCCCCCACCCTGCACACAGAAGGTTCTCACTGCCCCACACTGCACACAGAAGGTGTTCACTGCCCCATGCTGCACACAGAAGGTGCTCACTGCCCCCACCCTGCACACAGAAGGTGCTCACTGCCCCATGCTGCACACAGAAGGTGTTCACTGCCCCCACCCTGCACACAGAAGGTGCTCACTGCCCCATGCTGCACACAAAAGGTGCTCACTGCCCCCACCCTGCACACAGAAGGTGCTCACTGCCCCACACTGCACACAGAAGGTGCTCACTGCCCCCACCCTGCACACAGAAGGTGCTCACTGCTCCCACCCTGCACACAGAAGATTCTCACCATCCCTGTTCTGTACACAGAAAGTGCTCACAGTGGCTTCACAGCACACAGAAGGTGCTCACTGAGCCCCATCCGGGCAGGCTGCATTGTGATTCTCTACAAGGATCTCCATGGGACTGGGCTCCTTCCTGCCCTAGCTCAAAGTGAAGAACGATCCTACTGCCAACACTTGAAGCCACCTCCCTATGCTCCTCAGTCAAGAGCAGCTTTAGAAAATGCAGCCCCGCTCCTCTCCTTGAGCTGACTCCCCTCGAAACATGACATGTGCAAAGTACCCAGTGGGCTTTGGATAGACGTGTCCTGTGTCATCCTGGCCAAGTGTGCTGGTGGGAAGTGCAGAGTCCAACCACATCCTAGAAATCTCTCTGCAGAGGCCTCGGTGGCTCTGGCCAATGGAGCTGCAGTGACAAGGTGAGTCCCCAGAGGGATGCTCCATGTCTCTGAGTCCTTCCTAGGGACAGTGCCTTCCTGTGCCACTGGCAGCTCAAAGCTGGATTGGAGAAACTTACACAGCTCATCATAAATTTCCACCACTGCTTTTTTTTCTTAAATAAGCATTCAAATTTATGGGTGATCATGAAACTCTCGCATCAGATGTGAGTCAGAGCCACAAAAATGATTAAGCAAGAATTCTAATTTTTAATGAAATAGCTGACCCAGGCTGAGTAATAAAATCAGATGCCATCCTACACATTTGCCTTCGTGTCTGGTGAGAGGCCTCAATTCTGTCTCTGGCATCTGCACGGTGAGGACAGCACCCAGCCAGCTAAGGCCCTGAGCCAATGGGGCCTACACATGGGGATGGGGGGGACTCTGCCTTTTCTCTGGGGACCTCAACACCACCCAGGCCTGAGCCTGGAGTGCAGCACATCTGAGCCATGCACCTTTGCTGTGCCTGTCAAAGCAACAGAAAGTTGACCGACACAGAGATGACAACCTCCATGTCCTTTTGAGCATTTCTCAAGTCCCTGAAGACATCATACAGCTCAACAACTGGATTTGCCCTATAGCCTGACACCAGCCTTCCTTCCCATCATGCTCTGCCTTGAAATCTAAGCCACTGGGAAGTGGCTCCAGAGCGTGACTGTACCATGGAGGCTCACTTAGAGAGGCTCCAGGACAGGTGATCTAAGGAAGGTGCAGGCCTGGAAAGGAGCATGAAAAGCTGGACTTGCAATTCTGTCTCAGTGGGTTACTCACTCTCTGACCTTGAGATTGTCACCTTGGAGCTCTCAGTCTGGAGACATTGCCGTCAAAGGGTGTCATTCTCCCATTAGCTCTGGTGTCTTCCCAGCATTCACCCAGGTAGGAAGTGGTGGATATAGGACTCAGAGTCAGGTTATCTCGCTTCCCACTGTGCAGCCCCGCCTCTTCTGCGGAACACAACTAAATGAACACTTGGGGGGCTCATGATGGGCCTCAAGTTTGGCCTGTGGCTATGGAATGAGGAGACCCCCGTCCCAGACAGGACAGGGACAGGACTGCCAAGAGCTCCCTTCAACAGGGGAGGAGGGGGAATTCCTGAGTGGGCCCAGAAGGAAGCATCGTAGCCAGCAAGGAAAGGCCCTGTGGTATGGCAGGTGGGGCTGGCCTGAGGAGCATCCCCAGGGCAGGGGGGAGGGTCAGCAGGTGGCTTTTCCTCGTGCTTGTAAGTGGCCCAAGGGAGGCTTCTTGATCAGCCAGCTCCTGGCCCCCTGCCACCTGAGCAGTTTGCTCAGCACTGTATGATGAATTATTACCCACCACGCTTATTTTTGTCTTCTCTGTTATTTTGGGAAGCAGATTCTTAGATCGGCAATTAGAAATGTCATTTGTACTTTGGGGAAGGGGAATAATTTGCAAAGTCTATAATTGAGAGTAGTAATCAAATTCGCTGACAACTTCAGTGATACTAAGTTGGTGATTAATTTTCAATTTTGATGGAATGTTTAATATTTATCTATTTTTGAACTTTTTACTGAGTTGCAACAAGCTCTGCTATATTACTTCCTTTCTATCTGTAGTTAGCATCGGTTTTTTGCTTTGTTATATATTTTTCCCATTAAAAGTTTCTTAGGGAAAGGAAGAAGCTTCTGAAGTGTAGACTTCAGGGTCAACTCACTCTTGGTGCCTAAGTAGGGGGCGGTGACACCAGCATGTGGTCTCCTGAGCTTCCAGCTCTGCATGGGGCAGCTGTGGGGAGAGCCAGAGACCAACAGACGGAGAGGAGCATCCAGGGGAGGCTGAGCAGGTTTGGGAGTGGCCACTCAGAGGCACCCAAGAATTGCTGGCTCCTACACTGGAAACCCTATATTCTGGGCCTTCCTCCCACCTCATTGTCCACCTCCTGCTTGCCGATTGGTCAAGGCCGGTCACTACCAAGCTGAGGAAACCATGTCTGTGATGCTGTTTTTGCCAACTCTGTTGTGAAACACAAGACCAGGCTGGCAGTGAAACAGACTTACTGTCCTGGACGTCCCAGATCAAGGTGTCACAGGACTGCTTCTTTCCTAGGCCTCTTCCTTGCCTTGTAGACACCTTCTTCTTCCTGTGACCTTACACAGTTGTCCCCCTGATGTGTGTGTGTGTGTGTGTGTGTGTGTCTGTCTGTCTGTCTTTTGGTCTCCTCTTCTTATAAGAACAACAGTCATGTTGAGTTTGGGCCCACCCTAAAGATCTAACTTTCACTTAATTACCTCCGAAAGGGCTCTATCTCCAAATAAGGCACATGATGAGGTACTAGTGGTGGGACTTCAAAGTGAATTTGAGGGATACAGTCCAGCCCTGCAGATGACAAGAAGTCAGGCAGACAGAGACACTCACTTCTCCAACCATGACTGCAAGATACCGAAGGGAATGTGAATGACACAGAAACCCCTTAGAGACTGTTCTCACGGAATGCTGGTCCCCTGTTGGGTGTCTTAAGGGGACAGTGACCTTAAAAGAAGTGACTATGTTTACCTCTGGGCTTGACCACTGGTTTGCATGTTTCTTTTGCCAGAAAGGATGTTGTAAAGGGGAGAAGAAGAAAGAAGAAACACTGGCCTTCTCTTGTGTGTCCAGTCTCAGCCCAGGAGCCATGACAGAGAGGGGACAGTGAAGGCTTCAGAGGCCATGGCCAGGCCTGGGATGCCTGGGATCCACACAGCCCTGACCACACTCCCTCCTTCACCAATGAGGAATTGAGGGGCTCACTGGTGAGCTATGGGGAAGGGCGAAGTCCAGTCCTCAAAGGCTGATTGTTTCTCTGTGGGAATTAAACCAGACAGAGTACCACAGGGTAGTGTCTGGCTCCTGGCCCATATTCAGGGCCCTGAGATATCTGGGGACCATGGACTGGGCCACTTCTAACTCCAGGGCAATCTGTCTTCACACGCACACTCCACCATCCCTCTACAGCCCACGTCTTCCTTCATCTTCCTTCTCCAAGGGCCTTGCTCTGGTGCCAGCTTAGGCGTGGCAGGACTGAGTCTACGGCCTACAATCCTTGCCCCTCCCAGGTCCCGGCATGTTGCAGCCAGGAATCTCCCACCAGGCAGCCTGGCCCCAGGCGGGCTCCTGTGTGTGATGCCCGTGGGCAGAAGCCCAGAGCACTGTAGATGGCCTTGGTCCTCAGCCGCAGCCACTGGGGTGTCTCCACCTTCCAAACAATCCCCAAACTGCTGAACCTCATCTTCTGTCCAGGGGTGCCAGGTGGTCTTCAGAACATAATGAAGGAGCCACTTTTTCCAGCTGTCCCCAAACAAAACAAAACATGTGTGTGGACATGCACACACACTCACAGCAAGCGCAAGCTTCTTAGTCACGATCCACTCCGAACGTCGTATTTAGCATCATAAGTTCGTAATGGGCTTTCAGTCTCAGTTTTCCTTATGTCTTCAACTCTTGTCAGCTACCAGATAAGTCCAAAGCACAACTCCACCTTCCACCGCCAGCAATCCTCCACGGTCTCCGTTGGCCCTCAGATTAGACACAGCAGTGGCAGCCCCTTCTGCAGAGACATTTGACAAAGGAATGAAAACAACAGTGAATGGACTGAAAAAATTTGGAATAGCAGAGTTTCAGCTGAAAAAAATCCATTTGCACTTATCAAGACATGCTGTTAGCCCCGAGCAATGAGAACAACTTGTCCACCTCATTGAGAGCTGCCTTCTGGGAGGCCGAAGGATGTGGTCTGTTCCAGGGAAGATTCCAGCATTTGCCAAACCCCAGGACACAGAGAAGGGTCAGATTCAGCCACTGTAGATCTGTGGGGCTGTGTGTTCCTTCCTTCTCTCTCCAGATGTCTGCGGGGCTGCCCGTGGTCCAGATCCTGCTCCGGGCACAGAGGGTCCTGCCGTGGGGAGGCTCCCTCCTCCAAGGGGTCACCAGGTGTGCGTGTGTGCACTGATGAGCACAGAGGAGGAGGCCAGGAGGCAGCACATCCAGCCCCAGTTCTCTGAGCCAAGCCCATAGTGTTCAGACCAAAGGCTCAAGTTCAAAAGAGCCAGGGGCAGAGGCGCCTCTTTCCTGTGTTTGCAAGGCATGAGCTGCAACTGCAGGGGATACAACTCTCCAGACCTCGAGCTCAGTGGCTCCTGCAGTCCCCGTAGACAGGAGCTTGGTTGGTCATCTGCGTGTGAAATGAACAGCAGCAGCTGTGCACTGGGGCTGCAGCCTACACTTTTGAGAGTGACTCATCTGAGGACTCCCACACACACCCAGGTAAAGCAGGAGAGAATGGAGGTTCTGGAGGAGAGGAGGCAAATCACTCCTGGTCAGGTGAGCCATTCCCTGTCCAAAGGTGGAGGGAGGGTCACTGTACCTACAGTCTGGTGAGCTCCTGGCTGGCCTGGACCTCGATGCTCTCAGCACTCCTTTGTCTCCCGCCCCAGGATTGTGCCCTGCAGCCTGTAAGGTCGGTGTCATTTCCACGTTTGCCACTACAGACCGCATGACCCAGGCCAGGGGCCAGGATCTCTTCCTGCAGCCAACAGCAGCCTCCAGTCAACCTTTGCACCCCTGTCTTCTCTGCCAGCAAGCGGGGAGCAGGTCCCCTCGGCCTGGACAGTGAGAGTGGCCCTATGGCTGAGCATCCACCAGCTCTGCTGCTAGTCACCACGGCAAGACCTCGTGCTCCCGCCGCGTGCAAACACGACCTAAATCCAATTGATAAGATGTAAAACATCGCCTGCCCCACCTTCCGTGCAGTTGGGTCAAAAGTGGGTGACGTTCATTGCATTACTTGGCATAAACATGATTTTAATAATTACCATGGGCCAGAACCCGTGCCTGCTTCTGAATAATGAGCACTGAATCCTATTAGCCGTCGGTATTAAATATCTTCCAGCCCAGCTCCTGCAGCAGGCTGGCACAACCATGCCCGTGGCACACACCATCCCTCCGTGATGGATCTGATCCGAGGTGAAAAATCTCTGCTTTGTTCCCAGACCATAATAATGCAGCATTTTGCAGTCGTATGGAGACTCATTTGAATTATATGCTGCATCTTTCATAATCAAGGAGATTGGCTTGAGTTTGTTATCATTTTAGGTAGTTTTCTTGTTCACTGACGATAATAATTATGCTCCACCTGAGAACGTACATTTGTCTTATGAAAACATCTTTACATCTGAAACGGTTGATTTATACTTCTTATCTGTACCATCAACGTCGGGAAGCTTTCATATGTGCTCCTCATGGGGAACTGTGCCTGCCTCAGAACCCGAGGCAGGGCTGGAGCTCAGAGACACGCTCTCACAGCCCCTCCATCTTACAGGTGAAGGTGGGGGGCCAGGGAGGTTAACTGACTTGCCCAGGGTTACCGGAACAATTTGAGACCCCTTGGCAACACCTATCAAGCTTGCCTTTCAAATACTGAGCTCCACGTGTACTTAACTGGTCAGGTTGCTTCACCAGCCTGCCTTGCACAGAGGTGCAGGAATTGAATGACCAGGTGACAAGCCACAAGTCGCAAGATGCTGACTGTTGGAAAGGCCCAGAAACCCTCTGTACAGAAGAGGCAGAGCCTTTATAGCTTAGAGTTTTCTTCTGAGCAAATTACAAAGGGGGATTATTAACTGAGACGTTCATAAAGTGAAGAACACTCGTGCACACCCTCACCAACATGTATGCACGTGCGTGCACACGCCACAGATGAGAAGTGACATAGTCCGTAGTTGATTCCATTTCGTGATGACACAGTAACCCGCACAAGCCTTATTTTGCAGATTACAGAGCAATTTAAATACAATATCCCATTTGATCAAAAACACATGAGTAGAGAGACAGGTATTAGGATTGCCCTTTTTTGTTTGTTTGTTTAAGAAAAGTCAAGACAGAGGTGGAGGGAGGTCCATGGAACTTAGAGAACTGGCTTCCCAGCACACACAGGCCCTTGTGGGGACTGCTTCAGCTCCACCATTCTTCCCATCACACCTGTCCCCACATGGGTTCCTGGATTATCCCTATCCAGGTGCCTGAAACCCTGCCATCCCAAACAATGTCTCTCTACTTGTCAGATGTAAGATGTTTTCCATGCATGTGCTATGGCCACTGGTGAGCTGTATCCTCGGGTGTTTTATAAATACTTTTATGAACAGATTTTCTATATCTTTTTCAGAGATAGGGTATTTCTGGAAAAAAAAAACGTATTTTTTTCAATTTTCCTTTTACCTCACATTCATATGCAATTTTAGTGGCACCTTCAATGCTGTTCTTTGACTTTGTAGGGATACAGCCAAACCGTTGGTGAGTGTTTGTGTATTCTGTTAGCCATACACTTCATATCGTGCTAACCATTCTCTTTTTGCTAGTTTGAGATGAAGATGGCCACACAGGGAGATTCCTTGTGTTGTTTCCATGCACATGTGCATTGTGACCTCCCCTCCAACCATTCTCTTAATGGGTTATTTTGCCAATGGGGGAAAAATGATTTTAAATTGCACACAGAAGACAGACTGTCCAAAACTGGCTATTTGTTTAAACAAGTATGCCATCCAAACAGAAGGAGGCTTTCATTCATAGATAAGCAAATCAATGGAACATCACAAAATGTCCAAAAGTGGTCACTGTGATGGTCACTGTGATGGTCAGTAAACTTGGCCAGTCCCTGGGGCCCAGTTGTCCAGGCAAACACAGAGGGGGATGCTGTGGAGGTATTCTGTAGGTGGTTAACAACTGTAATCAGTTGGCTTTACGTAGAGAAATCGCCCTCAAAGATGAGGGTGTGTCTCAGCTAGTCAGTCAACGGCCTTATGAGCAACTGGAAGAAGAGACACTTCCTCAAGGATCTGCATCACTCCTTAGTGTCCAGCCCTCCATGGACTGCAGAGTTAACTCGCCATGCCCCTCAGTCACGCAGCCCTCCCTCTCCGACTCTCTGTCTCTCCCCGTCCCATTCTGCTGAAGTTTTCCAAATTATTCTCTGATCTGATTAGACTTGAAGTCAGTGATGGCTGTTTCTGGTGGTGAACAGACTCCGGCATGATGAGAAAACAGAGATACATGAAGGTGACCGTTGGGTCCTCCTAATCACACACTCACGAGAAGCCAAGCTCAGGGTAGCTATTTATTTGGCGCCTCAGAGTGCTTTGGTCAATTGGCCAGTGGAGCGAGGTTGGCCAGCAGCCCTTATTGTGCAGAGTCAAGGAGAGAAAGGAGGGGTCAAGGGCCCCACGTGTGCCGGCAACTGCTGTGCCTGCCCCAGAAGAAACCACTGTCTCCTGTGACCTCAGAAAACCAAAGCCAGTGGCTGGACTCCCACCCCACAGGGTGAAAGCAGGATTCTGGCTTAGGAGGGCACCTGCCTGGAAGGCAGTGCTGGCCATCCTCAGGCCTGCATCCTCACCTCCACCCTTTGCTTCTATACTGACAACCAGATTCAGGTCCCAGCAGGCCCTGGAGGCAACCTACAGAGCATGACCCAGGACTATACTGCAAAAGAACTGGGATTTGTTTCCAATTTAAAGAGAGAAATCTTGGGAGTGTGTGTGGAAATAGATACCAAGGGCATGGTATAAAGTGTAGGAAGACTAATTTGGACCTGGTTGAATTTACTGATATATGCTCACTGCCCAAAGATGCTGGTTTCTACATAGCCGCTCCTTCATGTCCATGGTCCCACATCTGTGGACTCAACAAACTGCAGATCTCAAATCTAGTTACTCCTGTGTTGGCTGCATTGGCGTTGAACAAGTTCAGACTTCTTGCTTTCTTGTCATTATTCCCTAAACAGTGCAGGACAACTGCTATCAGGTATTAAAATTGACCTAGAGGTGGTTCAAAGTACCCAGGAGGAAGTGTGCAGGTTCTGTGCAAATAAAACACTGTTTGGATAAGGGACATGCGCATTCACGGATGTTGGTGTCTAAAGAGGTCACTGGACCCAGAATCCACAGGGACTGAGGGGTGACTGTCCCATAGCTGGGCCCTGGGTCCAAAATCTCCAACAGGTGTTTTGGTCATGTGCATGAAGCATGAGGACAGTGAGCTGGGACTTCCAGGCCTGTCGTGGTTTAATGCAGTGTAAGGGATACAGAGGCTCAGAGAGAGTGGACTATGTTGGAGTGGAATGGTCCTCATAATGCTGACTGTCACACCAAGGGAAGGCCAGAGGACAGGCACCATGAGACATGGGCTTGCCAGGGGAGCTCGACACAGTGGAAGGGCTCCGTGTTTGCTCCTCTCTGTAGGTCAGACATTACAGAGAGACTTGTTGTAGGGCTCCAGAGCAGGAACACTTCAGTGCAGTGAGGATCATGGACTCCTCATCTGGCCAGGGGCAGAGGGCAGAAGGAGGGAGGGGAAAGGAGAAGCAGGAGGAAGCACTTAGTAGCCAAACCCCACGGGGCATGGCTGCAAGCCTCAGAGGGCTCTGACAAACAGAGGCCTTCAGTGTTGGTTAGCAGATCATGTCGTCTGTGAAACAGAAATAGATTGGCAGCCTGCTAAGTCTGTATTTGGTATATGTAAGTGAAAGAGTTCTAGGTCAAATGAACAGGTCTAATTTGAATTGCTCAGAGTTGCAGCCCTTCAATCAATTTGCAAACTCGAGCCAGTTTCCAGACTCAAATCCTTGAGTGAAGGGGAGGCCCATCCTACCCAAGGAGAGGCCCAGCCACACTACCAAAATGTATGCATTAACCTTCCTCCCAGCCTTCCCGAAGGACCCTTGGACTTTCACCAGAATAACTGTGCAATGGGAAAAGAAACAACCAGACTTTTTGTGGCTGGCTTCATGCTGGCTCTGAACTGACCCTGATTCCAGGAGACCGGAAATGTCATTGTAGCCCCCTGAGAAAGTTCAGGCTCATGGAGATCAAGGGAATGAAAGTTCAGGTTCACCTCACAGTGGACCCAGAGGGTTCCCACATATATCGTGGTCACTTCCCTGGTGTCGGATGCAAAATTGCAGCAGACATACCCAGCACCGGATGAATCGCACACTGGTCTCCTGACCAAGGAGTTAGGGCTATTAATGATGGGAAGGCCAAATGGAAGCCACTGGAGTTGCCTCTACTGGGAAAATGTGGAACCCACAGCACTGCTCATTCCTGGATGGCCACAGAAGTCAGTGTCTCTGGCAAGGCCTTGAGGGACACAGGGTGGTGACTCCTTCCACAACCTGGTTCAGCTCTCTTTGGCTTGTGCACAGGATGAATGGGTCCTGGAGAGTAGCAGCGGGATAACATGAGCTTCCCCAGGTGATTCCAGTCACAGCTGCTGTGCCAGGAGTGCTCTCCTTGGTTGAGCAGATTGACCCGGCTCCTGGTCCCTCATGTACAGCTATGAGGGACAATGCCACCAGAAACAGTCACCCTCAGCTATCTGCACTACACCTGCTTGTTCTGCCCTGTGTCATAATTTAGTTCTCAGGGAACTAAATGTTACACTGATCCATTACATCAATGGCACCATGCTGATTGAACTGAGTGAGCCAGGAGAGGCAACTGTCCTGGGCCAGACGGTCAAGTCAGAGGGTGGAAATGGGCCAGCAGGAATTCAGGGCTATTCATCTCAGTGAAATTTTCAGGGACCCACCAGTGTGGGGTAGGCATGCCATGTTACCCTTTCTAAGACGAAGGATAAATTGTAGCATTGGCCCCTCTTAGGACCAAAGTGAGGCACAGCATCTTGTGAGCATCCTTGGATTTTGGAGGCAACGCAGTCTTCATCTGGGCAAAGTGCTTTGGCCTATTGTCAGGTGACCCTTGAGGATGCTGGTTTGGAGTTGCGCCCAGGACAGGAGGAAGCTCTGCAGCAGAAGCAGGAGGCTACTGCACAGCCTCTTGATCCAGTGGTGTCTGAAATGCCAGGATAGATCCAGGTGCTGTCTGGAGCCTTTGGTGGTCCCAGAAGGTGAATCAGAATCCAGGGCCTCAAGATCAGGAGAACAGCCCTAAGCGCTTTCTCATCTTTTGTGAAATAGTGCTTGGCCTGTTATTGGGTCTTGGTAAAGCTGGATGCTTGGCCAAGGGCCACCATGTTGCCATAAATTGGGGGCTACAAGGCACCATTCCATCATCACATGGAACTGGGGTGTGTGTGATCTGGCCTGAGCAAGCCCAGAAAGCACAGGAAATTACGTGACCCAAACACCCCCGCCCCAACTCCTGCTGCTCTCTTCCTCTGTCTCAGCCTGCCCTGAAGACTCTGGGAAAATTCCCTGTGCTCAGTTGACAGAGGACAAAAAGACTCAGCTTTTTATACAGTAGTTTCTGCACAGTGCACAGGCACCTTCAGAAAGTGGACAGCTGCAATGTGTGACTGCTTCTGGGTGTCCCTGAGGACAGCAGGGAGGGAGCTGCCACTTCTGAGGGGAAAACACTTGGAGCACTGCACCTGGTTGTGTAGTTACCATGGTTGTGCAGTTTGCCTGGAAGGAGCAAAGGTCAGATGTGAGGTTATAAACCACACATGGGCTGTAACCCATGTTTTCACTGGGGTTGACTTTGTCAGTGACTTGGAGGAGACATGATTGGAAATTTGGTGACCAAGAGGCCTGGGTATGTGGCACATGGGTAGACTGCTGTGAATGGACAAAAATCATGAGGATATTTGTGTCCTGTATGAATGCTTGCCAAAGGGTGTGCGTGATAATTGCAAGCAAAGGGCAGCCTAGCCTATGAAGTTTCAGTCTTTCCCTAGCCACCCTGTCATTGACTAAGGCGCCATTAACATGGTAGCCATCGTACGGGGGATGGAGGTTTCAGGCTCAGCAACGTGGAAGATTTCCATTCACAGAGGCTGACCTGACTACAGACACCGAGTGCCCCACTGGCAATGACAGAGACCAACGCTGAACTCCTGAAATGGCATTGCTCTGGGGTGATTCCCCCCAACCTGGAGGCAGATTGATTACGCTGGATTGATCCCACCGTAGAAGGGGTACAGCCTTCTTGACTGGACTAGACACAACTCTGGGTCTGTATTTGCCTTTCCTGCAAGCAATGCTTCTGCTGAACCTACCGCCGTGGATGCACAAGATTCCTACACATCACCATGGTCACCTACCCAGCATTGCTTCTGACCAAGGAATGGCTTTACACCAAGCGTGTTGTGGCCATGGACCTGTTCTCGTGGACTCCACTCTCCCTATCACGTTCTGTGTTGTCCTGGGGCAGTGGGCTAGACAGAAAGGCACAACGGACTTTCCAGGACTCAGCTGCAGCTCCAGCCAGTGCACTGCCTTGGGGTCTGGGTTCTCCTGGAGGCAGTACCAGTGTCCAGTGCATGGTGTTGTTTCTGTTATCCCAAAGGTCAACAGGTCCCTGAACCTGGGGTGGAAATAGGGAGGGTTCCACTCACCACCACACTGAGTGATCCCCTAGCCAAACTTTTCTTCCTGTCCCCAGATGTCCTCAGAAATCTTGGGTCCAAAGGTACAGTAATTCCACCAGGAGACACCACACTGACTCCATAGAGGTGGACACTGAGATGCTGCAGGCTATGAGGGGCTTCTCCTGCTTCTGAGTCAATGGGCAGAGGAAACAGTCTCTGTGCTGGCTGGGAGGCTGATCCTGGCTGCCATGGGGACACAGGACACTACCCCATGGTGGAGGTAAGAAGAGTACATCAGGGAAGCAGGTGACCCCCCTCGAGCATCTCCCTACCACACGTCTCATGATTCAAGTCAACAAGAACCACAGCCACATAGTCCAGTAGGATGACAAAGGCAGGTGGCAGTCAGAGCCAAGAGAAGCACCCTGGGGGCTGAGAGATTGCAGAATGAAGATATGCAGGGTGAGGAAGCTGAGAACTGTGAAATGAGGTTTGCTAAATGACAAACAAGCCACAGGCTTGGCCCCTCTCCCCTTGAGTTGAGCAAACAGCCTGGGAAAGTCCAACAGGAAGGAGAGGCCTCCAGAGCCAATGGTAGCAGAGAGCTCAGCAATGCTGGCTGACTGGGTACAAAGCCATGCCCAGGACTCATGCCCAGCCTTGTCCTGCTGCTACATACATCTGCATTCTCCCAAGAACCACATGGGGTGGTGCTGCCTTTACTGAACTCTGACCAAGAAATAGGGAGCTTGGAAACTTGCCCCATTTCTTAGAGGTCAGGCAGAAGCACTGCCAAGCTTGGAGACCAGGTGGGCTGGTTTTAGCTGCAGCTCAGAGCAGCCTCCTTGTCAAGCTAAGAGCACAGGGTCCTCAGAGGGAGCAATGCACAAAAGCATTCACTGAACTGAGTGCCTGGTTCCTGGCCAAGAGCCAGACTTGAGAAAGCCCAAAGACCTGGGCTGTGGGGAAGGCCCAGGAGTGGCAGTAAGAGCCAAGAGCGGGTGACGCAGAATCAGGGTGAAGAAAAGCCTGGGAGTCCAGGCTGAGGAGAGGGTCCCTGTGGGGTGTGGGGAGACAAAGCTTCAGAATGCAAGTTAGCTTTTGGGTGCCTTGCCTGGAGCACACTAATTGCCCATCACAGCCACTGCAGCCCTGAAACTTTGTCCTGACTCAGATCAGTAACTCTGGGCAGACCTGGGAGGTCCTAGAAGAGCAATTGCAAGACAGGGCAGAAAGCAGAGCCAGGAGGAGAAAGAACACAGGGTGCCCTTGGCACAAGACATCGGCACAGCAGGGTCACTAGAGGTGCACCAGGAAGAAGCGCTACCTTGGATGAGAACTGAGTGACGTTTTTAGACTCCATGGGTTTTTGAGAACCTGAACAGGACCAAAAGAGCTGTGGGGTCTGCTCAAGACATCAACCACGACAGGGAAGCTTAAGCTCGCCAAGCTGGCTTACAGGTTCATGCATTCTCAGCTATGGGAACCAAAGAGCTGCTCGTGTGTGTGGGCCACTCCAGCCAGAGTCACTTCCAAACACACTCCTGCATTTGACCTTTCGGTTTTATTGAACATTTTAAAATTTAGATTTAGAAGTGAAACGAACATTTAAGTCTTCACTGTCATCAAGCCATAGCATTAAGGTCTGCAACTTTTTGTGGGATGTGAAATTCTCCAAAGATAAAACTTGGAAATTATTAACTCCATCTCTCATTCTTATTAGGCAATTATTACAATATTACCTATTACTCTATTAAAATAACCAAAATCTTCCAGATCAAAAGATAGAATCTAGGTCACAAGTATAGTGTCAGAATTTGGGAAAATCATGTAGACACAAGGATAGGAAATTTTGACTTCTCATTGTATAAACATATGTATGGCATTTTATTAAAATTATTTCAAATAGAAGATGAGGATACAGAGGAAAATTAATAAATTCCCTGTGCCCTCCACCTAATTTTAGGCAATCAAGATACAATTTATTTTTAAACTCTTATCTTGCAGGATGAAGAATGAGTTGACAGGAGTCCCCAGGCTCCCTCAAAGTTGCTGCCCCTCCCCTGAAGGGCAGCACCAATCCCACCTTTACAACAAGGGCTGTGTTCACCCCTTCTATAATTTATGCAAATGGAATCAAACCTGAGTGTTTTCAGCCAGCTTCTTTGGTCCAAGTCATGTCTGTGAGATGCCTCTGCATGGTTGCATGGCGGGACTTGTGAATTCCTGTCACTGTACTGGGCTCCCTGTTGAGGCCATTGGTATTAAGCATCCATTCCACTGATGGGTTGCCAGAAGTGCCCTGTAAATATTTTCTCAGTGGCTCTGAATGAACAGCTGGTCATCACGTGTGCTTGGTGTCAGCTTCAGTGGCTACTGCCCAATGGTTTTCCAAAGAGGTTTTGACCAACACTTCCACCAGCAGCAACTAAGAGATGCAGCTACTCTGTGCTCTCACTGACTTCTCTTCCTTAGGGCTGCCATTCCTGTGCTAACAAGAGTGGTGACTGGCTGGGTGCCGGGCAAAAGCCATTGGGCCTCTTATGCGATTAGTAAAGCATTTTCTGTTGGGTTGTCTTTCTCCCTTACTAATATGGAGCTCTTCACAGTTTGGACTCTTGTCCTTTGTCGGATATGTGTTTTGTGAATGTCCCCTGCCTGGTCATCTGTCTTCTCATGTGCTTAATGGTGTCTTCTGATAAATGGAGGTTCTTAATTTTAATATAACCCAAATTGTGCCTTTTCCCAGTGTAGGTTTTGTTCAAAAGATCCACCTACATTCAGATCAGAAAGATAAAGTCTTATGTGTCTTCTGAAAGCATTCTTGTTTTCACATGTAGACCTGTAATCCATCTGAAATTGATTTTTGTGTAAGGTAAAAAGAAGGGATCAAGGTTATTTTTTCCCATACACATATCCAAGTGATCCCACCCCATTTATCGAAGAGCCAATTCTTTCTTTTTTGTGCTGTTGTCTTGGCCTCATTTCAAATCTTTTTTTTTTCTTAATTACAACTTATTCACCATTTTCTCATTCATGTCTCCTTTATTCTTTAAGATCTAATCCAGAGGTCCTATCATATTCATCTTTCATGTCTCCCTAGCCCCTCTGGTATGCCACAGTTTTTCTCTGACCTTCCTCATTTTCCATGACTTTAACCATCTGGGGAAATGTTGGCCATGCATCCTGTAGTCTGTCCCTGAACCTGGGCTTGTCTTCTGTCTCTTTCACAAATAGAATGAGGTGTCTGGGTTTTGGAAATAACAGAATAGATGAGAAATGCCCCTCTCGTCACATCACACTGGGGCACATGATACCCATGGCCTTGTTGGTGGGAGGACCTTCATCATGGCTGCCAGATGCATGCCAGCTTTCTCCATTGGAAAGCTGCTCTCTCCCCTTTTCTCCTTTTCCTTGTTAAACCTGCTCTCTGGCAACTAGTCACCAAGTCCAGCCCACCCTACACATGACGGAGTGCTCTAGTCTGCTCTGCCAGAGGATGGAGGAGCTGCATATCACATTCGGAATTCTAAGACAGAGCCCTGTCTCTTCTCATCCATTTGTTTATTTATTCAGTCATTTATTTAACCATATGGACTTGTATCTATTGTCTACATCATCAAATCTTTTTTGTAATTCATTATTAAAGACAGAGTTGTCATTCACGTCTGACTGAGATGGAGTTAAAAGGAACAGATTAATTCCTCTTGCCCAAAGCAACAACAAAGCCATCCAGAAAAGGTGTATGAGAAACTGTTTCCAAGACCCTGGGCATCAGGCAGTGTAGGGCAGGGATTTCTGAGCCATTGGGAACAAATGAGGTGGAGCTACGATTGCTCCAGCTACTGCTTGAAGAGTTTCCAGGACACCATTTGTGGAGCCCCACATGGAGCAAGTGAACTCACCTACTTAAGTATACAGAGGTGAGGGGCCAAAGAGTCAAAGATTTTCCCTTTTGTGGAAGGGAAAATCTGAGAAGAGACACAGAGAGAGCTCTGGGGTCTCCAGAGACCCAAGTTCTCAATGCAGTGTTGGTTAGTTCAGGCACAAGAGGAAAACACTGCAAGTCAGAGAGAAAACACCCAGAAGGGAGAAAGGGAACAACACACAGGCCAGGCTAACTGCCCGTTCTCACCGGTCAACTGGAAAACTCTGTCACAAGGAGCTGGGATGCTCACTCAGAACATCAGCCTCAGTAATAGGGGAAATGAGCCTAGAGGAAATGTTCTGTTCCTATTTAATAGATGCGGGAAACAACTCCAGAAAGGACAAAGTGTTTCCAAGTAACTTAACTACATACCAGAACAGACCTCAAGAAAAATTTAGGAATACAAACTACTCAACACTCAGCAAGGTACAATTCCCAATGTCTGCTATCCAGTCAAAAACTACTGAGTGTAATAAGAATTGGAAAGTGAAAGTTCTAACGAGGAAGGTAAAAATCAGTCAACTGAAACTACCTATGACTGACACCAAAGTTAGAATTAGCAGAAAAGGACGTAAAAATAGTTGTCATAGCTACAAACCCTGTGTTCAAATTACCCGAGACTGAGCATGTTAAGAAGAACCATCAAAGTTAGTTAAAAGTTCCAAGTTGAATTTGCAAACGAGAAACGAAATCTACCACATAAGGGATTAAAAAACGCCACGAGTAGGATTCGTAGTAGATTGGACACTGTAGAATAAAGTATTAGCTACCTTGAAGATATGACAATAAAAGCTACCAAAATGAAACACAGAGAGAAAAGGCTGAGAAAATTAACAGAGCACCCATAGCTACAGAGAATGTTTTTAGCATCCTGATAGATGTGGGACAGACAGACAGAAAGTATATAGGGACAAATCATAGCTGAATTGATAATGAACTTTACGAAAACCATAAACCCACAAATTTGGAAAACTCACTGAACTCCCAAGATCAAGAAATAAGAAAACTATAAGGTGTATGGCCATGAAACTGTTCAGAACCACTGATAAAGAAAAAATCACAGGGCTGTCAGTTAAAAAGTCATCTCCCACACAAAAGAGCAAAGATAAGGGTGACAACAGATTCATCAGCAGAAGCCATCCAAGCAAGAAGCCAGAAGAGCTTCCCTTGAAAGTAGCCACGTGTCACCCCTGATGTCTATGTTCAGAGAAAATAGCTTTCGAAACTGAAAACAAAAGAAAAACGTTTTCAGATATACAAGAGCTGAAATAGTAAATAATAAAGTCTCACCATAAAGTGACTTTATATAAAAGCTACTTAACTAACCATGGAGTATGGCAAGATTGTGGAAGCTGAGATTCATGTACAAAGTTGATCGTATTTCCATAAACCAGCAATGGACAGTTGGAAATTCAAAAATTTAAATACCACTTACAAAAGCATCAAATATATAAAATATTCAGGATTAACAATATATGTGAAATACTGTACACAGAAAACTATAAAATCGTGATTAAAGAAATCAAAGAAATCTAAATATACTTTATTCATGGGATGACAGACTCAACGTAGTAAAGATATTAATTCTTACAAAATAGTCAATAAATTAATATACAATCTATCAAAATACCAACAGGGATTTTTGTACCTGAGTTTAAGTTTTATATAAGAAAACAAAGGAATCTGATTAGCTAAAAATAAATACCATTTGAAACATTCAATAAAATTAGAGGAATTACCCTGCCTGATTGTACAGCTTGAAGACATTCTTTATGGGTTTGGAGCTGGCGACAGTGCTGTGTTTGGATAAATCATATTTAAATAGCTCCATGGAACAGAACAGGGGCCAAATTGAACCCATACTTTGTGGGTTACTGATTTTATGGCAACAAGTGCAAATGAGGTACAGTGAGGAAGAGATAGTATTTTTTAAACTGCATAGAGCACAGAACTTTATTTTTCCAAGTTAAAAGTGTCATTAGCAACGGTACAATACAGACAACAGAACAGTAACTATTTTGCAATACATCTAAAGAGAAATGGCTCTCCTTACAATGAGCCATGCATCAGTCAAAAGTAAAAACTACCCCCAAAGAAAGCCAGGCAAAGAACTCAGACAGGTGGCTTCCAGGAAAAAGAAAAACAGGTGTCCATTAAGCATACCATAAGATGCTCAGTCTTATTCATGGCCTATGGAATTCAAATAAAAATAGCAAAAATAAAGCCTACTTTCTCCTCACCCATGGGTTGCCAGTGACTTCGAGGCGTGTGAGAATGGGGAATAATGGCCTCTCTGCTCTCAGTTGGTGCTGCCTTCTGGGAGGGTAGGTGGTCAGCACAAAGTCCGCGGATCCAGAAAGACTGGTCCTGAATAAGTACCTCTCAAGAAAATCTCAGTAAAAACTGGAACATCCCAACAGATTATCTTAAAGTTTCATTTTGGCTCATCACTAAGGATAGACAGAAACTAGGAACATAATTTGCTTTGTCACATATTTTGCCTTGTCAAAGCTATCATGTGAACATGTCCTCAGTCTCTGAAGGTCCACAGGGCGGTGCTGACGGTGGGTTTTCCATGCACACGTTACACTGGCCCCACCATGGACCCCTCCCATGGGCCACTTCGGAGACAGAGTAGAGTTGCAGGATGATGACCAATCAGGGCGCCGTGGGTTTCCAAGAGCCTCTCCCAGCCCCTGATCCCCCTTCCCTTCCTATCCCCCACGCATGGAATCTCAGCCACTGTGTGTAGCTTTGTCCTTTCCTCCATTCTGTCAACTGCTCACCAACCTTGGAGAAGCCACACATTTCCCCAGCACTCTTCAGGGTCCCACCACAGCCGGGGGGCTCTTAAGACACTCGAAATGTCACTACCCATCTGATGCGCCTGCCTGTTTCTTAGGATCAGTCACCCCCTTTCAAACTGATATTTCATCTGACCATTGGATTTTCAGTGTTAGTTATCAACATTTTTCATTGCTAGTGATTAATTTGCTTTTATTGAGCTCTCAACTTTAACGGTGTCTTGTTCCCCACCATGTTTCATATTCCCTCTGAAAGTTGAGCCCGTGGAATGTACGCATCTGCGACCCATATGGGCAAAGCCCCTCACCAGAAGCTTCGTGGGGTGAAAATGTAATCCTTGGTCCCTCGTCTGGCAGGAGGTGGGGTCTTTGTGAGTCCATGGTGTTTGAGTGGGTCATTCTCGGGTGGACTCTGAGGTTTGGTTTGTGGCCATGTAACTACAGAGAAGAGTGTAATACCCGCCGCCAGGACCCGCCAGCCCCAGGACCTGAGAACCACTTTTAAAAGTGTGTCAACAGAAGGGTTTTGAGCTCTACAGGAAAACTAAAATTCAAGCCCCAAGTTTTCTGTGGAGCTTTGAGATATGGGTTATGCTGTTGTCTGAACCTAAATGTCCTCCTAAGACCCAAGTGTCCAAAGCTTGGCCCCTAGCTTGGTGCTTTGGGAGGTATGGAAACTTTAAGAGGTAGGGCTTCATGGGCTGTCTGAGGTCACTGGGGGGCCCTGATCTCTTCTCCTTTCTCACCAAGGCCTCTTTCTAAGCTGATTCTCCCAGGCGCTTGTCAGGGTAAGGGGAACCTGACCAACACAGTTGTCAAAAGAAGCCACCCAGCCCTCTACCCAGAGTCAGAGCTGAGTGAGACGAACCCTCGCCATCCCTTCTGTAGGACGCTCTCCACCTTCCCTTTTCAGCGAGCAGCTCCTTGAGTCCCAGTGAGGGTCTGGCTCATCTCCTCACCTGTGCAGTCACAAACCCAGTTTCCACGTCACTGGAACCAGCAGACGCCTTTACAGGCCTGGTGTATTTAGAACCTGCCTTTACACTCTTTCATCAACTTTCATTTTGAAGACTTCTTTGTATTTTCAAGTAAACACTAGCACTGAAAATATGTCATACTTTATCCACATCTGAAGTGGATCTACTGCTTTCAAAAGAAGTCTGTTCTTCCAACGTACTTTGAATATTGCTGTTCTAATATTGAATGCTCAGCCCACCAGGAGATCATTTTTGACTGTGATATGAAGCAATGATATAATTTTCCCAAATTGATAAGCAATTTTCTGTATATCATTTGTGAAAAGGGTCTATACTTTTTTCATTTGAGATATCTCTCCTATGTCTTGGGTCCACCATTTCTTTTTGTTATTTTATCTGCCTGTCACCATGTCCCCAACATTTCTTGTGAATCATGCAGCTTTCTGACATAGATTGATGTTTGGGAGGACAAGAACCCCGCCCTTTTCTTCACAATTTACCTCAACTATCTTTCTTCTCCACTACGTGATGACAGACCAGGTGAGCTCCCTGCAAAACACTGTTGGGATTCTAACCGGAATCTTATTCATTTGCACACTCACTGAGGGTCCGCTGACCTGGGTAGATCAGAGACGCCCAACCCATAGGTCTGTCCAGCATCTTCTCAGCTGCATGAGTGTCCTTTGGAGTTCATAGTCTTGTTTGAAGTGTCTGGTAAATGTTATTTGTGGAGAAGGGAAATGGAAATTTTTTTCTCCTGATATATGCTTCTCTTTCTTTCATTGTTTTGGAATAGTCTTGACATTTTTTCAAATTTGTGTTTCCTGAAACTTTCTTGGTGGTTTTGTATACAATCATATCTTCTGCATCTAAATAAAACTTTCTCTCTCTTTTGTCGATTCTGAGCCCTCTTTTCTTTGTGTATATATGTGGTAGTAGGGATTGAACTCAGATCCTGTACATGTTAAGCAGGCGCTCTACCACTTGAGTTATAACTCAGGCCTTTTGTTTACTTTTATTTGTTGTTTGGGAAAGGTCAGTACTGAGGTTTGAACTCAGGGTCTCACACTTGCTAGGCAGGTGCCTACCACTGGAACCACTCCAACAGCCCCCTTTCTTTTTGAGATAGTGTCTTACAAACTATTTGCCTGGGCTGGCCTCAAACCTGGGTCTTCCTGATCTCTGCTTCTCAAATAGGTAGGATTACACGCATGAGCCACCAGCATCTGGCTTTTATGTGGTTTTTGAGACAGAGTCTCACTGCTACCTTTGCCCTGGCTGGCCTCCAACTGGTGATCCTCCTGTCCCTACAGGGAATACAGGCATGAGCCACCAAGCCTGCCTAAGTCTTATCTTCTCTTACCTTTTTACATTGGCCTCAAGCCAGTGAAATTCAAAGATCAGCAGTGGGAGCTAGCTGCCTGTCTTGCCTTTATTCAGAAAGAAGGTCTCACGATTTTATCCCAGCTACGGCCCCCATGTGTGTCTGTGAGGTGCCAAGCAGTTACCTCCAACTCCTAGCTGGCGAGGAGTTCTATCCTGACTGGGTTTTCTGATCCTCTTGTGATGATTTTTTTTTAAAACTTTTAATTTCTGAACAAGGTGGAGACTGTAGTTATATGGGATATTTGTTGCTATTTATTTTTTTAATTGACACTTAAAATGGTACATGCTTTTAAAGTACAATGTGTTGTCTCCATGCATGTTCAAATTGGGGCAGACATAGCTGTCTCCTCATTTATGGTTTCGTTGTGGTGAAAACATTCAAGAGCCTTTCTTCTGGACATTTGGAAATGCACAGTACATTATTGTGGCCCCACTCCACTGTGAACATGGACTCTGAAAAAGTTGATGTAGGTGTTGAAAGTAGAATAGGGGTTGGCAGAGGCAGAGGTAGTTAGGTAGGAGGAAGAGATGGGAGACAGTACTTATATGGAAAATTACAAAGTGCTAATATGTCTCTCCCCCAATTTTCTGTAATTTTCCTGCTTTCATTGCCACTGCCCTGGCTTTCCAAACCATGATGTTGGTGACATATCTAAGGACTTCACCAACTTCAGCAAGGTGGCTTCCCTTTGAAATTTGGAATTTATTTCTGTGTGTCTATGCTAAACCAACCCAAACAGGCCCATTTCAGCATCTGGCTGCAGTTTTGCTGCATTTTGGATGATTTCCCTCAGACTGTCTTCCACTTCACAACTCCTCTCTGTGACTCCATCCACAGGGGCTGGAGTGTAAGATTTGTTCAATGGTTCTTTTTTAATCCAATAAGTTCCTTCTCACACAAACAGCACTCTGTTTTTTATTGCTTTTATTTATGTGTAAATACAATTTTACCTTCAATGATCTCTTTAAACACCTTCAACACACTTATTTGGAACCATCTATCTTTACATTAGGACATGAGTAATTTCTATCTATATGAGTATATTCCAATCACTCCTTTTGTTAGTTATATTTCTTAGAATTACCTTTTTTCTCTGTTTAGAGCTCCAGGCCACATTGGAGTGGAGAAGTTTGGGGGTTTCCCTTTATTCATGCCTCTCTCTCCTCTTTCTCCCCTTCTGCCTTTGATTCAAGGCAGTGCCTCTCCTCCCTCATCAGCACAATCTGGATGCAAGGCATTCACAGAGTCACACACAGTGGGTCCACGTCATATCTCGGAGTCTCATGACTGTGACTTCCCAGCAGTGCTGCTGAAGACATCTCAGGCCATCCATGGAGCCCATGTGGCTGGCCTCAGGGCTGGACACACAACATCTGTTTTCAGGCATGCAACTCCCCACACTACAGCCCCTGGGTTTACAGCAAGTCATTTGCAACTGTTCCTCAGGGGATCCCCTCTGCCCCTGACAGTGGTCAACACGCCAGCTCTATCCCCAGTCTGAGGGTCCTGGTCTGGATTTCCACAGGAAACTGCATCTGGACTCTCAGAGCAGCTTGCCCTGTGCCCACTGTGCCCAGCATTTGTCCTGAAGTACAGAGAGGGCATCCTGTCTGTAGGACTGAGCTATGCTCCTGTTCCCTGGTCCCATGTTAATCCTCATCTCTGGGAGGGAGGCAGAGCACTGCTGTAAAGTGGGCTCCATGCACTGGCTCAGTGTGAAACTCTCGTAATTGCTTTGAACTTCGGGGTTTTAAGTAGTAAATACTTTTTGTCTTTTGAAATCCTTGAAATTTCTTTCAACTGATAGAGTTTTAAATAATGAATAGTTTTTGTCTTTTTGGTCAGAAAATTTTCAAACAAAAACAGATTATAAAGATTATAGAGAAAAATGAATCCTTATTTTTATACAACTAAGTAGAAAAAAATAATACAAAATTAATGTGTGAAGTACAACGATTATACGGGTATGTGGACAAGTACTGAACAGGAACTGAGAGAAATTAAGACATTTAGTTTGCAGTCGTAGAAATCTGGATAAATTTATCTTCGATTTTTATTTTTGTCTAAAGTTACAACAATCAAGGACATATAATTGTTTGGTGGATTGAAGAGAAAGAAGAATGAAGTAATCGTTGTGTTTAAGAATTAGCAATATTTTTCCTGCAAGATGTGGGTCAAGTTCACAAGCATTGAGTATGGCAATGGGAAGAATCCTAACAATTACGATGACAAAAAGTTAAAAAAAAGATGACACTCACGTTGCAAAGAGAAAAATCTTTCTGAACCAAACAGTAAGTGAAGCCACAGGATTTCAGGGAGAGGTCTGGAAGGTGTTTGTTGTTTGCTGTTGGGTAAATCAACCCTGCAAGCGTGGGGGTCCATGGGGTGTCCCATGGTCACATCCAGAGTACCAGGTGCAGCCACACAGGAGGCCACTGCTTCTGCCAAGGGCAAATATTAGGACTCTGTTTTGCACATTTTAGGTGATGCTCCGAGATAGGCCCATGGGGTGTTTCCAACAGGCTATGGGACTGTTCAAGTTCGTGCTGGCCTGGCATTCACCTTCCTAGGCCTTCCAGGGCTCCTATTCCTTTTCTCTTATGCTCAGCCTTAGGGAATGATGTCCCATGTAATCTTGGAGATGAGGGAGGGACCCACTTACCACTGCAGCTCTACTCATAGGTGGGTCTGTCTGTTGGTGCCAGGAGCTCATCTTGCATGGCCATGGGCAGGCTGCCCAGCCCTCCTTCCATGTGAGTCTGTGGAAAGCCAGTCAGTTTATTGCCCCAGGAGGGTGTCCACACTTCCATGGGTCTCCTTTGCTTTTTGTTTAAGTCTAAGTTCCAACAACAACCTGCCCCATCCACCAGCATCCTCGTCATCAACCACCACTAGCTATGTCTTGAAAGCTGTTCCTACTTTCTTGTACTAGAATCTTACCTGGGGCATTATGGACCCCAAGTTCTGTACTGACAGCAAGGGTGTTCACTAACAGACCTTTAACCCTACAGTGAGGTACTTGTATCTGCTAAAAATGCAGTGGTGAGAGCAGGCTGGCTTTAGAATGAGGTCAGGGCACCTGTGGATCTCCAGGGCTGTGAAGACCCCCAGAAGTTTGGGATGTACATCCGTTGCAGGCTGGAGAAGCCAGGTGGCTCATGTGGGTATTCTCTGACCTTCTGGCACATCCGGTGTGGGATACACACCCTCTTGACCAACATTCATTGAGTCCTCACGAGCCAGGGTGGTGTACCTGCTAGCTGTGTGGAATTCACTAGCGTCCACGTGAGCAGGTGAGAGACACTGAACTTGGAGAAGGGAGGTGATTTTCTTGAGGTTCCACAGATTGTGCTGGACACTGTTCTGCCTGACCACAAAGCCTGGGTCACGGGGGAGCATAGGATCACAGTGAGAGGGACACTGCTTAGGTTGAGGGAAAGCTAAGATGGGCCTCACACAACTGCAGCATAGGGATCCTCAGAATGGCCTGCTGGGCATTATGCTGGGCGATGGGCCTCTGCCCATCTCTGGCCATAGCCTGGAAAAGGCAGATGGGAAACCTGTCATGTCAGGTAAAGTGACTGAGTGGGTTGAAGAGGGCACCCAAAAGTACACCCATATCCTAACCCCAGAGCCGACCAGTGGACTTTATTTGCAAAGGGATCTTTGCAAATACAATTAAATCTCTCAAGTAAGATTGTCCTGGATTATTCAGGTGGTTCCTCAGTGCAAGGACAAGCGTCTGTATAAGAGACAGAAGAAGAGAGGCCACCAAGAGAAGAGGAAAGCCAACAGGCAACAGAAGCAGAGACTGAAGTGATATGATCACAAGCCAAAGACTCCTAGAGCCTCCAGGACTGGGAGAGGCAGAAGTGTGGTCTTCCACACAGGTCTGGAAGAGGCTTCTCTCTTCACAAACTCTTGGCCGCCCTGGTCCCAAGCTGGGAGGAGAGGTGTGTGATCTCTTGGTCCCTAGGGCTCTGGAAGCCTGTGGTCACGGTGCCTGGCAGCAGGTGAACACGCACACATAGTGTGTTTTGAGCTTTCGCTGACTTTTCCCCAGCATGTCATAAGTGGAGAGTCATGATCATGTTGAAATCCAGATGTGCTGAGTCTAGGCCACCAAGAGGATGAGAGACACAGGCAGGTGGGGCTCCTGAGTGGGGCTGCCTCACGTGGTGTGCATTCATGTTTCCTATTGCTATGCCAGAATCCCTGAGACTGAGTACTTACAAAGAAGACAAATGTATTTTACATTTCTGGGGCTTGGGAAGTCCAAGAGCCTGGCTCCAGCATCCGGAGAGGGCCTCATATTGCATCGCTATGAGGTGAGACAGAGCAAGAGTGCTAGATTGGGCTTGTAGTGCCATCACAGCCCCCACCCTCATCTAACCCTAACTACCTCCCAAAGACCCCCACCAACATGGGCTGCGAGGATTCCATCTTCAGCACCTGAACTTCAGGGTCACATTCAAACCATACTGGATCCTCCAGACTGACCACCTGGTGACAGCGCAGTAGTGCTGGCCCTCTCACGTGCTGGCTGGTGTTAGGGTGGTGAGAGGGGCATCCCCAGCAGGGGAGTTCGTGTCCAGCTCTGCACATACTCCATACCAGGCTTCTTTTGGCTTGTAAATACAGCTGTTCTCAGGCACCTCCAGCATGTCCTGCCTGCCTGGCCCAGGGCAGGGTTTGGGGCCTCGCAATGGATAGAGGGACGGGATGCAGGAAGAAGGAATCACCTTGCTTATAACAAAACCATGGCAGCCTCTGCAGCAAGAGGAGTGCTGGAGAGAGAGCAGGGCCTGGCTGCCATCCCAGCCTCCTGTGTCTTCTGGGTCACCTTGATCAGGCTGCTCCCCTTGCTTACTGCCACCTACATGCTGATAGGACAGGCTCCCCAGGTCATGGCCACAGAGTCCTGTAGATGCCCTGGGTCCTGATTACAGGCTTTGTCAGGACTCTGGAGCCACCAGTCATGAGGTGACTCACTGCAAACCCCAGGGCCCAAGAAGGCTGGGTATGAAGTTGGTGAGGTTTTTAACACTCTGATTAAGAAGTGGTTCTGTTAAGGCACCCTCTGATGCTCTGAAGGAATTACAGGGTTTGTCTCTCTTCACAAAGGAGCAGGTTTTGTATCAAATTCCACACAATTTACTCACACAACAGAAATTAATGAGCATTCATAAATTCTTTTTTAGCATAAGGGGGGAAAGATGCAAACAGTGATTTAATGAAGTGTTTTGCTCTCTGTACTGTCTCTGCCATAACAAAGGGGTGTTCCTTATTATTCAGGAAGCAGTTGGACTGAGAAGAGAAGGTTCTGTAAAGGACCATTAGCATCTTAATTACATGATAACTCAAAAGACAGCTCCACAGCAAAAACGTCACCCACAAATCCCTCGGCCTCCATGTCCAGGAAGGGAAGCAGACTCAGCTGGGGTGTGTCCAGCCCCAAATGGGAAGGCATGGGGTCCCCCTGGTGCAGGCCCAGGGCATCTACCTGGATGGATAGAGGTCTCATCCTGGGGGGGAGACCTCAAGACTAAAGGAAGGAATGTCACAGTGGCTAGTCAGTGGCCAGTTCCATCCCCAAGGTCTCTTCCCAGCAGCAGAAGGCTCCACAAGTGAGGTCAGGTGCCTGTTTTGCCCTTTCTGGACAGGCCTCCTGGTGTGTCTGTGCATGTCTCCTGGGACCTGTGAGCTTCACATGGCTGGGATTTTCCCCGTGAGTGAGAAGAGACATCATGCAAACCCACTTCACACTACAGGGAAACGCACGCATATTCAGAGTTACAAAAAAAACCCACAAAACGATTAAAAGCAAGGCCAAAAATCCCCAAAGGGACACGTGGCTTTGGGAACTTGGGGGCTGCTGATGTCATCTGTGTCCTCAGGCAGGTTCTACACACATTGTGCCTCTTCGCAGCAGTAAACATGAACAAATAGTTTCTACCAAAGCCTTAGAATTGGCTCACACCCAAATGAGTTGCTGGCCAGTGTGTGTCCTGTGGTCTCTGGAGTCAGGTGATGGACAGGTCCCCACATACATGGGGAAAGGCAGGGAGCAGTTCTCCAGGAAGAATCCTGGTGGTTAGATGTCAGGGATGGCTGGGCAGTAAGGAGCAATGTCTGTGGCAGGAGACCCAAGGTACAGGCCTCCAAGATGTACTGGCAGCTGTGGCTTTAAATTGGGAATGAAAGCTCCTAGAAAAGGCAAACTGAATCCTGGTGGAAGAGGGCGGACCTTCTGGCCTGCCAACCCCAGTTCTCCGCTTCCAAAGTATAGGTCTAGACCTTACTTTGTACCCTCAGGGTACCACTAAACCGAGTTGAAGGCCGTAATATTGTCTCCCGCCTCCCCCCCAACAAAAGAACTCAAGTCTGGGAGATGTCTTCCAGGAGCAATGGGTAGGAACCAACCAAAACGCCCAACCTGACCTGGGGCCTGCAGCTGGGTCTGTGAGTTGGTGAAACCATCAATGCCTCTTTTCAGTATGTCAAAAGAAACCCTCAAACAGGCAATTTAATTTTGCCTACAGGGAGGTCCACACTCACGAGTCATCAGCAGGCTGTGATGCTCACAAGCTGCCCTGCTCGGTGCGTCCTCACGGCCACTGCTTGCTTCTCACGGCTGCTCTGTCAAGAAGACAGGTGGGCAGATGGATACAAACACAATACTGAAATACTTAATAGACATGCTTAAAGGAAGAAAGAAAAAGAAAGGCAATAAGGAAAAGCTGAGGGAACCTGAAGAAAGTCTGGACTTGTTGCTTGTGTGACTCCAGGAACAAACAAAGAAGGAGCGTAGGCACGTGGGAACTCACAATTTTCCAAAACTGTGCTGAAATAAAAGGTCACTCATAAAAAGTACCTAATAAATGCAATTTGGGAGGAAATACTTGCAGAGTTGGCCACTCATCGGCAGTCGCTCGTATCTCAGCATCTGAACAGAGCTCAGCATCCTGGAGCTGGCTGTCCACATCTGTGCAGACTCTAGCCACAGTGGGTCCATGTGTCTCAAGGTCAGAGCCATTTCTGGAAGGTGCAAGAAGGGCCTGAGGAAGAGACAGGTGCACCAACACGGGCTGGAGTTCTAAGGGGAGGGGGCTCGTAGTACCGTCTGCTGCTGGCATGTTCGTGTCACATCCAAATAAAAGTCAAAGAAAATCAGACCATGGTGCTAGAGAAGTGCTGGCTGAGAGATGAGGTTGGGAGGGTCATCTGGAAGGTGATGCTGTGTGGGTCTTGCTTGGGAGCCTCCTGGAGGGGTGTGAAGGCAGAACGTTGGATGAGGGCAGAGTGGGGGCCTCCTCACCAGACCACGTAGGGAAGAAAGCTAAGAACACATCAGGTGGACTCTCAGTGCCGCTCTATTTGTGGTACTGGGCTGGACGCCCAGCTCTAGGGCTTCACAGTGAGAGGTGCTGCCTCACTTGAGTCCTGTATGTGAGGAAGGCCATAGTGTCTTGGGGCAGTGGCATCACTGATCCACGTGCATCTGCAGGTCAGCTGGCTTGGTGAGACACTGTGAACGAACCATCATCCTATCTCTCCCTCGCTCTTCCTTCTTCCCTCTTCCCCTGGTCCCCTTCTCTCCCCTCTCCCTCTTCTTCTTCCTTCCCTTCCTCCCTTCCCATCTGCCTCTCCCTTCCACCTTTTCTCTCTTTTCCTCTCTCCCTCCTTTCCTCTTTCCCTCTCTCTCTTCATTTTGTTCTGGAATATTTTGTAAATTTCAATTTGTAATAATTTACTCTTAAGCAATTCAGCAGCAGGCACCTGAAAATAGACGTATTATTAGGGAACTGCATGCCTTTATTCCACCAAATAGCATTAACAACAATTCCTGAATATCATCTAATAACCAGTCTAGATTAAGATCCCCTCAGTTATTTAAAACAGTTGGGTTTTTTCAAGTCAAGGCTCAACCAAGGTGCACTGGTCTGTGGTCTGTGGTTGCTCTGTCTCTCAATCCCATGACCCATCACTGTCCTCACAGCCCTCAGGTGCCTGGGCAGTTGCCCCTCCTCATCATCCTTTCCTAGGATCTCACACCCAGCCCGTCCTCCTCCTCTCCCTCCCTACTTCATAGAGGACAGTGCACCTGCATCTCTAAGAAGCCACAATCTCCCTGCAGATACCTGTACCTGTGTATCTGCTGTGCCCCTCCTCCATGAGAAGACCCTTCCAAGGCAGCCCACCCTCCCCTCCTTGGAACCCACACAACCTTTCTCTTTTCATTCTCTCCTGCAGCCCTTCTTGTTCTTGCCCAAAGCTGGATGCATCTTGAACACAAGCCCCCTGCCTAGCCCTCCTCAGCTAGCAGGACTGACCTTTCCTACCATCCTGCTTGGTGTGTGGGCTTCCCCTGACTCTGATCGTCATTTCCAGTACCCTTTCATTACCTCTCAATACCTATCTATAATGCCCAAAACCTTACACATGAAGTCAAGTTTGGAGGACCTCTGAGGTGTTTACCTAATCCCAGCTTCTGTCTGCCCATGCTCCGTCTGACCTTCCTCCAATCCTGAGCCATGGGCTCCAGGTCAATGTCAACCTGGCCTTTCTCCAGGACAGGAGGCCCATGGCATCACCAGTAACTGTGAGTTGGAGCACGTGTGGAAATTACTGGGTTCCAACAGGACCACCCCGCCAACAGGGAAGATGGGGAAGTTGTTTTTCAGTTTCACACCTTTCTCCCCCCACACACTCTGAGCTCACATCCCACCCTGGGCTTGCCTTCTCCAAGGTGGCCATGCTCTGATTCTGCACAAGTAGCTCCCTCCATCTTTCTGGATACCTGGCACCATCCTGCACCAAGAGTGCCTCCTCTCCTGTTCCAGAGCCACCACCCTGCTCTGGTCTGTTCCCTGAAATGAGCCTGTAATGCCACAGAGCTATCTGTGGATCCTGTTGAAAAATGTCATCTTTGTTGTAATCATCCCAAGCACTGTCGGGATCCTAAGACTGGGCTATACTGCATTGTTGTCTCTCACCAGAGCTCCAGTGAGGGGACAGTTCTGCCTCATTCTTCTGAATTATTAAGTGAAAGGATGACATTTTTATGACCTATTTTATAAGAAAATGTGTTTTAATAAAAAATACAAAACAGAGGACTTCTGCTTCCAAATACAATGAAATAGCAGTGAGTAAGTGCACCTCCCACCTAAAACAAGTGAACAATGGTGTTCCCATGAATGGAGCAATGCTTTGCAGGAGATGACATTGGGCAGTGAGGGCAGTGATGCCTGAATGACAGAAGAAGCTTGGGAATCCCAAAGTCCTCCCTGGAAAGTGTGTACAGGCTGAAGGGCAGGAGTTGGAGCACAGATGCAGGCTGCTCACTTCTGGGGTAAGGAGCTGGAGCTGGGAGTCCGGGAGCAGAGATGGGCAGATCTATGTAGAGAACAGAGAGGACTCTGGACACCTGCACAGTCCACCCCCAGGGTAGCTATGTGCTAATGAGTGCACACATATAAAAGAGGATGAGCCATCCAGAAAGCTTGGGGCAGTGGCCCGAGGGTTCACACAGGGTCAGGAATTTGGTTGTTTTCCACCAATGAGATGAAGCCCCAGGGTTCACAAGGCAGACCACGCAGAATCAGGGATTTGTTTCGGTGGTCGGGACAAGGTCCTAGACTACATATTGCTCTGGCCCCATCACAAACACTCAAAAAACAAGACCTCCTAGGATCACCCTGCTTGTAAGTAAATTAACTGCAGTCTGATCAGAGCTCAGAATATTTAACCAAAAATAAAAAAAAAATAAAAAAACACAAAAAAACCCACAAACATATCATCAGGCATCACAAGGGAAATTCACATTGACTGGTGTCCAATAAAAAATCATCAGAAATGCTATAAAGCAGGAAATTTCAACATGTGAGGAGCTAAATCAATTGAAACCAATTCAGAACTGACAGAAACAATTGAATCAGCAGGCAAAGACACCTTAAAATACATTAAAACATAATCCATATGTTCACAGTGTGAACTGGAGACTTAAAAGGTACAAAAAGGTCCACACTAAAATTTGAGAGATTAAAAACTATGTATGAGATAAAAACTTCTCTGAGGGGACTAATGGAACATCAGAAATGAAGAGAAGATTAGTGGATTTGAAGACATAGCAATGTAAGCTATTCAAAAAGAAAGAGACAGAAAATAATCTAATAACAGTGTTTCATCGAGCTGTGAAATAACTCCAGGGTATAATAGGATTCCATGGAGTGGACAGAAAAAATTTTGGAAGAAATAATGGCTGAAATGTTTCCAGATTTGATTAAAAAAAAATCTATGAGGCCACAAATCCAAGAGGCTCAAAGAACCCCAAGCACAAGAAGCATGAAGGAACTACGGGGACACATCACAAGCAATCTCCCAAAGCCACTGAAGATGGGTTTATTTCACCTAGACTAAATTCCTCCAGGTTCATCCACACTGCCACAAATGAAAGGATTTTCTTCTTTTCATGACTAAATAGTATTTCATTGTGTATGTGTACCACATTGTAATAGTCAGACTTTTCTGTGACCAAAAACACCCAATTCAAACAACAGAACAGAGGAGAATTTCTTATGGCTTGTAGTTTCAGAGGTTTCAATCCATCACCTTTGGCTCCATTGATTGTGGACTCATCGTGAGGCAGAAAAACAGTGCGGCAGGAACATGTGGCCGGGGTTATGCACTCCATGGCAGACAGGAAGCAGGGAGAGAAGAAGGGACTGGAGACCAGATATCTTCAACATCCTGCCTTCAGTGACCTACCTTCTCCATTTAGGCCTCACCTCCTAAAGTTTCCAGAACCTCTCAAAATAACACCACCAACTGGGAACCAAGCAATCAACACACGAGCCTGTGGGGGACCTTTGATATTCGAAAATACACAACACAGGTTTTCTTGATCGGTTCATCCACTGATGGACACTTAGGTTGATCCCTTGTCCTGCTTATCATGAACAGTAATGCAATGAATGCAGGAATGCAGATGTCTCTTTGAAACACTGGTTTCCTTTCCTTCAGATATATACCCAGTATTGGGATAGCTGATAGTATGGAAGCTCTAATTATTTAACTATTTGAGGAAATTTCACACTATTTTCCACATCACATGGCTAATTTATCTTCCCACCAACAGTGTATGAAGGTTCATCTTTCTCTGTATCTTTATCAGCATTTGTTTATTTTCTGTCTTTTTTCCCCGGCAATACTGACCCTGAACTCAGGGCCTCCACCATTTGAAGCATGATGCCATCCCTTTCCTTTTTGTTTTAGTTATTTTTTTAGTAGAGTTTCACATTTATGCCATGGATGATCTGGATTGTAATCCTCCTATTTATGCCTCCCATGGTTACCACCATATCCTGCTTTTGGTTGAAGGTGGTCATACCAACTTTTTGTCTAGGCTGGCCTGAGTCCATCATCCTCTCAATCTGCTTCCCAAGTAGCAAGGATTACAGGCATGAGACACTCTGCCTGGTTAATTTTTTGTCTTTGCGAGGGTAGCCATTCCAACTGGAGTTAAGATGGCACCTCATGGTGGTTTTGATTTGCATTTCCTTGATGACTAGTTGTATTGGGGATTTTTTCATATACTTGTTGAATATCTCCTTTTGAGAAATGTCTGTTCAGTCCTTAACACAGTATTTACTTAACTGCTATTGAGTTAAATGAGTTCCTCATAGGTTTTGGATATCAACTCCTTAACAGATATGTGGTTTGGAAACATTTTCTTCCAATCTAAAGGCTGATTTTCAATCTGTGGATTAGTCCTTTGTGACTTAACTTACATGTGGAATCTAAAGCAGTTGAGCTCATTGCAAACAGAGAGTAGAGTGGTGCCTACTGGGGCTACAGTAGTGTAAGGGCAGTTGAGGAGATAATGGTCAAAAGTTGCAAAATTCAGGTTAGACAAGGAGAGGAAGTTCAAGGGTCTATTGTAGAACATGGTGACCACAATTAATAATCTATCCTTGATAAATGCTAAGGGCAATTTGTGGGTGTTCTCACTACAAGACGACAATATGTGAGCATTGTGTTAAGCAGTTGATCCAACCATTTCACAATGTATAGCTATTTGAGATACATTATACCTGATAACTGCATACAATTTCAACTGCAGAAACTCAACACAGGAAAAAGAAACAAAATCTTAAAAGTAGCCAAGAAAAGGGGCATGAAACACCCAGAGGACAGACATAGGAAAGACAGCAGATTTCTTGTTGAAAACAATGCAAGAGAGAACATAGTGGAACACATGTAGAAAGTGGGGAAGCCACTTCAGCTGGAATTCATACCCAGCAAAGATAGCTTTCGAAAATGGAGGTGAAATAAGCACTTCCTCAGATTTCAAAAGGTGAAAGAATTCATTACTTGCACACCTGCTGTGCAGAAATGCTTTTTAAAAATCCTTCGAGCAGAAGGCAAATAGAAGATAACCTCAGAGGAATTGGGATGTCAGAAATAGTAACTGTATGAGTTACTTATATTATAAGTGGAATATTAATATACCTTCAAAATGATATAATGAAGCTATAGGTAAGAAGAAACACTAATATAGTAAAACAAAAATTATAGTTAATAAAAATACCATAAAAGTGAATAATAAAAGATATTCAATTAATCCATAGGAAGTCATAAAAAGTGAGAAAAAAGAACAGGTTGCACAAATATAAAATAATTGGTATTGTGCTGTACTTTAATCTAATCATATAAAAATCACATTAAATGTTAACTGTGTAAATAATTCACTAAAGCAGATCTTGTATTGAAAAACTAAGACTCAACTTATTACTCCAAAACTTAACTTAAAAAATAAGGACACAAATGTACTAAAAGTAAAAAGATAGAAATGCTATATTCATGGAGCAGATATATTCATTTCAGAAAAACTAGATTTCACAGCAGAAAATGAGGGACAATCATGGCCATTTTAAAATGACAGTAGGATCTACTTAACAAGGTGACACAATTACAAATGGTCATGCATTTAATAACAGAGCTTCAAAATATTTAAAGAAAAACTGGTATAACTGTAAGAAGAAATACATAAACCCAGTTACAGTCAAAGATTGAAATGAATCTCTCAGTAATTGACAGAACAGGCAGATGGAAGATCATTGTGGACACAGGTGAACTGAACAACATGGTCACCTGGCTCAGTGTAACAGGAACAGACCGGTGTTCACTCTTCCCACGTGAGCCTAAACACTGGCTCACAGACATGACAGATCTGGACATGAAACAAGACTCCGATCGCAGCGGGGGCCCCACCTCACACATTGTATGTTCTTGGCTCCTGTGGACTTTACTTAGAAACCAGTAACAGAAACTCTCTGGGAAATCCTTCAAATGTTGAGGCTAACCCTGTCTAAATAACAAAGAATAAACCAAAAGGGTGATGAGAAAGTATTCTGGACATAATGGAAACGAAAACACAATTAAAGCAGGGATGTGAGGACCAATGTGATGATTATGTTCGTAGATATGGGAAAAGCATTTTCTGATTAAAACATGCTCCCCAAGAGGAGGCATGGAAGGGAATTTCCCCAACCCAAAAGGGTCACTGTGCAAAACCTGCAGTTAACATCATGCTTTGTGGCAAAGGGCCAAAAATTTCCTTCTAAAATATTTGGTGCTCTATTAGAAAAAATATAGGCATATAAATAATCACGTTTAGTAAATTATTTAAATAATTCACTAAAAGGCAGAGATTGTATTTTAAAAAACAAGATTCAACTTACTACTTCAGAACTTACCTCAAAACGGTCACAAAGGTCCTTAAGACAAATACAATGTGACGTTTGTTCTTATGATTTCTGTTCAATATTGCATTGACGACTCTGGCCAAAGCAATAAAGAAAAAAAAAAAAACACCACTGATCAAGGTGAGAAAAGAAGAGGGGAAATTCAGAGACACTAGAAAGGACTGGTTATACAGAATGGTGGAATCAACAGGAAAGGTACTAGGGCTAATGTCTGAGTTTATCAAAGTTGCAGGACAAAACATCAGTATAAAAAGTCGTATGATCTCTGAGAAAAAAAAAAAAACAGGGCATCAGCATTAAGTGTTATGTCCCCAAAATGTCCCCGTTCTCTTCCTCAGACTCTTGCCAAGTCAAAGGGACATGAGAGTGGGCCAACACCAGACTGCTCGGGTGAGGGCTATCTGGAGGGCCACACTGGGAACTGAGGCAAGCTAGTGTTATCTAGAGAACCACTTCCTGCCTGCCCACTAAGTCCTGGCAATGCTGGTCACACAAGGACAAAGTGAGCTAAGCGAAGATGTCATTGCTTATGCAGTTTAACTTACAAAACCCCTTTCCCTGCAGCACCCAGTGCAGAGCAGAGCATCCTAAAATCTGGCTGCTACCACCAGACCTTCAACGAAGGCGGGAGGGGACACTGTCAGGAGGACAAGTGCTCTTGGTCACTGCACCGAGGCGGCGCCGAGGAAGAGGCAGGCACCAGTGGGTGGGACAAGGTCCTGTCCAGCCTGCACCACTTCACTGTCTACCATTTTCTGTGGGTGAGTTTCACTGAGCCTTATAGCTCCCACTCTTCCTCTGGAGTTCCCTCTGGTCTCTCAGCAACCCACCCTACTACCCTCGCACAGCTGGGCTGTGGGGGAGACAAAGTCAAATGCAGTTCTATATAGTAGGAACAAACAATCCAAAAGTGAGATAAGGATTATTTAAAATAATTCCAAGAATAACATTTAAAATAACACAGAAAATATGGCCAAGATGACAGAAGCTGGCAAAGACCTGCACACTGAAAACTGCAAGCTACTTCTGAGAGAAAGTAAAGAAAAGCTAAACAGAGAGATACAATGCCATAGGCCAGAAGACTCAATGTTGTCAAGGTGTCATGTCCCTCAGATTGGTTTTATAGCTGCACATTTAATATTCACATATTAAATGAACTCTCAGCAGCAATTTCTCACTCGTAAACTGACAAACTGATTCTAAAATTCATATAGAAATGCGAATGACCAAGAAGAGACAAAACACTTTTTAAAAGGAAAAAATAGAGGATTTACGCCCCTTGATTTCAAGACTATAAGCTAGAAAATTATAGTAATCGTGACAGTTCGTGTAAAAGTTGACAAGTAGGTAGATGGTTCAGAACAGATTCCAGAAACACACTCACTCAAATATTGGCAACTGACTTTTGACAAATACAGAGACAATTCTGGAGAAAGAATTGTTCAAACAAACAGTTCAGGAACAACTGAAAATCCATATTTAGAAAATCAAACTTGTATCTATAACTCACGACCTGGCAAAAATTAACTCAAATTAAGTCACGGAACTAAATGTGAAACTTAAATCTATAAAGCTTCCAGAAGAAAATAAACCTAAAACATTTATGACCTTTTAGACAGCAATTCCTTAACTAGAACCCTGGGCAATGTATCCCTAGAAGCAAAAACTGATAAACTGGACTTTGTCAAAATTAAAATGAAAATTTCCTGATTTTCAAACGGCACTGTGACGAGAACTCGAAGATAAGCCTTACATGAGGGGAAATGTTTGCAGATCATATCTGTGATAAACAACTTTAGAACGCATAAAGAAACCTAAAAATCAAGAAAACCAACAATTCCCCACCCAAAACATTGTACTTCACATATGTAAATGAGCACATAAACTAATTCTTAACATCATATTTGTCATTAGGGAAACTCAAATTAAAGCCTCATGGGATATGGTTTCACCTCATTAGGACCACCGTACTAAAAGGACAGACCATACACACTGAGGCACCACAAGAATGTGGAGAATGCAGAAGATCCCACACACTGCGGGGCCACCATGCTGGGAAGGATTTTGACAGATTCACAAAGACTTGCATGTCTGCCATGATGATCCAGCCACACGCTCTCGGTGTGTGCCCACGGTAAATGAAGATGTATGTCCCTGCTGAACCACGCTCACAAAGGTTTTCAGTAGCTCTGTTTCTCACACCCGCACTGTAAACAGCCCCAATACCCATCAGCAGGTAACTGCAAAGACAGAGGGATGTCCTGGGAGTGGCGCTCCATTGGCGACAGACAGGAAGGACTGTTGACAGAACATGGATGGATCTCAACGAAACCATGCTGTGACGTGAGATAGAAGAAAAGATGCATGCACTCTGTGGTGAATTCTTATGAACTCCCAGGAATTTCCCACTGATGTGTAATGATAGAATCCCATAGGCTTTCTGGGATGGAGTGGGCTGGCAAAGGGTGATGGAGGCTTCCAGGCAAAGGCTACAGATATACCCACCATCTCCATGCTGTCATGGCATGCACACCTGTCACAGCCTATGACACTGTCCACTTTAAACAGCGCACTATGCCGTATGCCGGACAAGCCTCCTGCAACGGTGAACTCAGGTGTCAACTCAGCCCTATCGTTTGGTCATCACCAAGCTGGATGTTATTGTGCAGGCTTCTTACAGATGTGATTGACATGTAAACCATAGCTTCTGAGTGAAGCAGAGGCTTCTCCATAACGTGGATGGGCCCCATCCACCCAGATGAAGACCTCAAGTGGAAACCTGAGGTCCCCAAGGATGAAGGAGTTCTGCTCACAGACAGTCTCAGATCAGAGCTGCAATGTCAACTCTCTCCTGGTCTCCGGCTTCTTAGGCTGTCCCATAAATTCTGGACTTGCCATTCCCCACCATTGTGTGAGCCTGTTCCTTAAAAATTTTCAATCTCTCTCTCTGTTCCTCTCACCTCTCTATCTCTGTCTCTCCTCCATGCCCACCCACACTCAATTCCTCTACAAACCTGATAAAAATACCCAAAGGTATACAAGGTAGGAGTCATCCCATGTTCCCACTGACTGTGTTTAGATTCCCAAAAGGAAAAATTGGCACATGATGCATCAACAAAGAAACTGAGGAAAAGACATAAGACACATGTGAACAGTTATTTCTCGTAACTGCCTACTATCCTTGTGCATTTTTTAAATTCCTCACAACTTGAAGAAATTAATTCCAGATATTGAAAGCATTCTTACTAATCAATAATAAAAAGACAAACCCATCCAGAGAGCAGGCTTAGAAAAGGAAACAGTTGGTGCACGGAGGATGTTAGAATGGCATGCATTCAAACGGTCCACCCTGATCAGCAAAATAAATGCAAATGAAACAGCCATAAAACCTTCGGCACCCGTGACACCACCCAGGCCACGGGTGGCAGAGGTGATACCTGGGGCTGAGGTGTGTGGATGGAAATGGATGCGCTCAGTGGGAACGTAGGTTACAATTACCACCTCTGGAAGTTCACTTGGTAATTAATATACAGCCAGGCCTTAAAACTGTGTCATTTTGACCTCATGATTCCAGTTCTCTAATTCTTTCCTATAAATAACTATAACTCTACAAAAAGGTTTCCTACAAGCATGTTCATTTCTGAAGTGCTTAGAAGAGTAAAATCTCAAAGTCTGATGTCCAAAAATAAAGACTGATTAAGTAGACGGTGGTATTCACACGTGGCAGAATCTCAGACTGCCTGACACCGCACCTGAGAGAGAAAACACCATGAAGTAATGTGCACCACACACCAAGAAAACTGACGAATACCTGCGGGATGAACGTGCATACGAAAACAAGATGGAAAATGCGAAATGTGGGTGGCTCGAAGCTGTAGAATCTAGAACCCTTTCTGATTGTTTGTTTCTCCGTTCGGTAACATTTTAAATGAACACAGTTTGGTGAGGAAAGGCCAAGGAGCACAGGCTTCAGGGCACATTTTCAGAAGCCAGGCTGCCTGGGTTCCAACCCTGGCTGCTACTTCCAAGCTCAAAATCGTGGCGCAGTTTCCTTAATTCCTCCTGCCTTGCTTCTCTTACCTGCTGGCTATGCTGCAGGGTTGTTACGAAGATTAGGTGCAGGGATATAACTGAAGACCTCGGAAGAGTGTCCGCATCCAAGATGGAATATGTAAATACCGCTTATTACGTTACTAAGACTGGAGAAATACGGTGGATAATTGCTCACAGCCTTGCATTCTCTCCATTGGCTTTCTCTCTGTAGGGCACTGTTTGGCCTGGAGTCTGGCAACAAGGTTTTCTCAGCCTTTTGTTGCCTGGGCTTGCTGAGCTTGGCGGCTCCTTGTCTTGTGTTTCCTGCTGTTGGCACTTCTTTTCCTCTGTACTGAGCTCTTCCACGGCTTACTGAGGACTGTCCGTGGATTTTGAGGTCTGTTCCTTGCAGTTGACCATGGCCTGTCTAATGACATCATCTTCCCAGTCTGGAGTCACAGAGGACCTATCAGTAACAGTCACCCTTGGGCAACTGCTGTCCCCACATGTCACAGAGGCGAGCGGAAGCAGCCTCCCTTCTCACTGGGATCCCCACACCTGTTGTACTACTGTCCTGCCTCTCCTCCAGGTTCCACCTTCCTGGTCAGGAAGAGGAATCCCCTGCAAATGTACAAGGCGATGTGGAGGTGGAGAAACAGATGGGGGGCACACAACCAAAGCCCTTCACAGTCCATTCCTTGAGCTGCCTGCCATACACAGGTCCCTACAACACCCTATCTTCACGAAATGCATTCCCCCCCACCATCATCTCAGTGAGGACACCAACACCTCAAGTCAACACGCACAAATCCAACCTCAGGATTGCTGGCAGCTGAGGGTCAGTCAGCGAGCACAGGACTGAAGAGCAAACGCTCTTCGTGGTGTGGAAGATGGGGAGACTGGGTGTGATAGAAACGTGTATTTCTATCAAAGCAGAGTGGGCGGTGATGCCAGCACACTTCTGCTCGGGCATGGAGGGAGGGCATGCCTCGGGCAATCTCCTTACTCCACCCACCTCCTCTCTGGAGACTCTTCTCCACTGCACTCTGTGGCCAATCTGGGGACCCTGCAGGCAGGATGACTCTTTCTTAAACAGGTCTCTTTAGGGCCAATGACTTATCAACTGGCATGCATGAGACCTGAGGATTTCTTTGGGGCTACACATTTACCATCCCTTGTGTTTCAGGCTAGATTGAAAGGGATGCTATGATTCTCTAATAAACTTATTTAAGCTTCAAAATTTAACATCCTGCTAATTCTGGCTAGTAATCAAAACCAGCCTGCCCGTCAACAACAACAAAAATTGTCAATTGGTAACAACGTTGGGATCCAGAACTGAGCTCTGTCTCCTAGCAACAGAACTCAGCACTGCTCATCCCCCATCCTCAATTCCACCCTGGTTGCTCTCACCAGGCCCTGGAAACAAGGCCTGGCTGGGACCCGCTGTGCCAGGCACCTGCTCTCGTCTCCAGGCTGCATCCGGACTGCAGCTTTATAATTAGATTAGGGCTGCTATCCACACTCAGGAGGCCTCCATCATTAGCTCTTCAATCTTCTCTCTTATCCCGTCCCGTCCCCTCGGCCTCCATCCCATGTGTAACCTGGGGCAGAGAATTGGCCATCTGCGGTCTCCCTGGCTCACAGACTCACCACCATTCTGGATTCCACGTCTTAAACACCAAGGGCTCTGTTCTCAATCCAGTCTGCAAGAATTTTCCTATACAAAATGAACCACATGCCAATATCCTAAACTCTTCCCACCATACTCCCAATGGTGCAGCTGCAATGCTTTCATGGCTTGTGTGCCAAGACAGAGGAAGCAGACTATTATCTCTCCAGGTCCCCTTATGCTCCCTCTTGCTTGGACCCCTGTCCACCACCTCTCTCTACCTTGGGCAGGACAGCTCCGACTTCTCCTTCCCAATTTAAGGTGCCCTACATCTCTGCTGGAAAAGGCTTTTCAAACAAAGAAAATTACTGTAAACTAAATTATGGGGCAGGCAACCAGCATTTTTTAAGAACTGAATTAGGACAGAATAGAAAAGACCAGAGAATCTTGTGAAGGTAAGTGCTGTTCTGTGAGGCTTTTACTTCAGATGGGTGTGTGCGCATGCATGAGTCCCTGTGTGTGTGTGTGTGTGTGTGTGTGTGCGCGTGCGCGCGTGCGTGCATGCATGCGCACATGTGCATGCTGGTCCTAAGGATGGCACCAAAAATAGTCAGCAATGCGTATTGCTCCCAGCACACTCCTGTCTGTACCCCAGAGGTCAAATGCGCCAACATTGTCCTTGAACTCCTCTCATCACAACACCTGCCACACTATTATGACTGCTTTTCTCCTGCAAATTTCTGAGGGGAAAAATGCAAGTCTTGTTGACTTCCAGGCACAGTGCCTGGCATCTAGTTGGAAGAAGGAGTGTCTGGCACAGAGCACCACTTCAGAATGGACAGGATGGAATGGATTTGTAACATTTTAGAAAGTGGCATGCTTTTCTCAGGATAAAAGGCTCAGATCAAAGGAAGGAAACTGTGAAGGTAGACTCAGGCATTCACGGTTGGCTCTGTAGAACCCCATTGAGGGGCCTCTCCCTGGGGGCCAGGGCAGAGACATCAGTCTGGAACACCCAAGCCAAGGGGTGATGTCTCCTGTGCCCACCTACCTTGTCAGGAACTGCATCTTCTGCAGAGTGGCCTCCCCACAGGAAAACAAGCAGGAGAAGCTGCCCTTGAGAAGATGGTAACCGGTAACCAGCAGAGTCAGTGCGTTAATTAAACAGGAGATGAAAATTAGTGGAGAAAAACAGCTTGCAGGGAGAACACGGTCAGGGGCTAGCAGTCCAAGACGAGTGGGAGGCCACTTTTATCTGCCTCAGTTTCCCAGCACGGTTCTGCGTGTAGGCAAGCCTGAGTGAGAGAGAACATGTGCATGGTGTACATGCATGTGGGGTGTGTACACGTGGCTGTGTGTGTAGGGCCTGTGTGGTCTGTCTCCCCCTCAGCAGCTTTCTTTGCTCCCCTTAGAGGTCATTCCAGATCAGGGCTGGTGACCAGACTTGCTGAGACCTCCCCAGCTCCAACAAGACCTCTGGGTGCAGGGAAAGAGGGAAAGTCCTATGAATCTACGGTGGGAGTTTCTATTAGCAAGTCCACCTGCCTGCAGGAAGGGGGAAGGTTGAACCCAGGGGCTGGATCCCAGGCGGCAGGAGCATCTGGAGGACTCCTGGCCTTGGGAATTCCTCTATTGAACTGTAGGGACCATGACAGGGAGGGTGGGAAAGGGACCTCAAAGGACTCAGCTTGTTTACAGGAATGAACCTGCTTTGTAGATGATAATTATGCAAATAAAACAAAGGATGGTTATCATTACCCCCTGGTGGGACCAACCCTGGGACAGAGAGCCCAGAGACCACTGGGTCCTTGCCCTGCATGGACTACTGGGAGATGGCTGAGAACGCTTACCAAGGACAGGGCCTCAGCAGAGGGGGCAGTGCTAGGCAGCAGACAATATTGCGATTTTGGGGCAAAGTATGGGTGTAAAGGGCACATCTTCATGCATGGAGTGTTTGCTCAAGGTAAAGAAGGAGCCCTCATGGCAGTGGGCCTCCAACAACTGGGCAGATCCAAACGGCACTCTTTGTGGTCCCATGGTCACCAAGGCACACCAACAGGCAAGGGCACCAAGGGATATGTGAGGAAACGGCCCAAAGTAGCCTGTGCTTCAATTAAACCCTGGGTTCAATTACCTGATCCCATCCAAGGCAGTCTGGAACCTCAGCGTTACAGGCCTTGGCGACTGCGGATGGGAAACACCGAGGGCCCAAGTCCACAAACTTCACGCACGGTCCTGCCGGCCAAGTGCCCAGGCTGTGGGCGCGCTGGGCCGTCTCTGTCGCCATCCAGAGGCGCGGCTCGGGCGCGGCGTCCCCTCTGCCTGCCTCCCTAGCCAGTCCCGGGCCGGTGCGGAGTCCCGCTACGCCGGGCGCGCGCTCGAGGCGCGCACCTCGCATTGGTGACGGGGCGCGCCGAACCGGAGCGCGCAGCGACGCCCAGAGCTGCGGGGCCGGCGTCCCCCGGCAGGCCGGCGCGGGAGCGGCGGGCGCGGGCGCGGGAGGCTCGGGCGCGGCGCGGCGCGGGGTGGGCCAGCGCGGGGCGCAGTGGGCCGGGGCCCGGGCGCGGCGGCGGCGTTGGAGGCGGAGGAGGAGGATGGCGCGCGCGGGACCCGCACGTGGAGGCCGGCGCGGGGGCGCGGGCAGGGCCGGCTGCTGAGACGCGCTGCTGCCCCCCGTGCGGGCGCCAAGGCTTCAATGGCGCCATCGCCCAGGACCAGCAGCCGGCAAGATGCGACCGCCCTGCCCAGCATGTCCTCAACTTTTTGGGCGTTCATGATCCTGGCCAGCCTGCTCATCGCCTACTGCAGTGAGTACCGCGCGCCCGGCTCCCGCACGGGCCTCCGGGCCCCGGCCCGGCCCAGCCCAATCCGGAGCCCAGGCGGGGCACCCCGCGGGCCGCCCGGAGTCGGTGCGGAGTTGAGAGCGCGTGGCGCGCCGTTCCCCGGGTCCCTGCCGGTCCTGCGCCGGGCCAGGAGGGCTGGGGTCCGCGTGGCTCCCGGCGCTTGGGCACTTCGGGGCTGGGCGCCTCTGCCCGAGCTTCCTTCCCCCGACTCCCGGGCAGGGCCGGGGCGCCAGGCCCGGGCTGGCGCGGCTCGTCCCTGCGCGCCGGTGCCCGCTGCTGCCTGGCGAGCTGTCGCGGCCCCCGGCCCAGGCCGGCAATCCGAGCCCAGCCAGCCGCTTCCCGGCCGAGCTTCGCGTGCTGGAACCGGCGGCTAGTCGAGGCGAGCGGGCAGCACTTCCTGGGTTGTCGATAAAGCACCCTGCTCAGAGGTTCCCGCCGGCGACACTCCCGCCGGGGACTTGGGGAGACGAGGCGGCCGAGCCCCGGAGCTGGGCTCCTTTGGGCAGGATCGGGGCTCTGGCTCCGACGCACGGCTGAGCTTCTGCCTCCCCGGGAAGCGGGCTCGCCAGGCGCTTTCGTAAAAAGAAGTAAAGGCTGGGGTGCCAGCGAGGGCCAGCTGTCGCCGCGGGCATTTCGAGGGTCGTGTGGGAGACTGAGCTGGCGACCCAGTGGGTCTGGCACCGGGCCTCGGCCCGTCTGGCCGGAGTGGCGCGGGCTGGTCGGCGCTGGGGCACCAGCTGAGGTTGGGATGGGTGTGGGATGGTGGGTGACTGTGGCTCGCTCCTGGTTATCTCTGGGAGGGGAGGGGTGGTCTGAGTCTGGGCACAGATATGGGGCTGGGTTAAGGTGGGTGGTCAGCGTCCCTCCCAGTGCCCATTTTAAGCTGGTTGGGGTTGGTGGGGGCTGGGTAGCGTCCTGCGCTCAGCCTCCAACTGGGATGCAGGGCTTGTCAGGGCACGGACTCCTGATGCCTTCCCCTCTCAGCAGAAAGGAAGGACGGGTTCTGGGGAACGTCTGTTGTGGAGAATTGCCATGGGCTCAGAGGTGATGGAAAAATAATGATTCTTTACAAAAACAAAACAAAACAAAACAACAAAACAAAACAAAAAAAAGGCCAGTGCCAAGCCACCATCTCCTTCCTCCCCCACTTGGCCAACCCCGGAACCTGGGGCCTCCTGCCTCCCAGTCCAGAATGATTCTGCAGCAGCCTTGTTGACTCCCAGCTGGGTGGCTGGAGTCCTGGGACAGCCAAGCCCAGTGATATCTGCATCCCTAGGGACACCAGGTCCCTGAGCGGAAGCTGAAATCACCATAGTTGTGTCAGTGGGTTCTGCTGTCTCTACCATTGCTGAGGCACCTTGCCCCTTCTGGACAGGCTTGCTTAGCAGATCCAGGAGACTCTTGACCAGCAGGGCTCTAACCTGCTGCCGGGCAAGCCTCTTCTACCTGGTGCATGCCCAGGCATCTGGATCGCAGCGCTGGCTATAAGGAGCTTCTGTGGTCTGTGGGCTGCTTTCAGGGGTTTCCCAGGAGGACCTTTGGTGATGAGCTCCAGAGCTCAGAGGTGCCACTGGAATGGACTTCCTGGTGGCATCACAGCAGGAGGGCTCATTCAGCAGTGTTGGGGGAGGGGTCTGTGGTACCCTGAGCCCCCAGCTGGCTGCCTTTCCTGCAGAGTCTGCTTGAGAACCCCAAGCCACAGGCTGGCCCTGGGGAGGAGGCAGTCCTGCAGGCGGGGATATTGTCAAGTACACAATACCCGGGTTCAGACCTCAACGCTCTGCTTGATGCCCACAGGGCGAGCTGGAATCCACTCTCTTCCTGTGCAGCTTCTGTCTCTCCACCCAGGGTGCTGTCACTTAATTCATTCCCACAGCAATGGCTTGCACCTTCCCTCTGTAAGTCCAGGTGTTGGAGTGCAGAAGTTAAGCTGTGCCGCTGCTCAGCTGCTCGGAAGAACAGAGCCTTCTCACCCATAGGTCTTAGGGAGACCCCCCCACCGTCCTGCCAACAGCTAGCTCTTCTTCCATCACAAGGACATTTGGTAAAAACGTCTTATCCAGAAAAGCAGAAATCATTAATAACAGAAGCATGGGTGAACCAGGCTGCTTCCATGTCTGTAATGGAGTAATTGACAATAAGATAACGTTTTTCAGACACACCCCATTACGCCACAAGTGCATTTGGAGAAATTAAAACATTTCTCTAAAATACAAAATAGTCATAGTAACAATAATTTATAGGTTGGAACTGCCATCCTAGAGAAGAAGCTGCAGTTTTCTTAGAATTGATAGAGTACATTGGTAATTAAACAGTTCCTGGGATTTCCTTCCTCTCTCCCAGTGCGTCGGGGATGAAGGACAGGTGTCATCCTTGTTTGTAAATTGTTTTAGTTATCAGGAAGAATCTCTGTTACCCAAAGTGTTTTTATGTTGCAGAGCAGATCTCTTTGCATCGTCCTCATCAGGGAAACTGATAAGTATCACACAGGATTCAATCACCCTGCTTGTTAAGTCTGGGCTTCTCTGCAGGAAGAATGGTGCTCACTTCCTGCCACTGGTGAGAGGAAGCTGGATTATTTCCTGGCCTGGTTTCTGGTAGGGGATTCTTCTGCTTGGCCCAGTGAAAGCCCTTCTTCGTTTCTTGGGTACTGAGACTCATATTTAAGGAGATGGGCTCCACCCTCTGGCTGGAGAAAGACCTGCAGTCCACCAAGTAGGCTGGTTGCTATGGTGACACAGCCTTGTCATTTTCTCCTATTGGGGAAGGATGGCCAGGAAAAGCCAAGAGGGAAGGGGGCCCTGCCCTGCGTGGTTTACTTTCAAATAAATGCGTGCTCCACCGCGCGTGCTCGTCACGTCGACAGCAGGGTCAGTCACTGAGGGTTGTGCCTGGGAATGAGTGATGAGCATCGGTAGGGAGGTTGAGAGTCTGCTTGATTGTGGGCTGGGGAAACTCCTCGGGTGAGACTTAGAAAGGGGTGTGTGTTCAATTTCCTCCAGTGCCTCTGGAGTAGAGAGGTCTGCCTGCCCAGACTCCGATCTTGAATGCAATGGGGCCTCTTTGGAACAACTAGAGCCGGTGCCATTGTGCACTGTGCTTGCACGGGCGATTTGATCTTTCCACGCTGGCTTGTGGCGTTCAGATGCAACAGCGAGGCATGGGGGGGTGGGGGGGTGGGGGGAAGATGACCAGCCAGCGCGATGCCTGTGACGCCTTCTTACACCCAAGCCTTGACTGTGGCGCTTGTGTGCAGTGTTTAAAGGTGAGGAGCGTCAGGGTCGATTGCAAGTCCCCTCTTCAGAGTGGTTTGGCGGACAGACACTCCTGGAGACTGATCGTGTGTCACTGTGCCTGTGAGGACAGGCGGGTTGCGTGTTTGACACAGGTTTTTCTTTTTTCTTCGAAGAAACCCCGTCAAAATTGAACTGTGCCTTTCAGTTAAATCTCATGTCCTCACGAGAAGAAATTACAAACAACTTTTGAATTGTTTTTTAATCCATTAGAACACTAACCGAGCGTAGGCACTCCCATGTTGCATTTTCTTTATAAATACAATTTATGGCATATTTAGGACACATTAGAGTATACCGTGTCCCTGCTGCTCGAATTTTGCATCCGGAGTTCTTGCAGAGGTAAAATGAAAGTGCTGGAGGCTTAATGAGGTGATACCACTCAGAAGTTTATTTCTTTCTTGTTTCTTTTTTTCCTTTCATTTCCCACAGATTTTCCTTGATGAATTTTTAACACAAGATACGACGCTTGATTCTTTCAATGACATAAATTGACATAAAGCTATGTCACCTCCCGTAGCCAGACTCGATCCCCCAGGGTCACGGCAGTAGAGGTGTTTTGCCTCCTCAAAAGGGTGTCCCATGCAGAGACCATGGAGAAGGGACTTTGGAACTACTCTAGAACAGCGTCCTTTTCCATTCCTGGACAGAGGGGCTGACCCACCTCCTGTTTTTAATTTGCTCTTTGCCTGCAATACCTGGCAGGGGCCACACACCACCTTCCAATGTCCATGAGTCAGCCGGACCTTGCTGAGGCCAGAGGACACTGGAACCCGGGGAAGCCTCCTGGCTGAATTCTTGCCTGGAATTCTAAGCTAGGGACTGTCACTCTATATCCACAGAATGAAATATGTAGATCAACTTTTGTGGCGCAAGTTATTTTCAGGTGACTTTTATGGGTGTAATTATGGGGAAATGTTGTGATAATGCAGCACTAGAAAGGGAAGAAAAGCTAGACATTAAAATCCCCATTTCCTTATATAGCATCCCAGCTGCCGGTTTAGAGGGGCTCATTTTTGCATTAAAATATGGTGCTCTGGAGTTAATGACCTCTGCAGATTGCCACCTGTCACCCAGAGTGCTGCCCATGACACACAGCCCCAGCATACAGGGGAGGACTGGGCAACCAGGGGGCTGGGTGGGCACCTGGACAGGAAGGCTCACGGTTTCCTAGTGTTTTGCTGCCAGCTCTGGGCCTGTCAGGGAGCTGGGTGCAGGGTCAGGGAGCCCACAGAGGCTGGCGGAGTCCCTTTGTAAACACTGCTTTGCCTACCCATCTTCCCCATTGGCCAGGGCTTCTGGAGCTGCCCCAGTGCTCCCAGGGTTTCTTTGAGAATCCTGCAAATGGCCTGGAGACCAGAAACACCCACTGAAGCCCTCTGACTGTGAGGGCTCCTCCTTCCTTCCAGACTTGTCTGCCCCAGACTGTGCTAACCAAAGCCTGACAGCTGCCATGAACTGTCCAGGTGCTGGGCTTTCCAGAAAGGGGCCAAGCAGCCGGCAGTGGGTCCAGCTGACTGTTCTGGATGCTCAGTCACCACACAGAGTGAGGTGGAGGGCTCAGAGGCTTTGCAGCTTTTCCCTATTTACTAACATGACTGGGGGGATTGAGTGGAATTACTTCCATCTTCCAGGAGGCAAGTGCAGCTCCTCTGGAATCCTCCTCCTCCTGGCCGCAAGGAGGACAAGTTCCAGCATGGCACTCCAGCAGCCTCTGCCCTCCAGAGCAAGGAGCCTGACCTGGCAGGACACTTCCTGGTGAAGTCTCTGTTGTCACTGCACTGACCTGCCATAGGTTTGGCCTCCCTCTTGCAGGGACCTAGTCCTGGCCTTTCTTTCACAGCTGTGTGAGGGAGGCGGGAGAGTGGAGAGCTGCTCCGGGCCTGCATGGCTGGAGACACAGCCTTGTTCCTTTGATGAGTGCTGGGAAGCTCCAGCCCACTATGGCACTGGGGCAGAGACGGGCAGGATGGCTACTCTCCTGGAGTTTGCAGATACAGGAGATGAGGAGGAGGGGTCCATGGACCTAGCACTGTGTTCTTGTGGGCTGTGGGCTGTCCATCCTCACCCACGCCTCCTAGAGCTGGGCATAGAGGGGCTGGCTCTGTTCATATTGAGTTGCCCAGTGGTTGTCTTGGCCCTGCCTGCTTGTTTGAGGAACCGTGTGGGCCTCGTTTGTAGGTTGAGTTATATCTGTGACAGGCAGATGGGGCCATCCAGCGCTCAGGGCCACTGGTTTCATAAGGATTGCCACATGGAATAGACTGTCCCCAGTGAAGTACCATTTGAGCGCAGGCCTGGTGCATCTTACTTGTCTGGCTGCTGTTCTCTGACAGGAAAATGAAACAAAATATAGAGAAGCCACACTGAAAGCATTGTGACCAGCCACTAATGTTCACCTTTCACCTTTCAGAAGCAGGCTGGGACCAGCTACTCTCCCAGCCACCAGGCTGGCACCTTGGGTTCCCTTTATCTGATGAAGAGGGGTGGGGTGTCCCCTTAGCCCGGGGCTGTTGTTGTGGAACCTCACTGCCTGTAGGCCCAGCAGATTATGGGCCTGGGTTTCCTCTCAGTTGACCAAGTCCACTCTCAGCAGGCCCAGGGGTCCCAGCAGGTGGGCTGGTGGTGTGAAATTACACATGCCCTCGCTGCACTTCTCTCTTCCCAGCGTTCCAGAGAACTCCTTCCACCCTTGCATTTCTGGTCAGCCTTGCCGTGTGCAGAGAAACAAGCAGGGAGGTGAGGGCCTGCTGCCCCCTGTCCACAGGGTCCTGGCATGGTTCTTCCTCTCTGCAAGACACAATAGCTACCTCACTGCTGGTTTCCTTGGGCTAGTTGGCAGCCTACCCGTGATAGAAAATTCTAGAAAAGATGGCATTCCCACCTCAGCACAGCCAGTAAGCTGGAGAGACATCCTGGTAATCTAAGAGGCTGAACTGATCAGCCTTGCCTGGAATTGCACCAGCGGTGGTCTCTGTGGCTTTAGGATTGGCGGTGGAACTTGGGGATGTGGCTAGAGGACAGGGGTGTGGCCAGAGGGCAGGGGTGGGGTTAAAAGGCAAGGGGGGGGTTGAAGACCATAGAGAGCCAGACAAGAGGACCACTGACCTGGAAATGACTAAGCCCAGGGATCCTCGGGGATCTGGTTCCTCAGGGGGCCTCCCTGTGAAATGTTCTCCATTTTATAGGGTGCCCTATAAATGGGGCTTCTCAGGTTGCCAGAAGAAAACTCTCCCTCCTTCTCACCCCTCTTTTGCTTGGCTCCAGCTATGGGAGCCCCCCATCTTGCCATCTCTGAGGACTTTGTTTGTTCCACCCTCACCCTAGCTGAATCTGTCATGTGGCACTGTGAAAATGCAGGGCTGAGCGACACCCTGGCTTCCCCGCCCTACTCCATAGCCCTTCTTCCCAGTTGTGACAATCAAAGCTGTGCCCAGATCATGCCACTTGACACCGAAGGCAACGTTGGTTGCATGGGAATCCCCATTTGCAGGTTCCTCATCTGTGGGTTCCCAGAGGGCTTGCTGGTGCTGCTGTCTCCTGGCTCGTGGGTCCGAGAATGGCCAGGCACTGAACTTGGCCCACAAGCACTGGAGTGGCTTTTCCCTGCCTAGCGGCCCGCACAGGCTCCAAGCAGCTGCCTCCTGGCTGCGCCTTTTTGAAAGTCTTTCTGCTGGAGGGAAGGTGTCTGTGCAGTGTTCATCGGTGTTGTTTTCCCGAACATGGGACCCCTCTGTTGGCAAGATGTTTGCAGCTCCTTCTCTGAGTCTTGATTTCCCTGAATCGCCTGTAATTATAATGCCAATGGTGATGAAGCATTTAGAGGCAATCAAACATTCGTGGTCCCATGGCAGTGACAGAGTGACCTATTAGCCCTCCATCTACCCACTTGCTTAACTATGCTTGCCTCTCCAAGAGCCGGCTGGGTCCCCAGGCATGATTTTGATATCATCAGGAAGAAATTTCATTAGGGCCTTCCTCTCCAGGAAGTTCTGCCCATGGCAGTGACCCCATGGCTACCTTTATTACTGTCTGGGAAACCGGCAGCCCACTGCCAGTTTCCAATGTGTCTGTTTTGTGCCTGTCCCTCTCCCCAGTTTACGTCACAGTGCCCTGGCTGAACGCAGGCTTTCAGGGTCAGGGTCAGGGTCAGGGTCAGGGTCAGGGGCTGTGCTGGCAGAGCACTCAGATCCACCTGCACCTCCTGTGGGCACTTCCACCCTCCCTCATAGCTGAGTGTCGATTTCCGTGTTTTTCCATCTTTACAAAACGATGATGGAACTCCTTCCTCTCTGGTTTCATGCCATGTATGGGGTGGCCACACTTGTGGCCTGTTCATGGGGGTGCAGCCCATGTGCCCCCATGGGAGCACTGAGAAGATGTGTGATCTGGTGTTTCAGACAGTGCTCACACACACACACACACACACACACACACACACATACACACACTCGGTCTACCTGCAGCCTTCAGGTTGTCTGCTAGAACTGCATGCCTAGCCCTCTGTATCTTGGGACTTGGCTGTGTGTCTTAAGCCAAACCCCTCATCCAGAAGGGCAAAGTCCCTGGAGACCCCAAGTTGTGAGGGGAGGTTAAGTTTGGACCCTTCCTGAGGTTGGCTCAGCAGTCAGTTCTTAATCCCATGAGCTGAGGATCCATCATTTTCCCTGGCCAAGAGGGGTAGAAAATCAGGGGCCAGTGAGAGGGCAGCAGGGATGAGCCCCAGGCTTCCCACCCCTTGCACTGGCAGCCTCCACTGTCGGTGTCACCTCATCCATTTCTGTTTTTGTGCATGCTGTACCTCTATCTTCCCTCTTTGGCACTCTGTCCCCCGCCTGGAGTTGACCATGGTGACTGTCTTCCAAGCTTGAGGTTTTACAAGGGTGGGATTGGAGACTCAGGGAGGTTTGCACAGTCCTTCTGCACTCCCGGAATCAAGCTGGCTGGCCACGGAATGCCCTTCATCATCCCTTACCAACACCAGGTTAGAGTGAGGACCGTTCGCTTTTTGCTTCAGCCGTGTGGGCTAAGGACCTGCGGGATTTTGCTCACAGTGAAGTGAGACATTGTTCCAGAAACACCTCTGTTGTGTTTTCAACCAGGGGACAGTCTCTTGGTCATTGTGGTGCAGAGTGAGCTTGTGTCGATCTAGCAGGTGTCCCTGGGTCCTCAGCGTGTGCCATCCTAGCCTCTTTGGGTCACTTCGAGGTGTGGGCAGCAGGCCCTGGAGGCCAGCATTGTCCTGTTGTGATGGGAGGTGAGTCATCAAAGTCCCCACTCCTCCGAACACTGAAGCTGGGTGCCACCTTGCCTCTGCTACTTCCCTGCCATCAGTGCACCGAGTCCCAGAAACTAACCTGACACGGCCCCCTTGGGGCTCCCCGATGCATGGTCAGGGTTGGAGGAGGTGGGAGGGGCTCAGGCCTGGTGAGTCTTGCTGAGGTATAGCTGCTGTCTGGAAGGAGCCAGTGAAGAGAGCTGGATGGATGCTTGGGGTCCTGCCGGGGGCACAGCCCAGAAGGTCAGCCTTAATGTCATTTGTTGCAAAATGCCCTTCCTCAAGTGACATTGTCACATTGTCCTTGTAACCTCCACATGGGGATCCTCTGGCCCCAGATCAGCCAGCCTGGCATCACCTGCCTCCCTTGCACCAGCCCTCCATTTGTGCAGAGCATATGTGGGCTCACTATCTGGGTTGCTTGTCGTCCTCCCTGCTGAGCCCCTTCCTCCATGAGCAGGATCTGCTCATGCTGAGATCCATGATGTGCTGTGGACCGAATGCATGGTTGGCACGGTTGACCTGGACATGGTGAGCTCAGCGCCTGCAATAAGCAAACCCCAGGCCTGTCCAACCCTGTGTTCAGCTCATTCTTCCCGCTTGCTTGGAATGGGACCCAGCACCTGGCAGCACTCAGCAGAGGCTGGCAGAGTGAGGACCGGTCTGGCTACCTCTACTGCCCTCCTGGGCACTCTCCTGGGCCAAACTTGTTTCTTCAGGGGATGGGTGCCTGTGGCTGCTCGGGAGGGGAGGAGACAGGGTGACCTCTGCTGATGTCACAGTCTTACCGCTGGTGGCTGATCATCTTAGGGACACAGGAGGTATCCACTGGCAGGAGGGCTTCTGGGCACCCTTCTCAGAGGCCAGGTGTGGGTGGGACCTTGGTGGCTGTGAACACATGAGGTGCAGATGCACACCAGGCATGAAGAGGCTTCTTACTGCCCACTGGGGAGGCCTCATGGACCCTGAAAAATCTGATGGGATAGGGGGCGATGGTAACTGGGACAGGAGCACAGAAGGTCCTCCTTGCTCTGTTCCTGGGAGGCCTCAGTGTGTGCCCAGGGAAGGCTGGAGCAAGGCTGTGAGAGTGTCGCAGTCCTCTTGGTTCTCCTGTTTATGCACCCCCAGACAGTGCACCCATCAGCCTAGCACCTCAGCCCTAGCACAAGCTGCAGAGTGGGTTCTTGAGAGGACAGAAGAGAGGAGCTGCAGAACAGGGCCATGGGGGCACATGGTGTCCCAGGTTTGGGGACACACTGTTAATTCCATCTGTCTCCACCTGCCTTGTTTTTGGGTCTTGGATTTTAAGTGGGAGGGACTGGTGGACATGTTAGACAGCCTCTCCCAATGTCATCGCTGATGCTGGTGACCCAGCTGTCAGGTCTGAATTCTTTCACCTGATATTTAGGAAAACCCATTGTCGATGTAATGTCTGTGAGTTTGCTTGTTTTTGTTTAAAGTCCAATAGATGACAGGATGATGAGGTCTCTCTGGCCTGGTTGGCCTGAGAACAAACCCACCTGGACCTGTGTGAAGGTGTCCGGTGGTAATGAAAGTTGGGGCTGAGTCGGAAGAGGAACTGGCTTATTGTCCTCTTGTACGTTAACCTTTTGTTAAACGTTGAGGCAAGTTGGTTTGAAGCACCCCATAGCGCAGAGCCTCATATCTCATTTCTCGGGAGATCTGAGCATTCATTTAGAGGGCTTTCAAGCTGCGATATTTTAGCATTTAAATTGCTAACGAATCCAAAGTTGTTTTAAATGCTGTGCCCTCACATGAGTGGCCTCTCTTCTGGAAAGATGCTTTCACTCTGTTTTTAAATTCTCTCCTGTAGCACTAGGTTACCCGATAGCATTTCCCTGAATGTACTTAAATACCATTGATGGATTCTGTAGGACTCAATGTTAATTAATTGGTGCTAATTTATTTTCCTCAGCTCCTGAACCACAGTGGCTGAAGGATGCAGGCCACCAGAGCCACATGGCATCTTTCCGTGTCCTGTAGAGTCCTCTGTGTGCCTTTCTTCATTGGCTCACTTTGGGGTGGGGGGGTCTGCCAGCTACGTGCAGAGATGGGGGGGGCTCTTCTGTGCTCCCATCCCCAGAGCTCTGCCTCTGTGCAGCTGGAGGGGGTTCGGTCCCTTGGGCCTGTCTGCTGAGAATAACCGGAGCTCTCAGCTTCCAGGGAGACAGGGGTGATGTGGAGAATGGTGTGCAATTTTGTCACCTGGTGAGGTGAGTTTGAATCTGAAACTTTGTGTGGTGCCAGATGTGTGAACCTCCTGCTCACATGTCCCTGAAGACAGAACTTCGCCCTGGGGTCCTGGGTGACTGCACCAAATTGATTCTGCACAGGAAGCTGGAATCAGGAGTAGTTGGGCTAAAGAACTTGGGGAAGTTTTGGAACTTCACTGCCTGGAGACCTAAGGTCCCCAAAATAGGAAAATAGCTAAGCGTCTCAATGTCAGCAGCAGAACCCCGGAAGCGGGTAGTCAGCGGCCTCGAAGTTCATCTGGCTCTTTGTCCTGTTTTCAGACATGGTCCACTGTCATGTTACAAGTGTGAAGTGTCTCTAAAAAGATGATGTTTTGATCAAAATTCGTGCATTTGAGATAGAAGTGCACTTGTTGGAGGTGCTCATTCTTTGGTTGGTCTTTTTTGCTTCCCTTTTCATCCTGAGGTTCCAGAATGGAAGGGAAGCCATTTTAAAGCAGTTGTGAGGTCCCCTGATGTGGTGACTTTGAACAAGGCTCACAATAACCATCTCCTCCTTGGGTGCTCGCATGGTTGTCACATCTGGAAATAGCCAGGACGGTCTGGAAGGTGAGTGTGTACACTCAACATGCTAGTGCCCAGTGACCTTGAAGAGTGAGACAGTGGCTCTGGAGGACCTGGGTGGGATGCTGGTCCCATGCTGAGCAGGGCAGACGGCTCACTGGCTCCAGGGTCTGGGTGAGCAAGTGGGAGGAGCCGACCCACCCAAGTCAGTTCCAAGTCAAGCACAGATTGCAATTAAACAGACAAACGCAAATCAAGCAAATAAGTTAAACAACAACAAAAACAAAGAGAAAGCCCTGCAGGTGCCTGTCAGTGTGCAGCTCTTTCTGGGCGCACTGCTGGAGAGGCTCCCTGATGACTGACCGGCTGCCACCTTCACACCCACACAGGGGAAGTGGGTGCACTCTCACCTGGCTTTCTTCATGTGAAAAGGTGACTCTCCCGGACCATGGGGCACCTGCTCCAGGTGTGGCATTCCTATTAGGATCTGTGATAGGAGCCCATGAGGCCCTGGACGTGGACACCAAGGTGATGTGCTGTCCTCAGTGAGGACATCTTGATGGGTCACCGCTTACTGCCCCATTCATCTCTCAAAGACCCAGGGCCCTGGAGCAAAGTGACCCGGACTGAGTCTCCTTGGACTCCTGGGCCCCTGACCAGGCCCAGCGTGGGGTGGCTCTCTGTGGATGCTCACTTAGGACCTCTGGGCTGTGGGACCCTGCCTTGTTTCTAATTTAAAGCCTGAGTGGTGACATGCCCACACTGTCAGCACCTCCATGAGGTGGCAACAAGGCTGTGGCATGTAAACAGCCTTCTAGGAAAAAGCACTTGTTGCCTCCTGGTGGGTGGAGCCCTGGCCAGGGCCATGGCATGACTGCCCCACCTGGGAGCTGTCTAGGTCCAGAGTAGAAGTGAGGACCTGGAGCCTCGGTGGTGCTGTGTGAGGCTGAAGCTGGGGGCCACCAAGTCTGTCTCCAGGGGAACAAAACCACTTCACCTGTTCCCAGGAAGCCCTCACGCCCAGGGCACCCTGCTGAAGCTCCTCCCTCAGAAAGCACATAGCTGGGAACAAGGAACACCTGCACACTTGCGTCTTTTTTCTCTAATAACAAAATGAATGTTTGTTGTCGGGTGGGTGTGTGTGTTTAGGACATAGTATGCATCGCGCAGGCAACAAGACTCGTCCGTGCTCCTAAGGCCCTACAGAGCTGGCAGGCCATCCTTCTGGGGCTGTCCTCCCATCTTGCATGGGTTCTGGACACACTGGGAGCCCAGTGGGTCTGCAGCACACACTCCCCTCCCAGTGCAGCCATGTGCAGGGAGCCTCTTCCTGGCTGGTGCTGGACAGAGCTGGACAGCCGCAGCCTGGCAGCTGGCGCCTGTGCTTGGCAGGTGACACTGCGCTTGAACCAGTTCACTCCCAGTTCTAGTCATGGCGGCATGACTAGGTGTGGTCAGGGCTGTGTTTGGACATCTTGCTGTGCAGAGCTGCCACACAGCACCAGAGAGTCTCAGGGTTACTCTTTGGGAAGAGGGACACAGAGTGGCATGCCCTGTGACCAAGGAGAGTGTGGGCAGCATTGCAGGACTGCAGGTACCGGGCTGCCCAACAGAAAGTGGTGCCAGGTTGCTTTGAAAGCTGAAAGCACTGCAGGAGTGCCCAGGATACCCACCTCTCAGAGGTCCCTGTGGGGATCCGCCAGGACCCTCCTCAGGAGTCAGCTGACTGATGGAGAGGCTGCAATGCGGGGGCCTCAGGGTGCCACCCAGCCCCATCCACCCCAAGCCTGTCTGACTGCCACAATGCGGTACTGGGTGGCCGTGGGAGAACTCCGGTGGGTCTGCCTCAGGTAGCTGGAATGCTGGGTCCTGTGGCTCAGTGGGACAGGCCACATCTCCACATGGACAGCTACCCATGCTCTTGGGACAGGGGCTGATGAACCAGGCCAGGCAGTGTGCCACAGTACACATGGAGGACATACGGGGGCTTTCTTAGGTCTCATGACCTCCAGCCCCTTTTGCTCTTGGTGTGGCGCTCCCAGTATGACACTGTCACAGTACTAGTCCAAGAAGCCTGTATGGAGGAGCTGTCCGTGCCAGCTGCTGCGTCCAGAATGCTTCATGCTCAAGGAACTAAGTGAATGGATGCATCTTGAACCATTGCTGGGCGAGAGCAGGAGTGCCAGTCACTACGCACTCCACTGTAGTGACCTCAAGTGTTGTAGGGTTGGATTGGCAACATGACACCCTTCCTGTGGTGAAGAAGCAGAGGGTCCACAGTGGACCCTCCTACCTAGTATGGTAGGCTTGGTTTTGTTTTTGTGGGACTGAGGTTTGAACTCAGGGCTTTGTGTTGCAAAGCAGGTGTTCTACCACTTGAGCTACACCTGCAGTCCATTTTGCTCTGGTTGTCTTGGAGATGGTGTTCTCAAGAATTATATGCCCAGGCTGGCCTCGTACCTTTATCCTCACAATCTCAGCCTCCCAAATAGCTAGGATTACAGGAGTGAGCTCCCAGTGCTGGTGGGGTTGAGTTTTGAACCCACAGAATCCTCATCTCTGGAGCCTGCCACTAAATGGTATGAAATGCCTCCTGCCCACATTGGGGTGTGGAGCTGGGTGGTCATTGTATTGGTTAACTGGGGCGCTGCCAGAGACTGGCAGCTTTCATCCATTGGGTGTCCTGGGATGACTCCACCTGCTTGCACCTGATCTGGGGAGTAAGGCAAGTGGAGAGGGGAGCTTGAGACACGAGTCAGCTACAGTGAGTTGAAAAGGACTGGCCCCTGGAGGTGGGCACAGTAACCTGTGTCTCAGGTCAGTGGGCAGGGCTCAGGACATCTGGGTGCCCTCAAAGTCCCAGCCCATCTCTGGGCTTCCCTCTGTTGACAGCCTCTCTGTGCTAGCTCTGCTGTTGTTTTCTTGAAGTTCTTTATCATTGGTTTTGTAAATAAGATTGCCATCAGAGCTTCTAGCTTTAAGAATTCAATGTGGCCAGGTGTGGTGGTGCATGCTTGTAATCCCACTTGGGAGGCTGAGGCAGGAGGATGGAGAGTTCCAGACTAGCCTGGGTTATGTAGTGAGACCCTGTCTCAAAAAAAAAAAAATAAACCCTATTACTACTAGCATTCATAAATTCACATAAAAACAGACCATGTTGCAATTGTAAATTTCAGATTTGATTGAAAGTGGCCCTGGGAGCCTGCTATTGTGCTACTAGAGTGATTCTGTGCTCCCGGGAGTAAAACTGTTGTCCGGCTGAGTCAGGCTACAACCCTGTGCAATGTACATGAAGCCCCCCTCCTGGAAGCCTTGCATGCTGTGAGCTCCCTGGTGGCAGGAGCACCCCAAAAAGATCTGGGTGGGGTGAGAACTGAGACCCTGCTGGCAGGTGGTGGGGTGTGGCTGGCCATTTCTAGACTTCAATTCAGCACCCAAAGCACTCAGGGCTTAATGAAGGAGTTTAGTCATTGTCCACATTCCCTCTTTTGGGACCCTGTCACTCCTCCCCTGGTGGGAGGGCAGGAGGGGCTGTGTACTCAGGGTGTCCTGGCCCACATGGACGCTGCTTTCTGTGATGTGGACACACTCATCTGTGACACCAAGCTGTTTGAAGGTTGGCTAAGAGCAGGGTCACATACAGCCCAGTGATGGCCCCTGTTCTACTGGGAAATGGGGCCACAGAGCCCTGGGGGGAGTGGAAGCCTGGACGAGGTGAGCCAGGGGCTGTGCTGCCCTTGTGTTAGCAGCTGTGCCACCTTCCCTCACCCTGACCTCACCCCTGGTACTTCTGCTGGGTATGTGTGCCAGAAGTGAGCCAGCCTCTGGTCACCATACTGGCAGAGAAGATGGCCAGGCCTGGCCTCCTGCAGGATACCCACCTCTGCTGGTCTGCCTCTTTGGGTCCTGCTCCTGGCAAACTGAGTTAGGTGGTTGCTGCTTCCCGAGAGGGGTTAAGTGATAGCCACTGCCATCTCCCCTTCCTCACTGGTGCCTGGTCTGAGTCCACCTGTGTCTGTCAGTTTTTGCATCATTATGACAGAATATCTGACAGAACAACTTACAGAAGGAGGATTGATTTTGGCTCATGGATGCAGAGGTTTCCACCCGTGGTCACTTAGCCCTATTGCTGTGGACCTGTGGTGACACAGAACATCACGGCAGCAGAAGCATGCAGCAGAGGAAGCTCACCTCTTGGCAGACAGGAAACAGAGGAAAAAAATTCAATAAGGGGCCAGAGCAAGACATAGCTCCCCTGAGCAGGCACACAAGTGACCCACTTCCTCCAACCAGGCTCCACCCTCCTAGTTTCTCCCACCTTCCAATAATGCCATTGTATTGTGGATTCATCCTGTGAATAAGGTCAGAGTCCTCAGGATCCAGTCACTTCCCAAAAGCCCATCAGCACATGAGCCTTTAGGGGACATTTCCTATCCAAACAGGCTGTGAGGGCCGGGCCTGTGCTCACGTGGGTGATGGTTCAGCACAGTGGCTGTCAGTGCACTCTTCTCCCTGGTAGAGCTTGTCCCCAAAAGATGGCTATCTGGAGGAGGAGCACGGGTTTAGGCCTTGGTGTCCTGCAGGCTGGTAGCTGTCCTGCCACATTTGACTGGTTTAGGTTGCCTTTCAAATTCCCCAGAGGCCCCCCGCCCGTGACATCAATTGCCACCTGTAGAATTACTAGTTCATGCTTACTGGGAGCCCATCACACACCTGCTACTCACCACAGAGTGGTCAGAGCCTCTACAGGCTCAGGGCCAGAGACTTCCTGAGGCTGCCTGCTTGGTGTGACCTCAGAGCTGAGCATGGCCAAGAGAGGGTGAGACCCTGGGCCAGCCTGATTCCAGAGCCCACTTCTGTACTGCCGCTCTCCAGTGACCCTGGCATTGGGAAGTCTTCAGATGGGCGGGCTGTGCATTGCTTGTCTCTGTGGGGGCCGTGTGGCCTGGGCATGGCCTCCTTAGTCTTGGTGACTTCTAGAGAAGACCACCTCGTCTGTCTTCTCCCTTCAGCAGTGTAATTCCCTAGGATGGGAGTTGTCAGCCCTGTCTGGCAGTGCTGGCAGACAGTTAGGAAAAGTGCTTGACCTAGTGGCCTTAGCACAGGGCAGAAGAAAAAAGGAAAGACACAATAAAAGGACCTTTCCTGTCCATGCCACTGTCCAGTCATTCCACCTTCCTGTGGCCTCTCAGGACTCCCAAGCGGGTCTCGTGTCTGACCCTCCCGGGTCCCCATCCTGGGGCCGAGCATGCTGAGGGTTGGGCTGGTGGGAGGGACCTCTGTGCCCCAGGCAAAGCCAGTGTGAGTCACTGAGTCACCCTCATTCACACGCATGGGCTGTGGACAAAATGAACACATGCTTCCCTGAGATCCTGAATTGCAAAATCTTCATCTCAATGAACAGAACAGTAAGTTCCAGGAGATGACAGTAGGCATTAGAAAATGAAATGACACCTTCTTGGCATCTCACGGTGAGAAGGCCAGTTGATTATTTTTATATTACAATCCCCAGGCATTGTCAAATTGATTAATAAATTCATTGAAAACCCGTTACTGCTTAATAAATTTAATTTCGGTAGTTGGGGATAACTTTGTTTTGACCTTTGAATCTCAGCTCTGTCTGGGCGTCAGCATGGGGCTAACTCACTCTGTGAGGTGACACAAGCTCTTGAAGAGCCTCCTGGAGACATGGAGCACCACAGTCAGCCATGTCACTGTGGTATCTTGGGGCCACATGGAGTGTTCCTGTAGGTTCTAGTAGGTGGCTTCTGTGTTAGAGAGGAAAGCCCACTGGGCTTGTCCCCAACCCTTGTCACCAGGTGGCTCATCTCAGTTGACAGCCAACCAGCCTAGTTTCCGAGAGCTCTGAGTTTCCCAGAAGACAAAGCAAAAAAGGAAGAATCCACTGGCAACATGGCTTTTGCGATCCCTTAATGACTGGGAGCAACTCAGTGATGAGGGCTGTCACTGGGCTGACGCTGCTGTGACACTGAGAGGTCATTTCTCATTTCCACACCATGCAGGGGCTGCACCACCATTTCCATTTTCACCATGGAAGAAACCACGGCAACCTCAGTTAGGAATATTCTAAGTAAGAAACAGTGCAGAGCTGGCTAACACACAGCATGGGGTCAGGCCGACCCAAGCTCTGGGCTTGGCAGCCTGACTGCAGCTTCCTGCTGTGCTGTCCCACCTGGCTCTCCTTCCCAACCATCTCCAGTCTGCCCCTCACCTTGACTTCAGACTACAGGGACACTTGACTCTAGCTGCCCCAGAGTTCCCTCTGGCTCCTGTCTTCTACCCCACTGGGTGGTCCTTTCCTCTGGACTTCTCCTTGTCGCCACTGATGTTCCAGTGGCCCAATTCCAAGGGCACTCCTAAGGCCCCTGTCCCCAGACCTGCTGCATCCTAGCTCCCACCACTGGTCTCCTCCCAACTTCTCAGGCTGGTTCCACAGGGGTGCTGCACCACTGACCTGCCCCTGCTCTCCTCACTCTCCACCATGACCTCTGGGACATCCACTTTTGAGCACGCACGCCTTGGTTAGACAGGATCTCCCGAGTACATCCTGGGAATATGACCGAAGCAGGTAGGGCCCCGGCAGCAGCAAGGCAGCTGTCTCCATAGCAGTGGAATGCCTGGTGGACTTGACTGCAGAGGAGCTTCAAGAGCTGCACTTGGGGACACAGTTGGCTTTGCTAGCAGAAGGGCCTTTCTATCAGCTCCTGCCGTCAGATGCCGACCAGGGCCATTTGGGTGTCTCCATCCATCTTTGTGGACTGGTGTGCTTCCTCCAGGTGCGCTGAATATGTACACCCGGATCATCCTGCCAGGCCACGAGGAAACCCCAGAGACCACCCTACCTAGGCTCACACACCCTCCGTGCCAGCACCCAGCACTGCTGCTGCTCAGCAACCTTTGGCCTTGACCTCCCCGTCAGTGGGTTGAGGAGAAGCAAACTTGGTGAAATAGGGCCCTGGCAGCCCGCTTTCTGATTGGCCCAGCGACGTTCCTGACATTAACTTTATGACGCTGTACCCGAGGACTAATTAAACCAGATGGTGGTGAAACCCGGGTGGAGGCGCAGAGACGGTTTTACATTTAAGTTGATCAAAATTAGGTGGAACAGCATATGCTGGTAGAGATTGAGAATTTTTTAACTACATATTAACGGCTTTCCTTAATACCTTCCCGGGGATCTCTGTGCACCCAGGGCCTCTGCTCTGTGTAATTCCCACTGTTTCCTCTCCTATGCCAGGCTGCATGGTTGTGGTGTAATTTAAGTGAGTGGAATGTTCTCTGCAGACGGCATGACTGTGTCCTGTGACATTAGTGGCAGAACAGAATGGGGATGATGCTCCCATCTCCCACTGGGAGCTGTTCCTAGCCGGAGCCTCGGATGCTATGGAGAAGGCTGTAACCATGGTGACGTACTGGTGAGTCTGTAACTTTGCAAAGTGAAGCCCCTCTGGCCCAGAAGTCTCTGCTGTACTTCTGAGTGTTGGTTTTATTCTTATGTCTGTGGTCGGGACTGGGCTCAGGCAGTGCTGGCCGTTCATTGGTCACATGACACCAGTGCTAAGTGGAGGCTAGGGCCTTTTGCAGGGGGAGGAAGGGGGAGGGTCAGTGGCTGTAGCCCCTGGCTGGTCCCATGCTGGACCCACCTCCCAGCAGAGTGCGGCTCCCACACTTGCACCATGCTGTGCATTGCTGCAAGGTGAGGCCTAGGGGGGCTCCAGGAAGTACCTGCTGCCTGTCTCACGCCAGCTCTCTCGAGAATGGACTCCTGCTCTTACAGGGAGATTCCGGCTGCTCTTATGGCCTGGCTAGCTTTCATTTATTTAGTATTTTATTGAAGAGAAATTCACATCACACCCTTGGTCACATGGCATGTGTTCCATCGTCATTTGGTACGTTCTCTGCCTACCACCACCATTTCCAGGAAGTTCTACAAAGTCCTCATCACAGTAAAGGAAAACCGTGGTGGTCATGCATTCGCTTCCCAAGCCCTCGCCCCTAAAACCAGCTCCCACAGTCATTTTGAAGCCAAAGCTAGAGAGACCTGCCCCGGACATGGCATGGGAGAGTCCACTTGGCAGCCCTCCCAGCTGGATTCTGGCCTCAGACAATGGTCTCCTCAGATGTGAGACCCTGGATGAGGGCCTCTGTCCCTGGACAGGGTGACTCCTCAGCACCATAAGTGCCCCATGGGAGCATGACCTCTGCCTCCCTGACCCTCAGACCCCTGCTGGCTGGGCAGTCCCACAGAGCAGACCTGGCGTGTGGCAGGGGCCAGTGAACACTAATGGAGGCAGGGCTGTGACCATTTGCCCCACCCTTCCAGGACACTGCTCCTTTCCTGCCTCCCACTCTCCCAAGCCCTCTGAGGCTCCTGGTGGGAGCCTGGACCTGAGAGGATGTCCCAAGAGCAAACTGGCCCAGGTGCAGGCCTGGAAATCCACACAGATCTGCCTGCGATGTTGGTGGCTGGTTGGTCAGCACATGGTCATCCGGGGCTTCTGACTGAGTCTCTTGGCTCTGGGCCACTGCTAGCCTTGAATTGTGTCCTGATGGGAAGCAGACCCTCGCTTAGGGATTTGCAGACCCCAGTTGGGCTTGTGCCGCTCAGTCCTGCTGCTGGATCTCAGTCCCTATGTCCAGTGGCTACTGTGAGCCTGTAGGGCATCCTTTCCAGGGTTGGGCCCTCAGCTGTGGTGCATGAGAGCCCTGGCCACCTCCTTCCTCTCCTTCCCTCTCCTTCATTCCTTCCCTGCCGTCCTCTGGGCAGGCACAGCGGGATGGGGGTGACATCCTGGCAAAGCCCGCCCTGTTTTCCAGCCCAGTGATGCTCACGTGACAGCACAGGGACAGCCCCTGAGAAAAACCCCTTTGTGTCCTCTCGCTAATGAAGAAATAGCAGCAGGCCTCAAAGGGGGCCCAGACCCCACGTCCTCTCTGGATGCCCACCATGTCATAAGAGCCAACAGAGTGGGCAGCTGTTACTTCAAGGAAGACCCCAGGCCACCTCAGTACTCCACCATCATTATTATGGCCTATGTAGTTCTTCAAGACCTTCGGGTCCTTTGGGTCAGGTTGGTGAGAAGATTCGGAGGCAGAGCAGGGAGTTTGGTGCTCGGGATTGAGTTTGAGGTTGTCTCACCCTGTGTTAGTCTCTCAGACCTCGTCTCTGATGTGGGACAGAAGCCCTGCTGGGCCCACAGTGCATCAGGCGCCAGTCTAATGCGTGTTGTGGACCTGAGCCCTGTCTCCCTGCCTCTTTACCCTCGGTCCTCATCCACAGCCCTTCTGCCCAGTGAGTGGTTCCTCAGGGAAGGAAGACTTGTTTCATCTCTTCCAGAATCTATCTCTGATGTAAAGACCTGGACAGAAGCAAAAGATGTCACTGAGTCCCTGTGACTGGTCCTCCCTCCCTCCTGTGTCCAGGGCACAACTGACTCTCCCAGAGAGTCAGGGCTGTGGTTCAGGGGAACTCGAAATTGTTCCTGAGGAAGAAACAGGCTTCTGGAGGGAAAAGGACACCTGGGGACACCTCCAGCCCAGTTTCCTGCAACGTGGAGGGGACAGCTATGTTAGGACAGGTAGACGTTCTTAAATCTTCCCTGGTTTTCACCCACTGGAAAGCCATGTCCACCTCAGAGCAGGGAGACTGGACACCAGTCCCTTTCTTAGCATGACAAGGCACCGTGTGCTCACAGCTTGCCTTTCCCTGCAGAGGGAGGACCATCGTCCACAGTGGGCTAGATGGACTCCTGGATAGCCAGCCTCCGCCTACTTGGGCCCAGCCCTGCACAGGTATCAGCCTCCTGTGGCTGATCCCAAGCAGGGAGTTATAGGGTAGTTTAAATTTGAAAATTAACATGGAATCAAAAGAGACAGAGTAATTTTTCATTCTGCTTGAAAGGTTATTTGCTTTCTCAACCGATGCTTAGTGTACTGATACATGATGTCAAAAGGTAAATGATTTTAAACCAGATTCAATTTAAATTTCATTACATATTTGTAGGAGATAGAGGCTCCAAGAATCCCTCGCCTTCTTTTGAGCATCTTTCACTTTTAATAACTCCAGTGCCTAATGCTCTAATCTATTTATTATACCGTCGTGTAGCAGGGCCTGCTTCTCAAAAGCAAGCTCCAAGTGTCCCTGAGAAGATCCCTTGTGTCCCAGGCTACCTGTCACTCTGGGGACCTGTCTGCTTGTGATCCTGTGTCTCCTCGGTGGCCCTGGCAATGCACATGTCATTCCAGGTGAATCGAGGAATGACAGACTGGGATTATGGTGCCCTGGGTCCAACAGAGCAGGATGGAGGGACAGTGTGGACCCAAGTGAAGCAGGTCCTTTTGGGGCCTTGACTGTCCATCACAACTAGAATGGCCTGAGCTGCTGAGCCTGTTATGAACCGATCTGCAAGAGGGAGGTGAGAAAAGCCAGGCCTAAGCCTTCAGTTCTAGTTGTGGTTCTGCCACATGGCAGCAGTGCGACCTTGGGTGAATCACCTGATCTCTCAGGTGACGGGGATAATGATACACTCTACTGGGTTGAAGAACTTCCACCTGGAACTTCAGATTGTGACCTTATTTGGATTTGGGGTGCTATAGATGTGATTCTTCAAAATAAGGTCATATGGGAATAGGGTGGTCTCTAAATCCAATGACTGGTGACCTCCTAGGAAGTGCCCCACTGAGGGGCAGAGGTCACAATGATGGGCCTCGAGGAGAAGTAAGGGTGACAGTGACACAGCCTGGAAGAGGCAGGTCCCTAGGGCTGTGCTGGGCAGAGTGCCCAAACCTCTGGCATGGACACCAGGCCCTCCGTGTGGTAAGAGGATGTAGTCTTATTGTACAAGTGATGCTCATGGTCAAAGCCTGGTCACGGTGCTTTGGTATGGCAGCCAGAGGACACCAACACCGGACCCTCAGGGCCTGTGTGGCCCGTGGTCACTGTCTGTTTGGTCTGCAGCTCATGCCCAGCCTCAGATGGCATCCAGGATTAACCTGCTGCACCAGCACATCAGTGCCCTTGTGTGCAAAGCCTTCGAGGCTGGTGGTGGAAGGGCTGTGTTCACACCCTGGGTGGCCCTGGTCTTTCTGGACGTGACAGTGACTATGGGGATGTGTTTGGGAAAGGCCCGTGCCTCAATGCAGGGAGAGGAGGGGGGTTGGGAAGGGGACCATTTACCTTGAACTTATGAAAAGGCATTTGGGAGAGAAGCCAGGAGAGAGAGGGAGAGGTTTGGGGCAGAGCTGGGGTGGCCTTGTTCAGCCAGGGAGGACTGGGCAGGTCTGGAAGGATGGAAGGCCAGGAGAGAGGCGTAAGAGTACAGGCAGAGAGCCTGGGAAGCCCGGGGTACAAGTACATCTCCCTCATATTCCAAGGGTATCCATGTCTTCGCTCTTGCTCAGGAGCGGTGGTCTGGGGACGTCCATCAGGATAGGCCCACTATATTTTTTAAGAAACTGGGCTCCAGCACATCCCGCTGGCCAGGACCAGCAAGGATCCCAGAGTAGGTGCTGGGCTGATTCTGTGATCTGCACCAGAAGGGTATGAGGAGGGCAGTGTGGCCATGACCCAGGCAGGTGAGGACCCGTGCACAAGACAGGCAGTCACATCCCATGCCTGCCACTGGAAGAGCCCTGGACAGTGGGTGGGGCGCACCTACGTCCCCAAAAATGTCTGTGGGGGAATGCATGCGTGGGCGGATGGAATTTTCTCTGGAAATGAATTGCCTGGTGAATTCTTCCCACCATGGCCGTAGCAGTGGTGACAGGATCCAGGCACACGAGGAGGGCTATGATGGCTTCCTCAGTCCAGCTCTCCAATTACTGCCTCATGCCTGCGCCTCTGGCTTTATTTACCCAGCAGGATATTGCTCTTAAATGCGTATCTGGGCACTTTTCAAAAATAATGCCAGTGCATTCGGGGAACTCTTCTCTCCACTTGGGTTTGTTTTATTCTGCAACATCAAACAGTGAGGAATGGAAGGTTCCAGATCACAGCCCAGAGACCCTTGGGGTTCCATTTGCAGAGTCTCTTGCTAGGCGCTGAGCTGGCTTGGATGCTGGCTTTTGGCTCTCCTTGCATCTCCCTCTCTCTCGCTCCCATTTTCTCCTTTCTGCAATGCTAATGATACTGTTTGTTCCTGGTGCCACACACAAAAAAGCACAAGATAATCACCCAGGCATTAGTCATCATTAAGCTGGTGATAAAAACAAAAAAATTCTAAAGCGCTGTTTCCAGGATGGGCGTTGTGTCTGCAATGAATGGTGTTTATTACAAATGTGAGTTTGAGGTATCCATCACAGCCAGCAGCACCCAGACAAGAGGAGGCACGGCTGCAAATGGACCCCATCCATTGGGTGTAAAAGGTGAACACCTACAGCACAGAGGTTAACTTGCCGCTTGGCATCGTCCCGTCTTTATTGGACTTGTCATTGAAGTGTCATATTTATTTCTGGGTGTGGTCACCTTCCTCAGCACCGTCACCCATCCCTCATCTTGCGTCACTTGTTATTGAGTAGTTGGGCGGTGGTGTGCAGGGAGATGGAATTATTTGCTGGCTCCCCTCCGGCTGTGGGGCTTGGCTGCAGGGAGGATGAGGATGAAGCCTTAGCTGGGAGCGCACAGCACAGATGCATTTGGAGTGAAACTTCATGCCAAAAACAGAGTCGAGTTCTAGCCCGCACAGGGCACTTCAGGGTGGGGAGGGCAGACGTTCAGTTGACGGGTATCTGTTAGGAATGTCTTTGTTTCCAAGTAATGGAACACCTGAGCAGCATGGGGTTGAACTACTAGGAAGTATCCATTGCTGTGCAGGATTGCAGAGGTGTGCAGCCCAGCTGACTGTTACTACCCAAGATGCAGACCCTCCTACCTCTCTTCCCTCCCTCTCGGTGTCAGCCGGGGTTTACTGGCTGCAGAGAGCCTGCAGCCGTTCTGGACACTGTATCTGCATGTGGCGAGAAGAAAGTAGGTGGGCAGCAGTCCCCTCCACAGCTTTGAACTCTGAAGGTGCCCACAGACTGGGAGGTGTCTGCAGAGAGCCTTAGGGAAGTTTTGGCAGAGGACACAGGCCTGCCCACCAACACTGAGGGTCCTCCAGGTACACCTGCAGGCAGTCCTGGAGCTGGTGCTGTCATTGTGCCATCTTGGACTCTGCCTCCCCACCTCACCGGGTGGGTGTCCCCTGGCTGGGCTGTCAGCAGTGAGGACTTTCTACACTTTCATCCTCTATTTCCTGAAATTGACATTGCCTGATGCAAACACAGGTCCAGTGAAGCTAGGATCATGGCTGTGCCAGGCCATCTGAGGCTGTCTCTGAGCACAGAGCCTTTTGGAGCAGCACAAAGGCAGGAAGGAGGCTCTGGGGAGATCATGTTGGTGTCATGGGGTTACCTAGCCTGAAGTTTGTGTCCACTTATGCAGGGCCACCTGGGGGCAAGGGTGGAAGCTCAGCAGTCAGCTACTGGTCAACCGAGGGAGCAACTTTGTGGCAGTGGCATGGGATGGCCTGAGGCAGTTAGTGCCCAGCTGGTCGGTGCCTCGGGACACCAGGCCAGGAAGCTTCTCTGCGAAGTTCTACGTTCAGGGTGCCACGAGTGTGCTGCTCAGCACGGCCTGTGCACCAGAGAATAGGCAAAGAGGCTGTCAGATACAAAAGCAAGACACCTGCCTGGTGACACCAGGAAGAGCCTGAGGTGGCTCTGGCCTCTGGAGTCCCCAGATTCCTCCCTCCATGGTGCTGTGTGTGGAGTCCTTCCCAGCAGAAGACACAGAGTCTTGCAGGTTGCAATGGAGGGTGGCTGAGGCTGGACAGAGTGGACAACCTGGGAGCACTCCTGCAGCAGTGGGGGTCCCAGCATGCTGGTCTCCCTCTCCTTTGGTGGTGTTCATGGGACAGAGCCCTTGGGTGTGTGGTGTGCCTTGGATGGAGCGCCCTGCCTGTTGCAGACCATGTCTTGTCTCTGGGAAGCTTTGGGGCCTGCACAGCCAGAAACATGTGAACTTGCTGTCCTGGCCTGTGACATGGCCTTGCTGAGGGTGGCCCTGTCCTTGCTTAAGGCTGGACAGTAGGGCTTGGAGTAGGGCAGGGCTCTGCCAGGGTTGGTTCCCCTCAAAATCTACCCAGAGGCTCCCTGGACAGGACTTAGCCAGTCACAGAGTCTGCAAACTCTAAGGGCCCTCCCAGGGCAGGCTCACAGGGGTGTGGGTGAGTGGGCTATTCCTGGCCAGTGGGAAACTGGATGCATCTGGTTTGTGAATCCCAGGGGCTCTAGTGCCCAGCTCTTTCTTTGTTAGAGAGGCCTGCATTCGGGGTCTCCCTAGTCTTGGCTTGGGCTTCTTGTGCCTTGACTGCCTGAGGCTTCTGGTGCCCAGGTCTGGCCAGGGACGAGAACCTTAACAAGGAGGCAGGAGAGGCCCCACATCTTGCTCCCCATTTGTGGATTGTCCAACCTACTACCAAGGTGCTTTGTGGGGGGGTTACCCTCAACAGATGAAAACAGAACCAGGAGACAGAGTAAGGCCAGGCTGCACATGGACCCAGGGCTTCCTACAGAGGGGAGGCGCTGTGGGGAGGGTGATGGGCTCAGTGGCCGGCACTGCCTTTGAAGACGGCCTTGGCTGACAGGCATGGTTCCCACAGCCCCCACCCCGTGCATTCCTGGCCTGCTCCATGAGGTCTGGCAGCCTTTGATTCAAGTCAGAGGGTGAGCATGAATGGGAAGATAAAACGACGTAGGCCCCCCCCGTTTTTATTGTCACTGTGTTATTTTAGTCCACGCTGACTACTTTTCCAGGAATCTTGCTATGCCCCTCTGTCTCTCCTGCTTGCCTTTCCCAGTGGACAGCCTGGTTGGTTCTGGTGCTGACCATGTGTAGGCATTGGTCTTCGAGGGGGTGTCTCAAAGCCCCATGTGGATTCAGCATGGTGGGGCCCATGGGACCCCTTCTGGGTGCATTTTGAGTGACGAGGAAGCTTGGGTCTTCACAGGGGCATCTGTGGACACCTGGGAGTTAATAGGGTGTCCTCAGCCTCCCCACAGCTCTCCTTTCATGGTGATGAGGTGTTAGCTCCTCGAACACCCAGGACAGCCGGAACTCATGGCTGTGTTCTCCTACCCCATGCTCCCACGCCCCACTCCTCACAGGATCTGAAAACAGAACTTGGTGGAATTTGGTTAACTCTCAAAGGAGAGTCTGGTCCCTGTCTTGTTCCAGGAATGACACTAAGACTGTGCTTCTGCCGGGTGTGCTAGTGCAGCAGTCAGATGTTGTGTTTGCTGCATAATGGAGCAGGACATAGTGGCTGTTCCCTGCCAGCAGATGTGGAAACAGCCTTGTGCACTCTTCCTGGACCTCCTGGACCTAGGGCACCCTGTGCTCTCCTGGGCCTTTTTCCAAGGTCTGCTCCAGTTCCCATCACAGGTGGTTTAGGGCAGGGTGTTTACCTTGCCCTGCCTGTCCTCTGATGGTCCTGGGGACAAGCCAGCTCTGAAGCCCTCTAGTCCCGGAGTCCTCCAGCTTCCTCTGCTCAACAGGCCCAGGGCATCAGGAATCCAGGCTGCCCCCGTCCTGGGTCCCTTAACCACACCCCACTTTATAAATGTCTCTCCAGGAAGCTGCTTCCTTGGGCTGACAGCAGGACCATGGCCTTAAGGTGCCTGTAGCCAAAGGCTGCAGCCGGAACTGTCACTTTCTGGTGTGTTCAGGCCACTGCACTCACAACACCCAGCTGGGCAGGTACCAGTATTGATATCAAGATAGCTGTTATTCCTGTGTCAAAGATGGGTTGGCTCAAAGAGGCAGGAGTGGGGTGCACCCTGCAGGCCTCGGGAACCCCACTGATGGCTTCCGGACCCATTGTCAGACCCTGCTTCTGGCTTGAATGTCCACCATCCTCCCCGCCTGGCCAAACCAGGAATAAGAGGTGCTTTTTGGGTGGACAGGGTGTGTATAGTGGTCTGCTGTCTACCTTCTGCCCCCTCTAGCCATCTATCTGACAGCCCTCCCCAGGCTCAGAGCTCCCTGGGGATCTCAGGAAATGTATCTGTGCTGTGTTGACCCCAGCAGTCCTGACTGGCAGGAGAAAGTGGGTTGCGTGGGGCTAACACCAGAACCAGGGCCCAGACTTGTCCCTTCTCCTGTTCCCTTCCTCCCTCTGTCCTTCCTTCCCTCAGTCCCTCCCTCCCTCCCTCTGCCCTTCCTTCCTCCCCTTTCTTTCTCACTTGCTAGGACAGCACTCTACCATTTGAGCCATACCCCAGTCTTTTTCACTTTAGTTATTTTTCACACAGGATCTCCTGTTTATTCCTGGGCAAGCCTGGACTGTGATCCTCCTATTTATGCTAACCATGTAGCTAGGATGACAGGTGTATACCACTATGCCCAGCTTTTTAATGGTCTTTCCAAATTCACCCACTCCACCCTCTAACCTTTCCCCCACACCCCTTGGGGGTGGCCTCCTGGCCTCCAGCTGTGAGCCTCCTGACCTCCTGAGTAGCAAGGATTGCAGGCATGAGATATTGTACCTAGCCTAGTTCTTTTCCTAAAAGCAAAGGAGGAGGAAGAAAGAAACAGTGGTGTGGGAGAAACATGGGGTTCCTCCCTAAAAGCTCCCTGGATTATTCTGTCCCCGACCTGGACCAGACCCACATTTCAAAGGAGCAAAGGTAAGCAGGTAGGCTGGGGTCCAGAAGCCTCCTTCCCTCAGTGAAGTCCTGCAGAAGGGATGAGCAACCCCTCCCAGCGCCATGCAGGAGTGTCTGCAGGGAGACTCCTGTCCTTGGCCCTGTGTGTTTCCTTGGCTTCCGGCCTGGACCAGGTTCTCCCAATTCCATTCTTCCATAGCCACAGGGGCAGGGTGTGCTTGCTATACCCTAGACTTGACCCTGCTGGCCTGAGCTGTGACCCACCCCCAGCTGGACAGCTCCTCTCAGTGGGATTCATGGCCTGCAGGATTTGGATAAAAGCCTAATTTGCTCCAGGCTAGCAAGGAGGTGCCAAACCCACCATGGCCTGCTTTGCTCATGGACACCTTTGTCGCCTTGCTTCTCACTGGCCATACCTTCTGGTTTGAAGTCCTGTGTGTGATGATGACAGCCACACGAATGTGTGGATTTGCATGTGTGTGATACTTCGAGTGACAGTCTGTTAGCGATATAAAGGATGGGATGTCTGGCTTGAGGAGTTGTGGGATTGGGGTGCAGAGTGGTATGGGTTGTAAAGAGGCCTGTAGGCTCAGTGTGAACCTGGTTTTGTGAGGACAGAAGTTGTCAGAGGCCTTCCTGGTCCACTTTTTGCCCATTGGAGTGCTCTGGGGTCAGGTGGGAAGACTCAGCTTCACTGGGTACCAAGCCACACACATGTGGCAGTGCAGCCAGGTGAGGAGGCTTGAAGGATTCCTCCTCTTCACTCCCAGGTCCACTTGTTCAAGACCCAGGGAACCAGATTTGTCCATGGAGAGCACCTTCCTCTTCCCTCTCTCCTTTTCTCATTCTTCATCACCATCATCCTCCTCATCACCACCATCATCCAGAGCATCTGGAGTGTTCGCATCCAGGATCCGGGGAGGGAGGACTCACTCAGGAGGACTGCCCCTGCCTCAGTCCAGTCTGTCCTCCCTGCCCTCACAAGACCCCTCTCCTCAGTTCCAGCTCCAGGCTTGGCTGGTCCAGTGGTTTTCATACTGGGTCCTGACCCTCTGCTGATGTCAATCCAACTGTTGGGTCAGGATCCTTTTTCAAGATCATGTTCTGTGTTCTCTGAAAGCTGATATGTGCCTAGGTTCCTGCAAGCAGGATACGGATCACCCCCAAATGCAAACATGCCTCCCAAGTCCCTTCACGGTCAGTCCCCCCAAGCTCCACAGTCACCATCTGTTTCCAGCTTCTGTAGTTTTGCCTTGTCCAGATGTCATATTGAGGGCACCCACCGCTGGCCCTTTCGGTCTGCTTCTGTCACTCAGGGTGCTGCATTTGTGGTTCAGTGAGGTTGTCCTTTCTATGACTGTGCTCTGTGTTGAGTGGAAGTGCCACAGATTTTCTTTATCCATGCCACCGTTGGAGAACATATGGACTGGTTCTAGATTGGGGTGATTTTGAATAAAGCTGCTGTAATATTTGTGTACAGGTCTTTGCAGGAACATAAGCTTCCATTTCTCCAGCGATCATAGTTTTGGTGTGTGTGAAATAAATCATCCTGAGAGGTGCATGGCGCTCTGTGGGTGATCGGAATGAAAATAGTTGCTGAAACTTTTACACCTGCCTATGTGTAAACCAGGGAAGGGGTAAAATACCATTTCCACCATGGTAGGTGAACCTCCCAGAGTGTTGGGCCCTGGGGGATGAGGCCACAGCCCCTGAGAACTCTGCTAGTTGAGCTGGATTTTCAGTCACTAGGATCAGTTCAGCTGTCCATGCTGATGGAGAAGTTTCAGGGGAAGAGGACCCAAACCACCAAGGAAGGTCACCTCTGCTGACCCTAGGCCCCAGGGCTTGTGTGAGCTCACCTTGTGAACGGGAATTTTAACCAGGGAGGCTGAGCCTGGGTACCCGGGGGAGGAGAGGTAATTCCTGGAAGTGTAATAAGGACAGAGCGGAGGGCCTGATCAGCCCATCACTTCAACCCAGATGTGGTCTGCCATCTGAGCACTGCACGGTTTACCCCAGGGAAGGATGGAGACTTCTTTTTCATGGGGGGAGGCCAGGTCAGGTTATTGTTCTGACAGGAACAGACTTCACACTAGGGACAGCTCAGAGGTGACCCCCATGCAGAGCAAAATTCCGCGTGGTCTCAGGTCTCAGGCTATCCTGTGTCATTGTCTTTGTCCACTCCATGGACAATTCTCTAGCATTTCATAAGGCAGAAATACTAAAACCTTGAACTCTGACCCTAGAAGCATTCAATATGGGATATGCCATGAGGTCAGGCAGGGAGCCTCACGTCCTGCCTCTCACCCTTACTCAGTCCCAGCCTCCTCCCCTCCCCTCCTTTCCAGCACCCTCTAGCCTTGGGGTCTCTGGCTGGCCATCCAACTTGCCCCATCTTCCTGACCACTCAGATCTCGCCTTGTGGTGACCAGTGACCACTCCATACACCCCTGCTGCCTTCCCCAAGCGGCTGACGCTGACATCTGCCTTGGCACATGGAATTCCTTTTCTGTGGATTTCATCATCTGCCAGTGTCCTGGGTCAGAGGTCAGCTGGCTTTTTCTCTGAACACTCGGAATAGGGGCCAGAGGCATGGTGGTACATGCTTGTGATCCCAGCTCAGCAGAAGGCCGGGGTAGAAAAGTTACAGTTCAGGCCAGTCTGGGCAAAAATGTGAGACCCTATCTGAAAAATAACTAAAGCAAAAAAGGGCTTGGGGTTGTGGCTTAAGTGGCAGAGCACCTGCCTGGCAAGTGCAAGGCTGTAAGTTCAAACTCCAATGCTGCCACACAAGCATGAGGTTTGCAGGCCACGTGGTCTTTGTCCCAGCTCATCAGCCCTGCGTGGTAGGGAAAAAGCAGCCACAGACAGCACACCAGCCAGTGGCCATGCCTGGGGGTGGGACTCTCCTGTTGGCATGTGGCCTTATTTGACAAAAAATACCATCCCCAACTTTGCAATGCTTCTACCTTACAATGGCCTGAAAGTGATTGGTAGAAACTGTCCTTGGAATTTGAATTTCGCTCTTTTCCTGGGCCGGCAATGTGTGGTACAATCCTCTTCAGTTATGAGGCAGTGGCCAGAGCCACAGCTCTAAGTCAGCACCTGACTCCAGAGGCTTCAACCTGCCCAGGGAAGCACACGCCAGGGCCTTCCTGCTAGAGCAGGGTCCAGGCCCACACCCTCTCTCCATGCTGGTCTCTGCAACTGTGTTGGGAGGTGGTCAGGAACCTCACAGGAGCACTGAGGAGAGGGAGCCCTGCCCTGGCTAGCCTCTGACTCCTCACAGGCACCTGTGCCTGCCAGCCTCTAGTCCCCAGCAAATGGTGGACATGCAGCCCTCCAAGTTCTGAGTGGTGACCTCTACCCTCCCCCTAGCTTCCCTTGGCTTCTGTGGCCAAGCAACAACATAAGTTTGCCGTCTACTAGCCTGGACGTTGGTGGCCTGACATGGGTCCCCCGGGGCAGAGGCAAAAGTGTCAACAGGGCCAGATTCTCTGGAGGCCCCAGCACTGGCCTTTGCCAGTGTCCAGAGGCACCTGTGCTCTTGGCTTGTGGCCCCTTTCTCTTCTCCAAAGCCAGCAGTGTGGCATCTTCTCTCCCCTCCCACCTCTGCTCTTGATCTCACATCTCATTCTGACTGATGCTCCCGCCTCCGTTTTACAAGGCCCTGAGATTACATCTAGAACCTGCCTGGAGGGTCCAGGGTCACCCCCACTCTCAAGACCTTAATTTATTCACCTCTGTAGAGTCCCCTTTGCCACATTACTGGGCACTTTCACAGGCCTGCAGGATGAGGACTTAGACTTCTCTTGGGGGTTGTTGCACACGGAGTGGTGTGGGTACCACTTTAGGCTGAGAGTAGCCTGGGCCCCTCCCTATGGGCCCGTAGAGGCTCTTGGGGTCTTGTCTGCGCCCCTGGTGCCCACTACCCTGCTGTCTCACTGGAGAATCCTCTGTCTCCCTGTGGTTCTTCCCTTTCTGTTGAGCTCTACAAGGCAGAGGCTCTGCCTACTCCATCTGCTTCAGTCTAGGGTGTTAGAAAGAGTCAGGTCCCCTGCCTGTGATACCACAAGTCACTGGGTCCCTCCTCCGGGATTCTGATTTAGTGGGCAGCATGGGGACCTGACAATAGGAGTTCTAATGCATTCCCAGGGGACACTTATCTCCTAACGCTGCGGACTGGTGGCTAGAGGGCTTGTTCTGCCTCTGTTGCCCTGCCCTGGTGTACGGGGTGCTTGTTTATTTGGGAAGATTCCCATTCCTGCTGAGTGCTGTTGACACCTTGGCTGGGAGGGTAGGGGCACCAAGAGGCCTGGGCACAGCCTTAAGATGTGCCCCTGGGCACCAGCTCTGTGGATTTGGGGGGCCTCTTCATCCTCTGTGTCCTGTGCTGCTCCGATGTCTGAGAGGTACCTTAACCTCACTTTACAGACAAGAAAACTGAAGGGCACATCCTGTGGCCTTGCCTGCCCAGCTGAGGGGAGGTGGGATGGGCCATGCAGGGACCAGAACGTGGGTCTGGTCTTTTTTCTCCCTTGCTTTCCTTCCCCAATGGATCACGGTGCCCAGTTCTGGGGCCGGGTTGTCCGTGCCGCTGGGAGATTCTCTGCACCCTCTCCAGGTGCCCCTCGTCTTGTGTCTTGACTGGCTCCAAAATGCTTGTTGGTGGGCAGAGCAAAAGCAGGTGCTACCCAGCCTCCCTGGGGTTAGGGCACCAGCCACGAATGTCCCTAGTGCCAAAGCCTGAGTGTCAGGACGGGAAGGTGCCACTCACTCCCTGTTTACTCTGTGTGTGCTGGGCTTGTACAGCGTGCTGCACGGGCCGGCTGTGGCCGGGAGCGCCTGAGGGCACGCACCCATTGTTCCCGCCCTCCTGGTGCGCACAAGGGAAGACAATATCCCGTGAGTGCATCTGCACATTGGTCACGCTGCCGCTGTGTTTCTGGGAGTTTTTATCGTGAGAAGAATGAGACAATCAGTTGGTATATACTGAACAGACTTAAAAAGATTGCAAGATGGCACTTCCATGGGAAGAGGGGAATTAGTTTAAAAATACACTGTCAAAATATGTTGTTGCAAGTGCTGAGTTGATGGTTCTTTTGTTTTGCTTTGTTTCTTGAATGTGTCATTAGGAAAAGTTAACAATGACATCAACTGTGGGTTGGGACCGCATTCCTCTGAAAGGGAGAAGAGATGTTGTCCTTAATTTTAAAATGATTTCTCCCCTTTAAATATTATCGCTGTCATTATGCAGCCCATCACAACTTCTGCCGTTTCCCTTCTGTGGAAGTCAGATGTGAGCCCTTGGAGAAATCGGACGTAAGGTGCCAAGTGACAGCCCGACCCCAAAGTCCCTTGGCAGGGGCTCCCTGTTGGAGTTGCATCCAGCCAGGGGTGGGATGTAGGGACAGGACCCCAGCCCCGGCATGGGCAGCACTGGCATCACCCCAACGTGTCCTAATCTGTGGCGATCTGTCCTCCAAAGTGAAGCAGGTCCTCGGGGGACACTTGGGAAATGGGGCAGCATCGGGCAGGCCAGGGACGGTGAGAGAGCAGGGAGGAAAGGTGTCTGTGTCTGAGTGAAGGACCACGTGGGTGAGGAGGGCACCCCAGGCACCGCTGGGAGCTGTGCACATCTGTGAGCCCCGCCTGCTGAGAGAAATTTCCTGAGACGTTGTGAGGATGCCCATGTCATCTCAGCAGTGAGGACCAGCTGGTGCTGGTGTTAACAGAGCGGAAGAACTTAGCACGTCCCGGGGCTCAGGCTGAGACCCTACCACTCTTCAGAGAAAGAACGCAGAGATGGAGCCAGAAAGCCCACGGCCCAGAGAGGCCAGAAGCAGTGACGGTAGGGCTTATGAGAGGGAAGTAGGGCACCCCAGGCCCCGGTCATAGTGGCAGGGCTGACCCTGGAAAGGCCCCTCAGGCCAAGGGATGATAGATGGCTCCAAGCAGCCTCCAGGTTGTCTCTCCTGGCCCTGTCTGGACCTGGGTCTCCCTGGGACTAGGAGCCTCTGGAAAGGCCAGGCACAGCTCAGGAAAAAGGGACGCAGATGCAGAGGTGGGTGTCTGGGTCTCCGGGGTCTTTGAAGCAGGGATGTGTGGGGGTGCAGGCACCAGCCCCTTCCCCAGCATTGCCCAAATAGACCCTGTGCCTTGGCCAGACACCAAGGCTGCCCAGGGCTGGCCTGACTTTCTGAAATGAACTGGACGGGCAGCACCACCACCACTGCCCTGTGAGCTCCTACTAGCCCATAGAGGACTGTGGGGACTAGCCAGGGAATGCCGGCCTGGCTCAGTGGGTGGGACTCCTGGAGGAGGGGTCACTTCCCCCGAGCCTAGGTGCATCCGTGCACCTTCCTTCCAGTAATTCTTTCTCCAGAGAGAAAAAGACATAGAGGCATTGCACAAAACGAGGCAGCGCCAGCATCTCATCAGGACTCAGGTCCTCATCTAGAAGTGTCTCCTGGGGCCACACTGGGTACAGTATCAGGCCTAGTGGCTCCAGGGAGGGCTGATCGCCTGCCAGGCTCCCAGGGGCATTTCCCTGCAGCAACTTGGGATCCTAAGGACAGATCTGTGAAGCTGTGGCACTGTTTCCATGTTTTGGTTTGGATTCAGGCAGCCTATGGAGGACTGAGGACAGGGATTTGCCAGTTGCCACCAGGAGGAAAGCCATATGGCTTCAGGTGCTGCCCTTCCCCAGGCCTGCACTCAAATGGATGGCCACTTTAGGGCATTGGAGCACTATCCTGCAGGTGGCTGATTGTCAGCGCTCCACTGGATCTTTAGGTGAAGCCTAGTCTTGTTTTCATGGTGGGGACACTGGTTGTAGGGCAGACCGTGTGTGGCTGAGTGTGAGTGTGGTTATGTGGGAGCCTGTGAGTGTGAACTGGGTCTCTGGGTCTTTGAGTGTGAACGTACGCTTTCTGTGCGTCTGTGGTTTTGAATGTGTGCCCGTGAGTGTGAGCGGGGCCTTGTGAGAATGCCTGCAGGTGTGAACAGGTGCCCACCAATGAGCATGGAGACCTTGAGGGTTGAAGCTCTGGCAGAGCGCCAGCTGTCCTAGCTCCATCCTGCACGAGACTCCTGTCCAGTGCTGTCACCTCCAGTCCCTGCCCTGTGGCCTTCAGCCTCTGGCTCTCAGGCCTCCAATGCTAAGGCCGGATCTCTGCGTGGCTGCTGCCTCTGATGTGAGGAAATGCTCAGAGAGAGAGCATAGAGGAAAATAATTGCTTCCCTTCCTCACAACTGGCCACAGGAAGGGCAAGAAAATGGAGCAGACAGGATCCTAATGCAGTGTGGCTTGTGTGGGTACCCAGGGACTCTCTCCTCCCACCACCTCCCTTTCTTGTCCCTTCTGTCCCCTCACCTCCACACCCATCTCCTAAATATCCCTGTAGATGGCCTGGTCACACTGAGACCATTTGATTGAATTTCCCTTCACCCTAAGGCTGAGGCTCCAGACACCAGAGTCAAGACTTGGGATGCTGGGCTCTCCCTGCATTGAGCCTGTGACCTGGGGTCCCATTCTCCCTCTCGCTGGCTCTCAGCTCTCTCCTCTGGAATGTGTGCAGCTCTGAGCCAAGGCATGGGCAGTCCTCACAAAACTGGCCTTCTGCTCTCTCACAGTGCCCTCTGCTACTGCCTGTGTGTTCTGAATGAAGGGACAGCCACATTTCATCTTTTTATCATGGATACCAAGGCCACAGCCCGGCTCCCCAGAACAGAACTGAGGCCAGCTGTCTCTCAGGAGGTATAGATAGAGGTGGGGTTGGTGAGAGCTGGCATAGCATCCAGGGTGCTGGGGCCTAGACACTGTGGGTGCCACCCACCTGACTGTGTCTCTCTTTCCTCACCACAACCTTGGAAGAGACTCAGAGGACAGCATGAGGAAGTAGTTCTCAGATGAGAACACAAGGTTCAGAGATACTCAGACAAGTGAGGTGGGGAGCCTGGTTCCTGGGGAACCTCAGCCAGATGGCCACATGCACTTAAAGGGAAGCTTTACCCACCCAGGTGCTGGAGCAGATGCTCAGGTATTCTGGAAACGAGGTGTCCAGGCAGGAGATGGGGTATCTAGGAAGGTATCTAGGCGGGAGATGGGGTGTCCACATATATGAGGTGTCCAGGAGGAGATAAGGAGTCCAAGAGGGAGATTATGTGTCCCAAGTAGGAGATGAGGTGTCCAGGCAGAGGTTGGGGTGTCTAGACAGAGGACGGAGTGTCTAGGAAGGAGATAGGGTGTCCTGGCAGGAGCTGAGGCTCTTTCTGCAGGTTGGATGTGGCTAAGTTGGATTTTCCATGTGCATGAGGTCATGCATGTGGTGAGTGGCAGGAGGAGGCACATGCACTGAATGAAGGGTCACATCCTTCATTCTCCTGTGAATGACAGGGTGATTGCAGCAATCCCGGTGGGATAACCCAGAGGAAAAGTGCCCCCATGTGCTCGAGGAGCTACTCAGGACTTCTGGAGCTGAGATGTCAAGTTACCCAGGAGAGAGTCAGGCACCCAGGCCAGCTTCCCTGGCTGTTCTTCCTCCTGGGGCCTGGCTCCTGAGACACAGGACCAGGAGAACATGCAACATCCATTGTGGCTGTGGGTCCTGTGCTCGCTGGTCCTTTCTGGGGCCTGGACATTGTCAGGAGGGGGAAAAGTGTCTTCGGCAGTCCTCCCTCCTGGGCGGATGACCTGTACAGCCAGCTCCATTGCCATGGTGACATGACGAGGAGGCAGGGGCTCCATCTACATTTTTGCATGCAGAAGAAATTTAGCTTAAGTCTACTCTTCTCCTGCCTGTGACATCCACATGTGTCATGTGACAAATGGGGCAATCAGGTGGCTTTGTGCTACTGCCTGTTGCTGCAGAGCCTTACTGGGGAAACATGGAGCTGGGTCAGCCTCCAGTCAGCTGGGCCTGGTCAGCTGAAGCTGGAACCCCATGGAACCCTAGCAGCCCCCTCCACTCCTTCCCCGCAGCACACTAGAACACTCTCTCAGGGAGGGTGGTCACCCAGCAGATTTTTCTCGAATTTCTGGTGACAAAAGGACACCTCAGCCAGGGCCTTGGGTGGTCCAGTTCAACCTGCTGCTGTTTTATAGAGAGAAACCAAACTGAGGCCAAGGCTGAGAGCCAGTGGGGGTCTTCCATTTCCTCCCTGCTTGGGGTGGGATGAGAGATGTCCTGCCTCTTGTTCCTGAGCGTCACCTGCAGAGGACTCCATCCTCCCTGTCTAATTGTCCTTATCACTGAGACCCACTGCCTTTGGGCCAGGTGTTAAGGTCACCCCGATCCAGAAAATGAGTTTGGGGGCAGGAGAGGCGTCCCCAGTGCAGATGGATACAAGGATCCAGGAACCAGGGAGAAATGTCCCTTGGGTTCCAAGGGTTAGGTGTCGTGGTACCTTAATGGCTCCCTTTGGCCCTCAGGGATCCAGAGCAGATCCTGCCCTTGGTACCCTTCAGCCTTGTCAGAGAGAATGACTGCACTCACAGGTGTGCTTAGTGGCCCAGCTGCCCATTGCAGGGAATCTGCCAGGAGCTACCTCATAGTGTGTTGGTGTGACCTGGTGTGTGCCCAGGCCAGGAATGTGGTTGTCTGTGGGACAGTGTTCCTGTCTGGGAGCTCTTTGGCCTTTCCTGGGGCTCAGATGTGCAGCTGCAAGGAGCTGAGACCAGGCACCAGCCTCTACTCTCCTTCTGGAGTGGACAGTGAGAAAGTCTTCCTTCTTGCACACAAAGTGAGTCCCCAGCCTCTGCAGCAAGCCCCCTGAACTGGCCTGAGACCTGGAGGCTTTACGATTTCTTTGGGGACCATTTCCCATAGGTCCAGGTGGCTAGCTGCTTGACCTGGGCATGCATAGGCAGACAGAGAGGTTGCAGGCCTGCATCCCACAGCTCGGCCCTATGCGGGAGCTCCAGCCAGACTCAGCTTCTTTACTTGCACAGGAGATGACAGACCACTGGTAAGGCCACAGGGGTACTGGGGAAGAGGCAGAATAAGCTGTCCAGATTGGTACAAGGACTCCACAACCTCATAAAGCAATGCTGGGGAGATGATCGTGAACAAGAGAGACGGTGGCCTGGTGCCCACTCCCCAAGGAAAGGACCAGCCCAGCAGAGCAGGCAGACAGCATGTGTCCCCATGTGGAACTAGCTATGCATGGTTGGGCCAGATCCCACACCCCCAGCATTCTCAGGCCCAGCTGGGCTGGCTTCTTCCTCTGATGCTGCAGGCTGAGCTGCTTCCTGTCCTCATTGTGGGGTCACTGCTCACGGAGGACAGCAGTGGAGGCTCCTTCTGAGCCCCTCTCCTCCTGCCTGCTAGGAATTCCTAGTACCTTCTGTTCATGGCTGGAAGGGAGGGGTCTCCTTGCCTTTTCCTTCTCATCTGGAAGATGATAGCTGGGTTTGGAGGGTTTATCTGCAGAGATTATGCAAATGTCATCCGAGCCTGGGGCCGCCTGTTCAGAGCTCTGGAGCGATTACAGCCACCAACATCTAATCTTCTGAGTATTTACCTCATTTTATTCACTCCACACCATTTTTGGCTGTGTCAGCCCTGATAGCTGCTGTGGGGCACCTGCCACCCTAACCTTTTCGGAGAGGCTCACGTTTTCTTAAAAGACCCCCCCTATCAGCCAGTCCCCTGACTGATCACATACTCAGCAGAATTTATTGTGTTCCCATGAGAGTCTCTCTGAGTACTTTAGTCCTAGGTGTGAAAGTGATGACTTTGGGACCAGTCACTAACAATGCATGGAACCTCACTTACTGGCTTAGGGAGAGGGCTGGAGTAGGGCGCTTAGGTTCAGACAGTAAAAGTCAGCATTTTTCCACAGCAGGTGTCAGACCTGAACCATTCCATCAACTTGTGGCATCCAGGTCACAGCAAAGGGAGTGAGGAGGGTGTTGTCAGGCCTGCCAAAAGCTCGTGTGCACTGTCCATATTCCTTCATCTAGGAATTCTGCTATGACCAAATTCCCTTAGGAGGACAGCAGCTTGCAGTGTCCTCTTCCGGGTGCCACAGAGAACACTGGTCTTTACAGTGGGGAGGTAGCATTTCCTCCACTTTGAGGGACATTCAGACCCACTGTCCATGGGTGACAGAGTAAGTACATGAACCAGGGTCCTGAGTCCTGACAATGTTAACTTCTGCCCAGGGATGAGAAGAGGGCCCTTCATGGCTGCAGACCCCATCCATGCAGATGCTGCCCCAAGGTACAGAGCCCTGGAGACCCATCTGGGTGGGTGGTGGGTCAGGGTTGGGGAAGGGATGAGTAGACATTAGGAACCTTGAGTGCCTTGGTCTCTCCAGAAGAGAACTGGGCTGGAGGGGAGGGTCGCAACAGTTAAACCATCAGCCCCTCTGTCTTCCCAACCAGAGAGGGCAGCCCCGCCTTGGCAGGCATGGGGTGAAAGGCAGCACCAGAGCAGGAGTGAGGTGCCCTCTTTACAGTTCCTTCAGGCTGTAGGTCTGAGATCTGAGTCTGGGCCTTATCTTCACAGGTTGCTCAGTGGGGTGTCTTTTGGTCATTTTAGTCAAAGCTGGAACCCATCATGTGTAAAGGTGCCAGAAGGAAACCAAGCCCTGCATGGCTGGGGCCTGGCACTTAGAGGCCACTTGAGTCTGAAATGGTTGAGAAGGCTGGGGAGGACACCAGGTCCAGGGCCCTTTAGCTGATAGGCATCCACCCCCTAGCATCTTGATGCCTGGCCAGAAGGAAATTTCACCTGCACTGTGATCAAGAGGAGGCCATCTTTCATTTTCTATCACTTTATTTCCTTCCTTGTCTGCCCTTTGTTGCTGGGCAGAAAGCCGGTGTCCTCAAATATGATGGGAAATTAGGTCATAGCAGGGCATGTGGCTCCATGACAGCTGCTTGTTACCACTGCTTGTGGCAGGGCTGAGACCAGAGCTGTGGGTGTGGTGTGTGGGGAGTGCAGGATGGCTCCTCTCAGCCATCTGAGCTTCCTGGTGCAGATGAGGACACAGAGGAGCCCACTCTCCTTCAGAAGAGGCCTTGGTCCCTTCTTCTACCTGCCACCCTCCCAGCAGGGGAAAGACTACAGGTGAGACAGGGACAGGTGAGTTGGGGTTGTTCAGGTGAGTTGGGGCCAGGCAAGCACAGCAGGGGTGGCCTTCCTCCTAGGGTCGGTTGAGTGCTCCTATGAAGGTGACCCATAGGATCAGGTCTAAGACGAGGGCCCATGTGGAGCAAAGAGGAGATGCAGTGTCCACAGGTCCCGAGAAGCAAGGGGCAGCTGGGTAGGGGTTGGGAGCTGGAGGCCAGGGCCAGGGGAAGGCTGTGCAGGAAGCCTGTGAGGCTGTAGATGGGGCCTGAGTAAAGCCAGGCTGGTCCCTCAGTTGGCCAAACTTCTGGAAATGTTTGCTCCAGGGAGGAGGGGCTGTCCTGCCCGGGTTGGGGAAAGAAGGGGCGATGCTGAGGATGCTGAGGGTGTGCCACCTGCTGTGTGCCTTCTCCCAGGGACAGGGGTTAGGGAGGCTCTGGTTCTGTGGTCCCCTCAGGCAGGTCCATAGTGAGAAGGTTGCTCTGCAGCAGATTGGGGCAGGGCAGCAGGCACCCGGCTGGACATGATGCCCAGGATGAGGGTGGTTGGCCCTGACTGAAGACAGGATTGCCAGGGAGATGAGGTGAGATGAAGTGAGCTAACCTGGGTGACCTCTGGGAGGGAAGGACAGAGAAGAGTAACTGTGGCTGGGCTCCTGGGTGGGCACCTGGGGCCAGGCAGCAATTAGTTTCACCCATCTTTTGGGCCCTTAGCCAGCCCTGTCACCCCTTCCAGTGCTCAGTGCCAAGTAGGCCCCTCCCTTGAGGCTGGGACCCTAGGCGTTGTGTGTTTGTGACCATCCAGCTCCAGCTGCACCAGGCACCCCAACCAGACTCTGGTTGGGGATCAGAATATGCATGTGACTCGGGAATAGGAACTCTTATAGGTTTATATGGAAATGACTGCCTCAGTATCATGTGTGTGTGGCATAAGAGACCACCTGTGTGTCATACACACAGTCTCACAAACTCCTGCACAGTGTAACCTGTTAGGACTCATATATGTGTAATAGTGAGACAGAAGGGAGCAGGGTGACCTTTGTGCTCAGGAGAGAATCTGATTTCCATATTCCGTGGGTTTGCACACCTCAGAAATGCGTGCTCAATGCACAGGTGTACACAGCGTGTGTAGTTGTAAGTAGATGTGTAGGTATATGCATAACACACGACGCACACACAAATTCGTGCGTGTACACGCAAAACACACACAAGTGCATGCAGCTGCACACACATTCACATCCCATATCACATGTACACACACACACATGCTCCTTGTCAAGCCCCCATCACAGGGACGCCATGCTGCTCTCCAACTCAGGCTGAGCTGGTGCCAGAAGTTTTCAGTGTCAGGTTGGTTTTCTTCCTGAAACTAACTTGGCAGAGGTAACTGTCCATATGTAGGTGTGGGGCTATTTCTTGCTGCATTCCCCGCATATACACATGCGTGCAAGCCAGGACTTGAAAACCTACCATCCCTGGCTCAAGGCGAATGCCAGCAGCCCCGGTTTTCTGTGGAGCAACACAGAGAGAGAATTGTATGGCAGAGGGCTTTTCCTTCATCTAGCCAGGAAACAAGTGGATTTCCTTTGTTCCCCAACAAGTTGTATGTCTGTCAGCGATGCACCCGCGGCAGCCTGTCCCACTGACAGTGTGTCAGTGCAGAGCCTCCACGGTAAGGAGCCCCACTGCCCGGCGAGGCGGACATATGGCTCCTGCCCTTGACGTGTTGTCAGGAGCTCATGGCAGGGCTTGTTTTGCCAAACACTGCACTACGGAGGAACACAGACTCCAACCTGGTTATCAAAATCTGACATTTCAAAACTGCCTGAGGAATTTTTAACTGTTGGGTTTCCATGTCAACTGCATGCCTGGCTTCATCTGCGTCCGGCTTCCGGCTTGGCATCCTTGCCCGCCTTGGGGAGGACAGAGTGGCTTTGTGTGTGGCAGCTGAAGGCACACACTGAGTGCACACACTCATGGCGGCACTTCCTGTGGTCCAGGACAGTCTGCCCGTGCAGAGAGGCATTTCCTCTGTGTAGGGAGGTCACCCCTGGAGAGGGAGAAGAGGGCCAGGAGTCTTTAGGCCAAGACCTGGGACTGGGTGCCCCCTGGACCTGGCTGGGTTGCTTGCAGGTGGCACTGTGGCTAGGGGAGATGCCAACCCAAAATAAAACTCAGCCAGGCTTCCAATCTGACGGGAACTGGGAGACCTGCTGGCTGGACCAGATGACTGTGCATTGGTGGGAGGGTGGGACGGGGCAGACTGTTCTGTGGCTGTCCCTTTCCTCTGACTCTGAATACTAGGGCTGGTTGGCAAGGGTCAGTGCACTGCCCATCCTGTCGCCCAGAACAGGGACCCTAAGCACGAGGTTGCCTTCAGTCTCAGAGCATGTCTAGGCAGAAAGGTGGCAGGGATGGAGATATGTCTGGCTGTGGAACCTGGGTGGTAGTGGCCTCCCCTCCCCTTTCCCAAAGTCCAGGACCCAGATGGAAGGAAGGGGTGGGGACTCAAATCCTGACCCAGTGTTAATGGACCAGCCAGGGGCCTAGACCAACCTGGCTTGTCCCAGGCAGAGTCCTGAGGAGGTTGTCCAGGGTCCCATGAGGACTGAGGAGTTTGCAGCAAAATAAGAATCTAGGACAGGAAGCAAATGATCCCAGCACCTTCTCGAGGACAGGTGCCACCCACCAGCCCCTGCAACCAGGGGCTGCACCCATTCTGGGGCACCCTGTGCCCAGAGTTTTCACCAAGATGGACAGCCAGCCCCTGGCTGCAACCTCCAAACAACCCCACCTGCCTGACCCACTGCAGTGTCCCCAGAGCTGGGCAAGTTCCCTGTAAGGAGAAGGTAATAGGAGGAGCCTCGAGCAGGCTTAACACACTGTTCAACAGGACCCTCAGGCCGATGGTGCTCCAGGAACTCTGAGCAGGGCTGATGGAGTCAGGGTCTGGAGGACAGGCGTCTAAGGCAGGCATCGCCCTTCCCTTTCCCCTGGGTCACTGGCAGATCTTGGGTGCTCATCCACCTGCCTGGCCTGGCCTGAGTCATTCTCCCTGGAGGACTTCAGCAGAGGTAGCTGCAGTTTGTAGGCCCAGTGGCTTGTTTGGCTCCTCCTGCCAGAGCCTAAGAGGAGTTCTTACATTCTTACAGGGTATAACAAATAAAGGGCTTGTGGTTTGCAAGGCCTGAATGATTTCTATCTGGCCTTTCCCTCATAGATTCTTCTGACTCCCGGCTTCATGAGGACAGACAGAGATGGGAGCCAGGGCTGAGTAGGCCTTGGAGGAGAATAATCCTGGAAAAGGAGAGGTTGGGCTGATCTAGGCCTGGCCCTTATGCTGGCTGTCCATGAGTCAAGTTTCCAGGTCTGAGTGATTGGGGTAATCAGATTCTGACTGATGAACTCTCCCTCCTTGGAACTCTTTAAAATACACGGTACAGCTCCTGGGGTATTGTGGAGAGTGCACCACAGGTGGAGTGATGGCCTAAATCAGTATAGTAGTCAGTCACTGTTCCGTACCACATCGAGTAGCAGTCCCCTTGCTCCTGTGTGGGAGGGTTGGTTGGCTGGGCCAGACTCTAGGCACAGGTCAGCTGGCCGGGCTCCAGGCTGCAGGACAGTCTCAAGTGGTCTCTATGTGCCTCCACCAGTTCTTGCCTCATGTCTGGTCTTGTCATGGCAAACCCACCCCACCATAAGACACCAAACTCATCCACAAGAGCTCAGCCAGGGCTCCTGTATGGATCATATCCATGACATTCCTTTGGCCAAAGTAGGTCACCAGGTTGCTCCCAGCATCAGAGGGGCAGGGAAAAAGTCCCTTCTCACTGCATGCACAACTGGGGAGCAGTGATGGGCAGTAATCCAGCCCACACCCTGGGGCATGGGGGCTGGCCACAGGTCCACGGAGAGAGGTCTGGAATTGAACCACTTTTATCTCCTTTCTTACGTCTGTCTTTTACTGCATGTTTTATAAAGTGTGCGGTGGATTTATATTTTAAGAATGAGTAAATGTATACATGGGGGAATGTCTGTTGCTCTTGTAAGAGAGGGGGATGCACACGTGTGGGTTTGGACCTGTAGGCTATTGACACTGCCTTCTCTTCCAGCCTCCATCAGGCTGGCCTGGATTCTACTGAGAAAAGCACCTCAGGGCCTTCTGCTGACCTGCAGAGTAATTGCCATTTTCAGACCTTGCTTTCTTGGTAAATAATGACATTTCTTCGTCTCGCAGAGGACGCCGGCTGTATGGAAATGAAGATAAGGTCCATTCAGCCAGGACCCTGGAGAGGTGGCCAGAAAGACCCTGGTGGGCTCCCAAATTGGTTTATTTGCTACATAATCAGTGGCGAAGAAGGCGCAGTAATGGGACATGGGCGGCTCTGCAGACGGCGCAATTCTGCAGAGGGAGCACCGGCCGGGGGATCACTCCAGAGCCGCTCTTCCCGTTCCCCGGCAGGAAAAGCACTTTGATTTCCCACTTGGCACCTGGAATGAAACAAATAGAATTACTGTGTTGACTTTTCCTAAAGACAAACTTACCTTCGAGCGGTGCAGTTCATCTATGCAACTTTCTTTTCTACCTTCTGGATTTGTTTTTAAGCAGGCACAGCTGATGGAAGCTTGGTGCACGCCAGGTAGCTGTCAGGAATGAAGACTGAAGTGTTTTGCAAAGAGCCACAGCTCAAAACTGCAGTGTGCTGACCACCTGCCCTCAGGGGCACCTGCTCTATGGGAGAGGATACCAGTGAGCAAATTAGTAAAAAGGCACCAGGTGTTGCCACCAGTAAGCCACCATGGATTACAATAAGGGCCCAAGAGCCGCAGAAAGGCTTCTGGGATCAGTTGGTCACGAGCGGTCACTCGTAAGAGGTAACACTGTAGCTGAGTCCTGGACTACAGGAAGAAACAGATGGAGAGTCTTTCAGTTTGCACACTCTGCTCATCTGGGACTCGGGACCAGGCCTCAGTCAGAGGAGGGGTGGGGACTCAAGCAGGGTGGGACCTGGACTCTGGGGATGATGAGGAGTCTGGGCCGAGAAGAAAGGCTCAGGGATCCTGGATCGACAGACAGAGCTCTGGGTCTTCTCCAGCCCAGCCCAGCTTTATCAGGGTTTTGAGTCCTCTAGGAGCTGAGTCCCAGGAAAACCCAGCATGAACAGGCTCCTGATTGTATGACAGCTACACCCAATCTAGCCCAATAACCAAGGGGCCCCTTGACTCCTACCATCTGCTCCCCCTGGGCTGGACATTTCCCCGTCCAGATGCATCTGCTGGCCAGCACCAGGCTGTGCTGTACCCTCTTCAGGGCACAGGTCTGGGGGCAGTCTAAGATCCTTTCTTCCAGGAGGAGGCTGAGAGCCATTCTGGCTGGAGCAGTGTAGGTCTCAAAGGTGTCCTTGAACAAGGAGCTGCAGATGGGGATGGGCTGTAGCCAGTGGGGAGGGGCCAGTGCCCCTGGACCTGGTGAGGCTCTCACCAGCCTGTTGGCCAGGAAGCCTGGCAAACATTAGTCAGAATGGACGCTGCTGGTCCGGGAAACTTCCTTCCACAAGCCGCTTGTTCCAGGGTCACCTCTTGAGAAAGATGTGAAATGTCACACTCTTGAGAAAGATGGCCAAGTTGCTCATCCCCTCTGCTCGCCAGTCTTCCTTGGTTGAATGAGTTACTGATGCTCTTGACCTGTGGGTCTCCCAGCTCCTGGTTGAATCCTGAAGTCCCACCAAGTGGTGAGAAGCACCAGCATGCAGACCCACACAGAGTCCGCCTTTTGTCATCTCAATGGCGCCTGAATCCTGGTCTTGATTCCCTTTCTCAAGGTGCCGCACTAGAATAATTTCTTAATTCATCAGGTTTTCCTCCTTTGCACAACAATGCAATTGAGAACCTAGTCACTAACACACTGGGGAACACGCAGCCTCGGTTTTCACTTTGGATGTTTAGAGGAAGGTTTGGGCCCAGCTGTGGGTATGATGTGTGGTGCAGCTTCCTGTGCTCACCTGGGCACTAAGGCACAGGATGAGCCTGGTGGCAAAAGCAGGCAGGATGGAGTTAATCCAGGACCATCACTGCAGTGTCTGCTGGAGGGGCCTTACCTCAGGGGTGTATCTGTGTGATCTCTTAGCGTGTGGCTCTGTAGCTGACCCTCTTCAGTCTCTCCCTCCACCTTCATGTGACCCTCGGCCTATTCTTTGCTTTCCACGAGGACACCAGCCCTTGGGTGCAGGGCTGTCGCACCCAGTTTGCACCCTCTTCTTAACTAATCATACCTGCAGTGACTCTATTGCAAATAAGGCCCTATTTTCTGTGGGGCCAAGACTTGAATATTTCTTTTGTGGAGACACAGTTCAACCCATAAAGGAAAGGTAACCACTCTGGGCCTCAGTTTCCCCAGCTGGCATCACCCTTGGGAGCTTTTTCTACAGACCTTTAGGGCAGGATAGGGAAGGCGACATCTATTGTTCTCAAACAGCTGACCACCCACGATGCCCACCTAAACCTGGTGTGTGGGACACTTCAGGTTGGGGGATAGTGCCTGGTTCCAGCTTTCCCTCAGAGGACAACAGATGCCTATGAATAGACCGTGGCCTCCCAGCCTGCCTATGCCAGGGAACCTGCAGGACCTGGCTTCAGACAGCTGGGCGTAAGTTTGAGTGGTGGCCCCAAGTGGTCTGCAGTGGCTCTGGACCAGGTCAGAAGAAGAGTGGTCAGCCTCGGCCACAGCCCACCTCTAGAAATGGCCACTCTGGGACACTAGTTTTGAGGGACAGGCGGTGTATCAGAAAGTTTGGGGGATCTCTTTTTCCTTAGGAATGGAACTTATCCTGGCCGTGTGTGTGCGCAGGAGGCAACCAGTCAGCCCTGGCATTCAGTGAATCAGGCCTGTGTGTGTAGGACTAGATGCAGGAAATGACTTTGCTCACGTCAGTGTGACTGTGAAAGCACTCGGTCCAGCCTTTGCCCTGAGGCTGGATGGGGATGTATGCTAGCCAGTACCGTTTCCAGGAGGCCCAATACCTCCAGGCCTTCACTGAGCCATGCACCTGGGGGTGCTGAGGGCCCCTCCAGAGCCCATGACCAGGACTGTCTGGCCCCCAAGCCTGGGCCAGCCTTGGGAGCCACTCACACCCATGGGGTTCAGTTAGGTTGCAGACAGCTGGGAAGACCGAGCTTTACCCACCATGGAGTGGGTGATTGTGAACGTTGTGAGGCTGCTGCAGGGCACTTGGACCCTGCTAGGTGGGCAGGAATCAGACCCTCCCCAATTGTGCATCCCTGCCTCAAAGTCAGGGGGGCTTTGAGTCAGGCCCATTCAGCAGACACCGAAGTGGCTTGCCCAGGAGTACACAGTGGGGAGAGCAGTTGGGGTCTGTGTCCACTCCAGTCCCTCATATGCCTTTCCTGGCTTGGTGGCACTGAAAACTAGGCTCACCAGGACCAGCCCTATTAGCCAGGCTTGTTCCCGCCTGTGGCAGAGGTTGGCCTCAGTTGTCTTTTGCAATAACATTTGTGGAACATAAAGACAAAAACCATCGTAAAAGAATCATAAAATATAACCATGGCTATGAAACAGGATTTGAATGGATGGAGGTGACCTTTCAGGCCACTTGGAGAAAATGTCACCCAGAAAGAGCAGCTGCAGGATTTCCCTCGAGGGCAGCTTCCCCTGAGCTGGCCCTGACCAGGTTATCGGCCACCCTCCCATAGAAGGACTCTGAGGTGCTGAGGGAGCCTTACCATATGGCTGAAGTAAGGATTGCTCACTGCAGTCTGGGCAGGGAAGGCCAGGAGTAGTGTTGTGGTCCAGCCCACCCAGCCTCTCCCTCCTCTCTACTCTTGCCTTCGTGGGGTGACTGGCTAGCAGAACCCTGGACTCCCTGGTCTGTTTGGTGCCCTACTGTAGGCCAGGCTGGGAGGTCATTCCTGCCCAAGGGGGATGGTTAGGTTCTAGACAGGCTGGGAGTATGGGCCAGACAGGTGTTTCCCTCAGGTGGGTATCTTGGCTCACGAGACCCTTACTCACAGGAGAGCAGACCCAGGTGGGGATGGGGTGGTAGAGATGGGTTGAGGGTCAGGGCTGCAGCTGGCTCCTGTAGGAAAGAGGCGCCAGCTACTCTCAAACTCCATGAGAATCTGAATCCCATTCTGACAGGCCCTGGGGCTGGTGGGCTCCAGGTGGCCCACAATGGTAGACATCTTAATGGCTGTGTGGCCACACTTGCAGTCACTTGGGTGCTCCATGGGTTCAGCATGGTGCTATAGGGCCCAGCCACTCTAACCTGCCATTTTGTGGCAAATCCATCAGCCAGAGCATGTGGTAGTCTCTCTAGGTAGAGACCCAGGGGCATCCTCCCAGTGGAGCCTGTCTTTGTGTAACATCTTGATGTCCTTCCCTCTCCAGAACTCCAGGGCCTGGACCTGATGGCCATCTCCATTTCCTCACCCTCAATGATCACTAAGTGTGTGGCCAAACCTAGCTGTGATGCTCCTGACCCTGGCTGAGTGGGAATGCTGGGCCCTCTCACCTTGTAGACCTGGGAGCATCCTCCACCCTGAATTATTTTCCCATTTTGTAGGAGAATGGCTGGCACAGGGCAAAGTGGTATGCTGACTTGGGGCGGATCCCAGATTCTTGCCCCCGCTCCAAGGCCAGTCCTGGGCTTGCTGGGCTCCATCAGACAGCAATGGAGGAGACATCCGACAAGCCATCACTTTATTGAAATATGCAGACCTCTGCACCGAATGCTAATTTGGGCTTTATTCAAATGAGCAGCAGCACCGGGAGGGTGGGAACAGTGTTAATTACATTAGTGCCATGCCAGCTTCCTCGGGCTGGGGAAGAGCAGGCGCCAGCTGTGTTGAGGTGGCTTGCATTTTTTACCTGCTTTTTTTCTCCTGCCCAAGGGGGATGGTTAGGCACACTGAGAAGTAGCTCTGAGAATTTGCTGTGTCCCGAGAGCTGTCGGCTGTGTGTGGGTCTCGGTTACCCATCTGGGCCACAGGGAAACCTACTTGGAGAACTTCTCGAGTTCTGGCTTTTACTATAATCAGGGGTAGGACAGGGCACCTCAACCTGGGCAGAGCTTGCCAACAAGGCATGATTTGGGATCTTATGCAGGAGTGTGACTGAGTGCACATGGAATGAGTGCAGGAGGAGGCCAGCCAGGCAAAGGGCAAAGGGCTCAAGTTCTGAAGCCCTCTTCCCTGTCCCTAGGCCTGAAAGGTCAGAGTGAGTGGACTCAGTGGACTTGTTTCTCACAGGGCAACAGCTACTCTGGAGCTGTCTTCCCTTCTCAGGGAGAGCACAGCTTGCCCTGCCCCCAGGGCTTCAGTCAACAGGAAAAAGACTTCTCCCAGACTCAACCATCACTGGGGTGCTAGGCGAGTTTCAGGTCCACAGGAGATGGTTTACATTTGTAGACTCTACCATGCTCTCTCTTTTTCTTCTTCTTCTCTCCTGCTCTTTCCGTCTGCTAGCTGGAGCCCTTCTTCCTAACCTTAGTCATGGCTTCCATCTTGCTAATGCTGCCTGTCCTAAGTTCTTCTTGATGATTTGCCTTATGGCAGCCTTGCTCAAATGCTTGGTGGGCCTGTCTTGGGTGAGGGGCTGTACCTGTCCCCCATGACAGCACTTACTAGAATTTGTTGTAATTGTTGTTATTTGGCAGCTGCTTGACCTAGGGGATCCCCGTGGGGTCAGCAAACCAAGTGTCTGCTCCCCTGCATCTGGAATGCCTAGCAGACAGTCAGCACATGGAAGATGGGAGGTGCTGGGCAAATGTTTCCGAAATGTGCAAATCTTACTTGGTATCTGGCCACTGCCTTGCAATCTTTCTGGAACGGAGTTAGCATTGTGGAGGATCCTGTGTTGGTGATAGGAGAAGTAGAGGGTTCCAAGACTCTCCCTGTTCCCAGCCTGAGACTGCCTAGGAAGACAGGGTTGGTGCCCAGAAAGAATAGAAGCGGGGCTCTGATCCTCACAGAGCCCTGGAGTAGAGAGGGAGGGAAAACTGTCCCTAAGCCCTATCCCCTGTTGGCGGCACTTTTTCAGCAATGCACCAAGTCTGGCCAGGCAGAAACACCCAGTCATTGTCTGGTGTGCGAATGAACGCACAGATGAATGACAGAGTGAGTGAATAAGTGCTGCCTGTGCTGCCTGGAAGTGGGTGCTCTATGGTATAGAGCCTGCCCAGTGGAACTGTTAGGAGGTTCCTGATGGCTAGGCCCAGCATAAGGGCAGAGGGAGGGAGCCTGAGTCATACTGGGACCCCAAGTTCTGGAACTGAGTCTCTCAAGAGCATTGGAATTGCCCCAGTGGTCACCTGGGGGACCAGTCAGAGACCTCTGTGGGTAGCTGGCAGGCAATAGGCTCTTGAGTCAGGGAGGACTCACCAGCCATAATGGAAAAGGTGTGTGCTCTCCAAGGGGACTCAGGACATGACGTGAGAAAGGCCATGGACAAGCTTACTCCTTCAGTACCCCCCTCCCCCAGCCCTCACGGGGAGCTCGGTACCAGCAGCTTCTCTCTGCGATGTTAACAGCAGCTCATGCGTGGCTCCCTTTGAGCACTGGACGTATGCAGGGTCACCAGCCTTGAGCCAGGCTTATTCCTGCAAAATCCTTGGTTCCTTTGGCAAACACGTGCTGTGCTGAGCACAGGATGACCCTCAGAGATCTGTCAGTGACCCAAGGGACAAAGACTGCCCTTTTGGACCACAGGGAGGAGGAAGTGGGTGGGAGTGGATGGCTTTTCTATTTTCTTGACCTTTTTTGGCCCACCCTCATACATGGAACAAGAGAGGCAGAGGTAGTGCTGACTATTGACAAAGCCATTAGCACAAAGTCCTCCAGTCCTTCCCATCCCTCAGGCCTACCTGTGAGGCCATCCAGTGGTAAGTGGGCCCACTTTGTATTCACATCCAACACACACGGCCAACAGATTCTCCCGCAGTCCAAGAGAGGCCTCGTGGAGTTGCCTGCTTGGGGCTAGTTACTTTTGGAAACCCCAGGCCCTGGCTTTGTACATGGTGAGGTCCCACCAGCTCTCACAGAAGGCAGCTTGCTGACTGCAGTGTTACTACTGGCTGCCTTGACTTGGTTCAACAAGGATTGAAAATCTCCAGTTGGCCAGACTCAATCTTTGTCTTGTTCAAAAACAGTTTGTTTTTCCCAACTCTGTCCAAGTCTGTTTTAATCCACCAAAAGAGAAGCTAAGTTTGATAAATAAAAGAAGATTAAAAATGGTAGAGAAAAATGTGTTTTCCCCCCCGCTCCCAAGAGAGTACTGCCAAAATTGAAGTGTAGGAACTAAAATAGAGATGATCAAAATGTCTGATGGTATCTATATTTTCAAATGAAAAGGCAGAGGCAGCCTTCAGCAGAAGCACTTATGGGAAGATCGGCGGGCCTGGCACTGACCTCATAGCACACATCTTCCTGTGTGCTATGTGGGTGGAAGGCAGGATTGGAGCCTAGTTTCCTCCGCTGGTGGATCTTGTGGGCCGCCCTCCACAGGGGGCGTTGTGCACAGTGGGTCAGGGGATCCCTGAATTAATGAGGGGCTGTTGAGCCCTGTGTTTAGAACTTTCAGGGATTCCTTGGCTGTGGGAATCCCCTAAACCAGCCATTCATGGTGTCTAGGACGCTGAAGAAGGGGTGGTGAGATGGCTTTGCCTGTGATGTCACCTTAGGACTGAGCCTGGGGCCCCTCCCCTGGGCTGAGGAGGGATGTGCTCTTGTTACTGGGAGCTTAGCCAGCATTTGAGCAGCCAGACTCTTTTCATTGTGTAAGGACAGTTGTGACAGCCATAGCAAGTCATCCTCAGGGCCCTGCCTCATGGGCTAGAGCTTGGTTTCTTCTTTACGAATGTTTTCTGATTGAATTTTCACAACTGCCTTCTGAACTGGTGGCTCTGAGTGAGGTCCAAGCTAGCCATCAGCCTGGCCTGCGGATGAGTTAGAAATGCATTTGCCAGCTCCCCCAAGCCTGCTGAGTCAAAAACTGGGGAGGGGAACTGGGTTTCCCCATCTCCCTTTGTGGGGGTTCTGATGCATGCTACAGTTTGGAACGTGCTGCTGTAAGGTACAGTGAACCCCCTCTCCTTTTATAAGTGGGAAAGGTTTACAGATTGATGTGCAGTAAGTAGCTCAACATTCTGTGGCTAAACAGTGACTGAGGAGTTGTCATTCTAGGCAGCTCACTTGAGCCCCCGCACCCTGGCTTTGTGCTGTGCATGTTTTGATGTCCTAGAGGCAGGAACGGTGGCCCTGAGGCCTCTGCTCTGGTGAATGAAGCCCCAAGAGTACCAAGTAGAGGATCCTGCCATGGCAGGTGGCGTCCCATTACTTCCCTGTGGCACACTCATGCATGTGCACACTGATAGGGCGTTGATCTCTGCAGGGTTGTTCTTGTTTCTAAAGCAAATGTAGCGAAGACAATGGCTTGACATGCTATGTGCCACCATGTTCCTGTGCTCCAGATGCCCTCCCCCCACCCCTCTGCACACGGACAGTGACCTTGAGTGTGACTTTCTGTGCTCTTTAAGTCAGCATGAGCTTGGATTCTCAACCACTCTACATTTTTGAAATTGAGTGCCTTTCTCAGCTGTGGCCTCAAATGTGCCGTGTAACAACTTGAGAAGTCAGTGGTTCATGATGCCACATGTCTGTCGTCAGCGGGGGTGGCCCCAGCTGTGTGTTTCTGGGCCAGCCACAGCGTGGCTAGACTGGACCCAGGTCTCAGGCCCCAGGGTGTATGTGTGTGTGTGTGTGTGTCTTTGCTGAGGTTCTCCTGATCTTGGTACAAGGCCCAGGTTGTGTGTTAAGTTCAAGACTGCTCCCCAGAGGGCACACTGCTTCCCAACCCCACACACCAGCAAGTCTCACAGTCTCCGGCCCTGCACAGAGCCCAGCATCAGCAGGGTAGGGGTGGGAGTGAATATTCTCCAAGCCATCACCCAACATTCACAACCCTGTATGTCTCTCCGTGCCCCTTCAGTCCAGTCTCCCATAGTACCTGGCATCCAGCAGCTGCTTAGTGAATGTGTGGCTCCTTGCTGGACTAAAGTCTATTGTTTTCCCTGAATTCATTGCCTTTCTGGGAATGAAACTATGTACAATACCACCACACCCACGCTGCAAAGAGCCGTCTGGCCAGAGAGATTCTTCACAGAAGTCAAATTGACCTAAAGAGGAGTTTTCAGATGTGAGATGCAAATCCGTTGGCATGAAATGACACCATTGGTTTCATCGTAAATTGTGTCCTCCGTAGAAGCACAGAGTAAACACACGTCACTCTTGTCTCAAGTAAACGAGCCCAAGTCTCAGCCAAGAGCAGAATTCACGATCCCTGTGTTCTGCCTTACTTATCAAGGACCCATGGCCCAATGGTCTGCAGTTAGTAGACGCTTGAGTTTTCAGCCTAGGCTCGCTGCTGATACCCACACCTTGGCTTGTGCAAATTACGTGGACTCTCAATAAATGCTCTGAAGAACAGGCACTTTGGGGATACTGAGTCCCACCTGGGCGCTGGGCAGCTGGTGGCCCACTCAGAGCAGGAGTTGGAATTTCTAGCTCCAGATCTGTGTGACATGAACCTTGTGCATCAAGTGAATCTGCATGCATTTCAGAAGGTGGCCCTAATTCAAATTTAAATATTATTGATCATATCCATGTGGTGGCATTTGAAGAAGGGGATAAAATGGGTGGTGCCAAGCAGGCTATGAGAACACAACAGAGGCGGGCACAGGTGCTTCTTGTCCAACCTCGGCTGGTCCTGTTCATCCTTCTGGGAAATGGCCATTCCAGAGGGTCCTCCAGGGTAGGGGCTAGGGCAGGGCCAGTGTCAGGCTTTGCACCTTGGGACCAGGCTGCACTGGGTTGGGATCCATCTTCCACCCTAACCGTGTGTGGCCATGAGCAGTGGGCAGAGCTTCGACCCATGTGCACTGAGAGTCAACACTGCCCTTGCCCAGGCACATGGGCTGTACACAATGATGGATTCATGGGACCAAGCCCAAACTGGAGCTCCATGTGCTCTCAAAGACTTGTTTTTGTTGGTGTTCACTGACAGCTTACTATGCCCTGGGCGCACGTCCAGATGGTTTACACATAGTGACTCGTCCTTCTGCATCCCTGTGAGGTGGATGGCCCCTCTTTCCAGCAGGAGCTGAGTCACAGAGCAGTTCAACAGTGGAGCACGTGAGATGACCAGTGTGTGGTAGAGGCTGGCACCTTGGCACATGTGCTCTGTGGACACTCACTGGGTTTCCTGCCCATTGGTGCAGTGTCCTCTAGTGCCTAACTTGTCATCCCATTGCCACCCTACATGTGGGCCTGCCCTGCCCCCTGTAGCCCACTGTGAACAAGGTTAAGAATTAATGGCCAGGCCTGGAAGGCCTCCTTCAAGCCAGACAGGAGAGGGAGAAGAGAGGCAGATGGACAGATGGGGAGGCTGGCGTCATATGCCTCCTGCCCTGAGGCTTAATCTATGGGAAGGCAGAGCTGCGTGGACCCTGCTCAGCCGGCACTGAGTCAGTGAGTAAAGTCAGCGTGTCTTCCTGTCAGTAGTAGACACCTGTCCACATGAGCTCAGGCTTCCCAAGGCTCCCAGAGTGGGACCTAAGTCCTCAAAAGAAATTTTGAAAAGAAACTCTTCATATGGCCTCTGAAAAGTGAACAGTCTTGGACCAAGAAGACCCAAGTGTTCATCCTCCCTCCTTATATGAGACTCAGGGAGACATCAGAGCTGCAGAGCACACAGAACACTCTGGGAAACTGATCCTGATGCTCAGTCCCTGACTGGTGGTGCCTGGTGCCTCGGTGTGAATGGGGCCCTTTCTGTCCAAGTTCTGTAGGATATGGGAGGCAGAGCCAAGTGCCCATCTTTCCTACAGAATTCTATAAGACGTTCCAGTCGTGCACAGATCCTGGGACCAGGGCAACCTAAACTTGTTTCTGAATTGGCCAGTGGTCAGCCTGTCTGTGCAGAACTCACGAAGATGCTGGGCTGAGGGGAAGGTTTGGCCAGATTTGAGTTTTTGGGACGGCAATGACACGTGTGTGCTGGAGAGGGAGGGTCAGAGAGAGACAGAGATAGGGAGGGAGAGAGGGCATGGCATTAGTGTCTCCAGGCCAAAGGGTGTACCCCTGGCCCCGTTGCAGTACCAGTCATACCTCCCAGCTGACTTTCTTCAAAAGGATTTAAAAATAGGGCTGTGGTACAGTGTCTTTCAAACGTGTGTTTCTTTCCTTCTTTCAGTGTGTCCACAGGTGCCTCTTGCCTTGCTGGGGTGGTGAGACAGGGGGGCTGTTGGGAGCCAGGGTAGGGCAGTCATTTGCAGGCCAGGGCCCAGCTTCAGGGGCTTACCTGGAGACTTGCAGTGCTGACTCACAGACCTAAGCCAAAGGAGTACCTGTCCCAAAGATGTAGCCATTCCCTCCCTGCAGTTCCACCACCTCTGTTCTACCTAGAGCAGGTGCCTCCAGGACTCCAGCTGTGACACTTGACCAGAACAATGCAGTTCACTTTCACCTCTGCAGTTCCTGGAGGGAGGCGGAGCAAGTTATTGTTGAAATGGCCTGCCAAGTCTCAGCTGTGTCCTGCCCTGGCAGTCATGAGGTGGGCTAGTGTGGACCTTTGAGGCCCCAGGACAGACCCGTTCGAAGCCCTTAGCACCCTGCTGCTAGAGATGAGTCTCAACCCATGGCGTCTTTCAGACAGGAGGTAAGACCAGCACCACACAACTGCGTTGGCGTGGCCATACTGCTGACTGTTCCACTGCCCTCCCAGGGACCCAGAGTGACCTGGATGGGGCTGGTTCCTGGGCACCCTGGCAAGGAGCCTGCTGACACACAAGTCTGGGCAGGTGGACAAATGCTGGCCAAAGGTTGAGTGTCTCAGTTCCAACCCCCAGGCCAGGCCTTGGCTAGGGCATCCCCACCTTGGCCTCAGTACCATGTCAGACCTGGCCCCTCTCCTCTCACTTTCCAGGCAGGCGGCAATCAGTGAGCAACCGGGGTCCCCAGGGTGCTATGGGGCAGTGCTTCAGAGGCTTTCCAGGCACAGGCTACAGGGGTGAGTATATGACAGATTCCAATCCAGAACCCCTCAATACGTGACCTGAAGTTCAGCTTGCGTGTAGACCTGTGAGGCCGCGTGCAGGATTTTCTTGGGTAATGGGTGAGCTGGGCCTGATAGCAGGGTGGGCAGAGTCTGTGTGTCTTCTGCCCTGCCAAGTGTTAGGAATGCAGGGATGGGAGGGGAGGCACAGGAAGCAGTGAGACCCCTGGAGAGTATTCCTTTCTGAAGACCCTGTCCTATAAAAGTAGGCTCCAAAACTCCCCACCCCAGCCCCTGGCTTTCCATGGGGTGTGTGACAATGGTGGCTGTTGGTAGCAAAGTGGCCGAGTATAGCAGGGGGCCCAAGTCAGTGGCAGGAATGGGGCATGGGCTGCAATGAAACCTGTGGAAAACACCAGGCACATGTGTGGCAGGGTGTAGCTGGCCACTCTACATGGAGGCTGCAGCCTTTCCAATGCCTCTCCCACCCAGAAAACACTTCCTCCATCTCCCACCACCTGCTCTATCTACTCTCCTGTACCACTGTGTCCAGCCTGGCACTGTGTTCATGCCAAGACCATCAGGGACCACACCAGAGCCCTGGCCACAGTGGACCTCTTGGGGCTGGTTGACCAGAGTTGGGAAGGGCCCTCGCTTGTTACTCTTTTAGGCTACTCCCTCACTAACTGGCCTGGGCGGGAGGAGGGCTGCCTATGAATAGCAGCAGAGGCTGGGTTTTGAGGAAGAAAGTGGATTTGCTCAAAGCCCTCAGGAAACCTGGGAAGCAGCCTCTTGTTTAGGAAATGCCCCCTGATATTTAGCTGGTGGCTGAATCCTAAGGCCAGTGATGGACTCACTTGAGGGTATCTGTCTTGGGATCCCAGCAGGGCCTTAGCGGGTAAGAGCCTCCTTTCTTTAGACAGAGAACCCTGCTCCGTCCCTGCCTGCTGCCCAGCTGTGGCCTAATTGGATCGATCACCTTAAACCCCTCCAGGGGCTTGGAATCTCAGGCAGACGGGACCCCCTCCCCTTCTGCAGGTCCCCTGTAGATTAACTCGGCTTACTTGATTCATTGATTTGTCAAGGGTTCGTTTATCACACTGACGGCTGGAAAAACCTTAAATAAATATTTATCATCCTTGGAGGGTCCTTGCCAGGCCCAGGAAGGAGTGGGCACAGCTCCAGTTGCACCCATGTAGGTTCCCTAGGGGTGGACTTGAGCTGGGCCCTGGGTCTGGCCCCCAGGATGTCCATGGTGGCCACAGCTGCCATCGTCCCGTGGCATATCCTGGAGACTGAGGCCTGGACAGGGCTTTACAGGTGCTGTCTTCACATGCCACTCTTAGGGAGGTGCCCTGGTATCACCCTGGCAACGGCCACCTCCCTCCTGCACAAGCCCTAACGTCCCCAGGCCTGACAGCCCATTATGCTGTGGTTAGTGTGTGTCCTTGCTCTGTCCCTGCTGAACTGAGATCCCCACTGCATCCTGGGACCTTGGCCAAAAGCAGAGATACTCACAAGATCCCTGGCAGGAGGGATCAGGAGGGATGGAGAGGGGCAGGCTGTGTCCCTTAGCACCACATTCAGGGCATTCAGGAGGAAGGTGGCATCATGGGGAAGATGTGTCCAGTGGGTGAGCTGGTGAGTTTGGGGTATGGTGGTGGGAGAAGAGAGGTGTCCTGAGGTTGAGCTCCAATCAGGGGTGGGGTGTGATGCATCCTGGGTGACTCCTGGCTTGGGGCCATGGGGCTGAGGAGAGGCATGCTGTACAGGTGAGGAGCAGGTATGAGCCTGGAGAAGTTGGGGAGCAAGTCACGAGGCCCATCAGTCCTGGACTAGGGCCTGGGCAGAGGAGTCCTGAGGCGGGCTGGAGCAAGCCAGTGGCCAAGGATGCATGGCTCTCAGGGTCCCTGTGATTGACATTGGAGGGGGCTTTGCCACTTTGTCCCAAGGCCCTTGCCTGCTTACCTGGCCCTTCTGCCTAGGTGCTGTAGAAGGGCCAGCATTCTGGAAGGTTTCTGAGTTCACCTGCCCTGGGCTCTGTATGGGTGCATGGTGCCTGTCTGTGTCTACCCGACTTTGGTCACAGCCCTAGCCTGGGCCTCTCCTCTCTGGAGGGCCTATCAGGATCCCATGCCCAGCTTTCAGGTCCTGTCCCTGCCAGTGTGGACAATCCTGCTTGCTCAGGCCCCTGTCCTTTGAATGAGAGCATCAAAGAAGATATGGAAATTCTTCCAAATTGCAAAACAAGGTACAAACCACAGCTGCCTTTTCATCTGGCTCTGGCTCCCAGAGCCCAGCCTTGCAGGCTGAGTGGAGGAGCTCACCTCTCATCTGGGCTCAGGGGACAGGTGCAGACTGCAGGGCTTTGAAGAGCAGGGAGGAGACCCAGTGAAGCAGTCTCAGGCCTCTCCTGGGGGCTGGCGCCACTTTGAAGGTGCAGGATTTTGAGTTTTTTAGCTCATCATTTTTTCCCATTAATAAAACTTAGGATAGGAAAGAAATTATGATAATCCAACTCTGGCAACGAAGCTTCCCCATTTCCTTCTCATTCTGTGAGGGTTTCTTCTTTCTTTCTTTCTTTCTTTTTAAATCAAAACGATTTATGATTAATGCAGTGCATATTAAAACTTTTAACCTGGCACCTTCGTAAAGTAAAAAATGTTCCCAACATATTACATTTTTAATCACACGAGTTAATTACTCTTCAGGGAGGCTCTGGAAGTTCTGGAAGGGAGAGCCTTATGGATTTCAAAGAATGAGACAGAAACTGTCATTTTAATGAGAATGCAAATGAGGATCTTTAAGGTTCAATGAAGGTCACACCAGCTTAATCATCAGGTTATTATGGCCATTTATTGCCAGTAACAAATGAATATTAAAAGCTATTGTTTTAACAGATTAGACCTCCAAATTATTATTATTTCAAAATTTCCCAGGTGTCTGGAATGTAATTGAAGAGTTATTAGTGCTGGGATTTTCTTCGGACTGGCAACCCTCTTACCAGGGTGTTAGTTTTGGAGAAGGTGTGTCAGTTTGAGGGAGCGTCTCTGCTTCATTCACCTGTGGGGGTCTCCGAGAGGTGGCTCCATCAGCTTCTCTTGGAATGCTTGCTATGTGTCCTAAGGAGAGAGTGGACAGTGCCCCCAGGACAGTGATGCAGCAAGAGAGGCCAGGCCTCCGACAATCACCCGGGGTGGAGGCAGAAGGGTGTTTATTGCTGTCAGCTTCAGCTGGAGCAGAAGGAAGACGACTCCCCACCACAGGTCACCCCATACTGGACCTGTCCCTATTTCACTCACTAGTGTCTTCCAGCCAGGAGGGAGTCCAGTCCACACAGTGAACTACACAGGAGCCCAATGAGAGAGGCAGGGAAGGAAGGAGGGAAGAGGGATGGGTGACTGCAGGGACAAATGCTGGCCATAACATGGAATGTCTGGCTCTTCTTCCTGAGCCATGTAGTCTTGCTGGCCTTGGAGGCCTCTGGCCTGCTCTCATCCCTCATGACCTTTGATCTCCAAGCAGGCCCCTGGCCAAGCACAGCAGGCTGAGCCCTGTGTGTACCCTGGTGCTCAGCAGGAAGCCCAGACCCTGTTCTGGGAAGACTTAGGGTAGAAGGAAGCTGCTCTCTAATGGAGGCTGCCTTCCAGCTTTCTCTGGCATCCTTCTCTTCCGCATGGTGGATGTTGAAGTGCGCCCTTTTCTGTCTTCAAAGTGCAGACTTTTACCGAACAGAGAGACGAGACAAGGCAGAGAGGAGTCGTAAACACTGTTATGTTCTTGGTGCTGGACTGGCTGTGCACCCCCCCGCCCCGTGTGAGCACCTATGATCTGAGATGCCCTGCAGCCAGATCACCCCCATCTCCATTAAGGCCCAGAGAAAGGCAGACCTTTGCCAAGGATGGACCTTCTCCCAGCCTCTACCACAACTGAGGAAGCTGCTCAGGCCACCAGTGAGGGCGTCACACAAGGCAGGCTTGCTGCAGCCCTGGCTGGAGGCTGCAGAGCACACTTGGGCACCTCCGCGTCACCTGCTCTCAGATGGAGGCCCTGGGAGGGCAACTGCATGTCTGTGAACTTGGGAGAGGTGGAGGCCAACCCACTTGCTCACCTTTCCTGGCCACTGCTCACCTTCCCTGGCCACTACTCTCTGCCTTCCCTCCCTCCCTCCTTGGTGTCCTGGCCCTTGGGTGCGGTCTACAGGTGAGCTTCAGATCCATAGTCCTGGCCAAGACTCCAAACTCTGAGAGGCTCATTCCTCTTGGGCTGGCAGTGTTACCAAGCTGCAGGGGCACTGGTAGGCTGTGACATCACTGTGGCCTGTGGCACAGAGAGGCGTCTGTGTCACAGGAGACCAGTTTGTCCTGGAGGATGGGGAGGCTCAGGGGGCCAGGAGAAGAGTCGATCCCTCCCATGAAGTGCTGCAGCCTCTTCTGCCTGGCCCCGCTCTTGGGCCCCTCCCAATGAGCAGCCCCTCTGGGGTTAGCCAGGCTCCCGGGACAGCGCAGTTATCATTGTGTCTGGATCCTGCACACCACAGGGAACAGTGATTAAATGTAATAGATGGGACGGCTTCCTGAGCTACATTACTTAGGAGCTGCAGCACGCATACACACGCGTGCTAAGCTGCAGATAATTAATAGGTTTATTTAAATCAGCCTCTGCCATCTGTATTCAGCCAGGAGAGGCACTTGCTTCTTTGCTGGCCCAAGTTGAAACACCTTTGACTTGTGAGAGGAAAGCTGGTAGTCCCTGGGGGAGCTGGGCTCTGCACCCAGCACTCAGCACCCAATGGGAGTGACGAGCTGTGTGGCAGGAGACACCACCAAGGATTTCCCACAGAGGCACCTGGAGTCGGAATGGGGCAGATGGGACCCACCCAAGGTGCTCCCAGGGACAAATTCACGCAGGCAGACCCCGGGGGGGTCCCAGCCACCCACGTGCAGCCTGCAGGGTCCTCGCTTTAGGATTTGACCCTACTCACCTGAGGCCGTGGTTCTCAGCACTGCCACCATCCTGTACTCCTCTTCCCTCAGTGCCTACAAACCAGGTTTCCAGGTACTGGGGGCTGTTGGTGCTGGCAGCTATGTGGGGGTGAGCAGGCCACACGTCCCTGACTCCTGGGAGAGGTCCCTGCCCGTTGGACCACCTTCTGAGAGGTTGGTGGCCAGGCTGGGGACGTGGCTGGAGCATTGCCTGGTCAAGAAAATGGTGTCAGGATATGACTCCAGGATCCCAGCCCTGCCCCTGTCCTTCAGGGGTACAACCGGGTGTGACAGATTCTGCCCACATTTCAGCTGTACGAGCTGGGGGTATTTGCTCTGAAGTCACTGATCATCTCTGAAAATGGAGGCCTGAGAGGTGGCGCACGGGGCCTGGTTCCCCTCTTGACCTTGGAGTGGGTTGTGTCATAGAGAGCTGGGCCCTGCTGTGGTCTATGAGGCCCATTAGAGTGGACCGAAAGGGCCTGGCATGAGGGACCCAGATCAGATCTGCCCTCTGTAACTCTCCATGGCTGAGTTCCAGCTGTGTCCCCACTGAGCCCTGGCAGCCAGCACACACTTTAACACGTATGAGATGGGGGGACAACAGAGTAGGATGTGCAGAGGAGCCGGGAGAAATAGTGACATATTCAGCAAGTGTTAGACTTGCCCAAAGGGCAAGGGCCTCAAGGTCCAAGCCCCTGGCCAAGGAGACCACATGGCCCTACAAGGGGATGCAGTGCTTGTCACTGCATCCCACACCGAGTGCCACTTGCTTTTTGTCACCAATGTGGAAACCATGCAGGGGACGTTTTGCCTCTAGGGAACCTGGGGCTATAGGCTCAGGTTCGCATGTGGAATCTGAAAGCAGCCAGTCCTACTCCTCCCTGCTGAGGTTGCCCTGAGGAATTGGACCCTTGGAGGTCAGTGGAGAGGCCAGTTTCCAGTCTGCATTGTCAGTGTGGTGGGCCTGCCCCCTTGCTTAGCACGGTGCTTTCATGGCTGTGTGCTACTTGTCACTGAGGCTTCATGTCTAGTGCTGGTGGGTAGACAGGCTGGAGTTCAGGTCTCGTGCACTTCTGACTTTCCCCTGCATGAGCCACCTGCTGGCTCCTGCTCTGTCCCTGAGTGCCTATCTCTAGAGATGGCCAGATCTGTCCTCACCTGGACACATCCTCAACCTGACCGTAGGGACAGGGACACAGGATCCATTTTGCAGAGGGACAGCTCCTTCTGGTGGATCCTATAGGGAAGCTGACCTCCAGGAGTGGGTGCCAGACATGGTCAGACTTTTCTGTAGTGGATGCTCAGGGTGAGGGGCTCTGGTACACGGCTATGGCACACGGCAAATGGCAGAGCAGGGGTGCCAGCCTGAGCGGCACCTTGTCAGACCCCTGCAGAGCCCCACTGAGCAGCTCCTGTGTGCCCACTGCTTTCTTCCCTGGGGCCTCAGGGAAAAGAATTTGCAGCCCACGAGAGTGGGGCTTATGGGCTCGTGGGCTCATTTGCACCTCACCCTGTGCAGTCCTAAAAAAGAAACACTTAAGACTTTATCTCTGGATAGAGGAAAGAGTGGCTGCAGGTGAAGCCCGGCATCATGGGTGTCCCCAGTTAGGAGTGCCCTGAGGGCAGAGAAAGAATGCCCAGGTCTAGGGTTCATGGCCCAGTGACAACCACACAGAAGGAGGACATAGGGAGAAGATGGAGTCTTCTGGCCAAAGAGGCCTCAGGAGAGACTGGCGCTGCCACTCCTTGGTTTTGGACATCCAGCTCCCGGATGGAGAGAGTATCTCTGTTGTACTCTTGGCTCTGGCACTTTGCCGAGGCAACCCTGGACACTAACAGAAGGTGGAAGTGAGAGGCAAGTGATTACGGTGCTTGCATCCCTGGAGACCTAGGGGGAACCCAGGTCTCCTGAAGGTGGTCGTACGCTTCACCCACTCACCAAGCCCAGCCGTTGGTTTCTGGAGAACACAGCTCTCACAGTCACCCCCAGATGCCTGCCGCTGTCCTCTGAGCACCATGACCACTCCTAGGTGGAGGGGGTCTCTCCCACCTTCTTAGCAAAGGTCCACTTCCCATGCTTGGCCCTGCCCTGCCCTGCCCTGCACTTCCTCAGCAGAGGCCCTCAGCGCTCCTTGGGAGGGTGATGTCGGTCTCCCTCCCGCTGTCACCACATTCTACACATCAGAAGGAACGGCTCAAACTCCTAGGAACGGGGAAGGTGACGGGAACTCCCAGCTGGATAACGGGCCAGGCCTGTGCCAATTCATTCGCATTCAGCACTGCAGCCATAACATCCCGATAGAGCCATTATTGCGTCCTCGTTCTCTGTGGCTGCATTATAATGTGAGCTTATGTTCAATTTGCTGGGAGCCAGCAAATCGCCGTCTGCTTTTCCTCAGCACACACTCATTTGCTGCTTGCCCTAGGTGTTTCTTAAAGTCTAGGTTTTACACATGGACAAATTAAATCTTGGTTTTGAATGTGTCCCTCTCTGAAACCAAAATAATGTGTTTTAATAGCCACTGCGTCTCTTGGGGTCTCTGAGCTCGCCGTCATCTGCATTTTCAAGCAGCAGATTACTTACAGGGACATGGTCCTCCACACCAGTAATGAAGCCAGTGAATGGAGTGGACCTATGTAGGGTAGGGCCTTGCCATCTCTCGTCCAACTCAGCCGGTTGAGGGTGGCATCAGGAGTGGCAGTTATTGGTGAGAAGTCTCTCTTTGTTCCTGGGGCTGTTTATTCATTCTGCTAACTTGTCCTGGGCATCTTCTCTGTGGGGCACTGGAGGACGGGTTCAGGGTGCGTGTCGGGAGATGCATGCAGGCAGTGAAGTCCCATCAGCAAGTGAACCAGACCTAGGTTTGACCCAAGCATAGTTCCTAAAGCCAGACAGACTACCGAGTGCCCTCCTGTGCCAGGAAGAGGGCGGAGGGCAGGCACAGTTCTTGGCTGTCCACTTGTCTGCCAAGCTCCCAGGGAAGGAGGGGAGAAGGTGTGGGGACTGACCCTGCCACAGTCCTATGTTGAAATCCTAACCAGATAGTGACGGTATTTGGAAGCCTTGGGCAGTGCTTCAGTTGTGTGTTGGACCCTTCCTGGTGGGATCAGTGGAAAAGAGGGGACACGAGGGAGCTGTTTCTTTGTTCATGCTCTACCACATGAGGACACAGTGAGAAGGCGCCCGTCTGCAGTCCAAGCAGAGAGAGCTCACCAGGATCCCGGCCAGGACCTGGATGGTGGCTTCCAGCCTCCAGGACCACGAGGCAGTAAGTGTCTACAGTGCAGGGCCTGGCCTATGGGCTTTTGCTCGGTTCCTGAGTGAATAGGGACAGTGGACACCCATTTGCCTCACTTGGACCCATGGCAGCATATCTCTGATGCTGTGGTGATTGTGAGGCTGCTTGGGAAGGAGGCCTGTGGGTGGCTCCTCAACCAGCTCATGAAGCACCTTTATGCTTGAACCTGACCTTGCTTGGGGAGCAGACACCCCAGGTCCCGGGACAGCTGGAGCCTCTGTGACCCTTGCCCTGACCACTCTTTCTGAACCATGGGCCTGGACAATGAAGAAGGTGGGCTTCCTCCCATCTTCACATTCTCAGAGGTCACCCCCAGCTGTTGCCATTTCTGGGGTGACAGGTCTTGGCAATGTATGGGAGAAGCAGGAAGACCAGGAAGGATGTGACCTTTGAGACTGTCCTTGAGATGAGCCAGGAGGATAGAGAGAATGTCGGGTGAGAGTACAGCACTGGTGGGGACAGAACCTGTGTTTGGGAGCAAATACAGAAGCAAGATGTAAAGTGGGTGAAGGGCACAGGCAGGCGTGGCTGCCATCATTAATGGCGATTACTGACAGCATTGTGTGTTGAATTTTTACCATGGCCTCTCAATGGAGATGTTCACCTCTACCTCACAAATGAAGAGCAGAGTTTGGAACACAGGGCCCCCACCAGCTGGGTAGCACATGGCAGGAGTGCCGGGCACCCTCAATTCTTTCTGTGGCCACAGGGAGCCTTTCATTCCTGACTTCGTAGCCCAACCCAGGCCATGGAGACCTTCTCTCCAGGCTGAAGTGGCCTTAGAGTGGTCTGGTGAGAAGATCACACCCTCCAGGTGAGGGCCATCCTCCTGGCTCTCAGTAGGAGTTGTTTGTCGCACTCAGAGCCCAACCACTTCCTGGGCTGGGGTCTGTGATGTGGCAGAATGCCCACCCCTGTGGCTGTCCCTAGTTGAGGGCCACATGGGCTTGCTGACATCTTCTTGGCCTGACAGACCACCCAGTGCTTTCATTCCTGGTCCCTGGTTACTGGAGTTCTCACCTAGAAAGCAATAGTGAGCAGGTCCCAGTGGGTTTCCTGTCCTATGCTGCCCTCTACACCTGGGGGAAGAAGACCCTGGGGTGGTAGATGACACAGGGATTTGTGTGGGCATGGCCAGGGCACAGCAGTGGATGGGGGTGTGGACTAGAACTTTCTAGTTCTGGCCCATGCTGACCTGGGCAAGCCATGTGGCTTACAGTACCAGGGTGCCTCACCAGGAAAGCTAACGTGGCACCTGGCCCAGAGGACAGCTGGACAGATGACATCACACAAGTGAGATCTGCTCCCTGCCCCACGGTTCTGGGATGCATTCAAGGCACACTTGCCCAGCACATCCAGTGGAGGTCCTGGGAGATCCTTCAAAGAGATACTCAGAGTCCATGATGGGTCCAGCACAGGACACAAGGAGGGCAAAGCCGTGCCTCTTCCCGGGGCCACCACAGATTCCTGGTCTCTTTGGAGGTTGTAATGTCCATGGGGAGCTCCAAAGGGGCAGAGGCTGTTTCAGAAGTGGGTGGACTGCTGGCTTCCAGGAGATGGCTTCAGGATACCCCCCACCCTAGCCTGGTGCCCTGGGTTTCCAGCCAGGTTTAGTGGATAAAAATAAACCTGACTTGGTGCCTAGTCCCCCTGCCTGGCCCTCCTGGGGCCGGGTGCTCTGTGGCTTCTGAAACAGTCACCTTTCCTCTTCCCACAGTGGCTTCCAGGTCACTGGACTTGGATGATTCACTCCTACTGCGACCAGGTTGTGATTGAAACGCTGCAAACCAGATCTGTGTTAGAAAGTTCTGGCAGTGAACTATGCTCACAAACAGAGCTCCCCTGTGGACTTTAAAATCAATAAGCCATTTCTGACGCCCAGGATGGAGCACACAGTGGACCTGAGCTTTGACCTCCTTTGGAAGTGGATGTTCTCTGCACTCAGCATCATTTGCCTGTGGCCATCCCAGGCCACGTGCATTCTGGGAAAGGTGACGCAAAGTCATTTTCATCAGTTGCTGAGTGGTGTGGGAGGATCCCGAGAGCAATGGCTGAGCTCATGGCCCCTGCATCCTGCCCACACAAGGGGCCTTTGAGTGCTCTCTGCCTCAGTTTCCTTTTTGGAGGATTCAGGCATGTAACTATGACATGGGGCTGCGGCAGGGACTAGAATGTGTGTGCCAGTTCCTGGTGCATGGTGAGTGTAGAATATGTATTAGCTTTCCTTGTCACCACTACCACCCTGTTGCTATTCACATTGCAAAAACCCGACCCCAGACCCCTCCTAGAAAATGGGAAAAAGGCATGAGACCATTGCCAAGCACCACTCTTGGTCTAGCATGTGGGCCTGCGACAAAGAAGGAACAGCCATTTGGGGCTCTCCACCTGCCTAGGGGAGGCCAGGATGCCCTTCCTATGAAGACCACCAAAGCCAAGTGACAGCCTTGAAGACCTCAGGACACTGCTGAACCTACCAAGAAAGAGCCCTGTCCCTGTGTCTCTTCACAAGCCAGCATTGGCTGCAGACGAACAGGGGGTGTCTCCGACACAGTCCTCTGTGTAGAGTGCTGTCAGAGAGGGTCAGGGCTTGGGCCCCATGCTGCTTCTGAACAATTCTGCCAGTGTGGGAGAACTGCCTGAACTGTGTGGGGCTTCCACCTGGCGTCTGCTGCCTGGCTCCTCCTCCCGAAGCCAGGGTCCCCTTCTGTGGAGACGACAGTGCCTGGAGACTCTGGGTGGAGCACAGACCAGCACTCTGGGTGACTTCCAGACCAGATGCCGGGCAGATGCTCTCCTAAAGTCAAGCAGCTGGCCTTTGACCCTCAGCCATTCCTCTGACATTCATTGGACGGTACCAACTGCCCCCTCCCTGGATTCTCAGCCTGGCCTTTGTGTGGGCCCCAAGAGTCCTGCAAGCAGGTAGCTCATCACACGCCATGGTTCATTATGTGCCTTTCCTCAGAGAGGACAAGAGGGGGCATTTATGTATGTTGGGAGGACAAGGGGGCAGTCTTCTTTGCTCTGAATGGCCTGCCTGGCCTCACTAGCACTGTGCCCTTAGGGGACAGGAGAAGCCAGCACTGGCCACGCAAGTGTATCTCTCCATGTGAGGTGGGGCCATGGTCCTTGCCATTCCTGTGGATATGGGTGTCATTCTCTGCTGGCAGCTCTTTCCACCTCTTGGGGGGTTGGTGCTGCTGGGCCGGAAGGGTCTGGGAAAGCTCCTGGAGAAAGTGGTACTGGGCTCTCCCCCACCCCACTGGTTGGGTTTCCCATGGGTGGGAGTGGCAGCTTCCTCCAAATGGCATTTGTCCTGCCTCCAGTTGACCAAGCAGGGCAGTAGATGCTGTGGCTCATGAGATGCCACTGGCTTCTTAGGCTGTGGTCCAAGAGGTCGGGGTCAACATCCCTGCAGAGAGATGTCAGGTGGCATGGTGACTCCAATCTGCTACAAGTGAAGACTGCTCCCTCACAGCCTGCCTGGCCTAGCTCTCCTCCAGGAGCACTGCAGGCTCTTCACTTGGCCTTGGGTGATCTGGAGCATGGAAGCCATGACCCATGCTGGGAAGGGATGGCGGGGGAATGTCACCCTAGCTATTGGAAGCAGGGGTGTCTCGGCAAGAGCAGGCCCTGTGGCAAGGATGGTATGGTGTGTTGAGAGGTGAGGTTGGCAACAGGGAGGCAGGGCAGTCTGTGAGGTGCCCACACCCCTCTGTGGGCAGCTGGGCTCCATTGTTGTGAAACTAACAAAGATGGCACAGATGGAAGCACGTATGGCTGTTATCCTTCGGAACCTGAGGGCAGATGGGCAGGGGTGCCTGTGAAACAAGAACAGGCTTCCTATGGGAGGCGCTCTATGGGAAGCGCCCTGTGGGAGGTGTGACCTGGGTCAGTAAATCCGACCTGCTTGAGTCAGGGCTTCCTGTGCAATTGCTTAGGGAGCATGCATGACTTTCTCTGGTTGGTCCTGAGTCAGGAAATGGCACAAAATGAAGGGAAACTGTCCAAGTACTGACCCTTGGGCCTGAGAGCCTTGGACCTTGGGCTGTGGGTCGGAGCTCAGTTATCACGTGTTATCTGGCTACTATCATCTGTATGGTCAGTCTGTGTCTCTTGGGAACCCTGGGAAAGGCGCTGGCCACAAGCCTCAATGCTCCCCTTCTCTGCTCTGCAGGCATTGGTTGAGGTTTGCTCCAGGTGGGATGAGGCCCCAGGATGTTAGCCTTTCTGACAGTCAGGAGGCTGGCCCCCAAAGTGGGGAGGAAGCCTCCAGGCCTGGCCATGACAGTGTTGGTCCTCAGGTCCGAGGGATGCTAAGGTTTTGGTGAGGGACTGTCCTGGACATCAGTACACCTTGCAAGATAGGGTCAGTCAAGCCAATGGTTGTCTCAGTGAGACAGGCAACAGCCCCATGGGGTTGCCTCCTGGTCATACAGTCTTACAACCCTTTCACAAGCAGCCTTGTGAAAGAGGTAAACTGAGGAAACAAGTTCAAAGGGCTCCTGGCTGCTATCTACAGCCCTGAGGGGATGCCAGGAAGAGAACTGAAGTTTAAGGGATAAAGCCTGCCCTCCTCTCTCTGCCACACTGCCTCCTAGTGGTCAAGGTGGGGTCAGCGGTGGCACAGAAGAGCTTCCCTGCTGTCTGGTGGGAGTCTGCTCCCCACCCAGGCAGAGGCATGTGGCTCAGGCTTGGGTGGCCCTAGAGAGTAAGCAAGGACCCTATTGTCGCAGCCAAGTGCCTGGCAGGGTTTGGACCTGAGAATACGTAGCAGGGGCTGGCTGCTGGGGACAGGAGGTGACTCTCCCAGATATGGGATTGTGTCCTCAGCCTTGGGCATGGTGGTAAGGAGCATCAGCTCCCAGTTAGGACAGATGTAGGGGATGCTGCAGTCCTGCTTTCAGAAGTACATATGGCCACCTGGCTCCATGGATCATGTTTATAATCCCAGCTTGTCCAGAGGTGTACATTGGAACAAAAAGAATCACATGTAAACCAATAAAAGCTGGTGAGTCCCCGACAGTCCAGGTAGCAAGAAGCATAACTAGGAAGATCATGTTCTGAGCTGACCTTATTTGGAAACTAACTAAAGCAAATAGGGCTGGAGGCATGGCTGAAGTGGTAGAGCGCCTGCCTAGCAAGGCAAAGCCCTGAGTTCAAGCCCCAATACTGCCAAAAAAGAAAAAGAAATGTGCACGTCTCAGATCCTGTAGCATTTAAACAAATATCACAAAAACCCAGAACCACTATTCTGCTTGCCTATAACCTGATCAACTTATGCCTGCTCTGGGCAAATCTGGAGTTTTTCCCCTCAGAGGAAGGCTTTTAGACACCACATAGAAGCCTTGTTATTCTCAGGTCTTTGCTCCTGAATATCCGTCTACTGCTTTAGAACTCTGTCTTGCTCCAGACCTCAAAGGGCATTTCCAGGGCCTTGCCTCACTAGCTCTGTGCTCAGCCTTCAGGTGCCCACATATTCAGTCACAGAGTTTGCCTGTGGGGTAGAAAATGCCCTGAGCAATGACCACTTCCCCCAGGTGGTCTTGGTGTAATAAGTCTGGATTTTATTCTGTACTGAATGCTCCTTACCTAGACAAAGCCAGGGAAGGTAGAGAGATGTGTGGGTGAATGAGTGATGGATAGATGGTAGGTAGAAGGATGAGGGGATAAGTAGATGGATTAGTGGTTGATGGACAGATGGATGATGGATGGATGGATTGGTGGATGGAAAAATAAATGGATTGGTGATGGATGGCCGTGTAGATGGATAGGTGGATGGAAGGACAGATGAATTGATGGATGGTATAGATGAATTGATTGATGGATAGATGGATGGATGGTTGAATGGATGAGTTGGCAGATAGATGGTTGAATGGATGGATGGATTGGTGGATGAAGTAAAGGGATTGGTGTATGTATGTACGCATGTATGAGTAGATGGGCAGAAGAATGACTGGAGAGATGGAGGGAGCCTATGAAGACATTCTGACCTCTTCTGAGAGGTGACTGGGTGTGCCCTGGTAGATCCTGCTCTGGCGCTGCTTCTTGTGCTGCTTTTTGCATGTTTTGAGCCCCTTGTGCCTCAGCTTCCTCATGAGGAAGGGCTTTTGCCTTACAGGCTGTAGTGAGAACTGAATCAGAGGAGGTGTATGTAGCGTGTGCCCCACAGCAAGGCTGAGCCCCGACAACGGGCTCCTGCTTTCCCTCTGTGCCCTCCTACGTCTTCAGCGTCTGGGCTATTGCAGCCTCGTGACTCTGCAGCTCGCTTGTGCTCTGCTCTGTGTGGTCTGGGGATTCATACCTGCTGGTGTAAGCGAGTCAAGCCCATTCTTTCCATCCCACACCACATCCACCTCTCCTTGTGGAAGAGCATTCCTGTTGTCTCCAAGATTTTGCTGCTTGGTGGACAGAATGTTTCTCCCTGTGGATAGGTGCTACTTTGAGGAATGTTCTGGGGCCTGTAACTTCTGAATGTAGGGTCTGAACATCTTCAATTTGGTTGCATTTTCCCAAAGATATTTGAACAGGAAAATTGTTTTTAAACAAAGACAAGCAAAGTATTTGTTTTTGCTTGTCTGAGTGAGCTCAGGGCAGGGTGAGCCCCGACTTGGAGCACATCCTGTCCTCCTGGTCTTCTGGTCTGGGCAGGGACCACCAAGTGCCCTCCACTGGCCAAGTGGTTTCCTCCTAGTCTCATTTGAAAATGCTTTAAAAGGACAATCCGTACTTTGATCGAATGGGATCTATTAGGTTCAGCTATAGTGTGAGCTGATGTGTGCAGAGAAAAGATAAGGAGTCCACGAAGGAGAGTGAGGTAATAGTGGTCAGGGGTCGGAGATAAGAGGCACTGCAGACACTGCTGAGATTGGCCATTGGGGAGGTGCTGGCAGAGCTTGGGGGGTGTGGGGGACAGGAAGTCCTGAGGGAGGAGGGGATGTGTGTGCCCCACCTCCTACCCATTTGCTCAATTCTCCATGTTGGTGACCTCTTTCCTCTAGCAAGTTCCTGCAGGGGCAGCTGGGACTAAGAGTAACTGCTCTCTGGGTGGGGCACATGGTGCATATGGCCCTGGAGCCTCACAGGGTGACCCTGGCTGACTGCTGGTCTGTGCAGGACAGCAACAGTCTTGGGACATGAGCAGAGGCTCCAGTAGACTGTAGTGGCTGGAGCATCCCAGAGTAGGGAAATGAGGCTGGAGGACAGTGAGAAGTGGGTTTTCTTAGACCACAGCCTCTATTTCCTGGGGCTACCAGTGGGGTCACAGGAAATGAGGGCATAAATTCCACACACTGTCCAGCAGGTAGCTGTCTTCCCCTGTGAGTAGAGCCCACAGTTAGCCTGGTTTCCACCTCAGCTGCCCTGAGGCACAGCTAACCAGTGAGAAAAGCCATCCCCTCTCCCCACCCTGAGCCTCAGTCTCCCCACTGCCCTTCTTCCAGCTGCTGACTTTCCCTTCCTCCTTTCTCTCTTCCACCTTGACTCTGCTCTCTTCCTCTGGAGAGAGGACCTGGAACTCACTCCATGGAGGACTGAGAACAGTGCAGTCAGCCTATTAGGGGATTATCCTGATGCAGAATCAAACCTGAGCTCAGACGAGCTTCCTGTCTGGGGTGACTCCAGGCCATTGCTGGCTGGGACATTCTTTGGGTTCTCCACAGCTGTGTGCCCCAGAGATCTCCTTGGGGCATGATCTACTTCTTCCAGGTATACAGATGGAAAGGAGGAAGAAAACATCTTTTAGGGCCAGCAGTTATCTTTGCTCACATTAGCCATAATCCCTGCCGTAAGCTTAAATGTGGGATTGAGGTGCCCAGAGAGTAATAGCTGGCTAGTGTGAGGACACACAGACAGCCCCAGAAAGCTGTGACTGTGGCCTGACCCTCTCCTGAAACCCTGGCTCTTTTCTTTGTCCCCGTTGCTTCTGGCTGCCAGCTCAACACCTTCCCCAGCCGCCAGCCCCCTCACCCTCCCCAGACCCAGCTGTGCAGCAGAGTGAGGCCCAGCTTTCTTGTTGCAGGTGAAGAGACAGGTGAGCAGAAGGAGCCCTCCTGGACCTCCAGGGCCAACAAGGCCCCTTCAATCCTGAACCTCGAGGCAGCCTTGAAGGAGCATGGGGTCTGAGAGCCAGCGGCTTGGTTTGACCTCTTGTTAGATGCAGGAACTTGTGCAGACACCTTATGCTCAGGTGCTCATTTTTCTTTCCTGTGATGTAGAGTGACTTCCTGGGCTGCTGAGAACTCAGGAGAGCAGCAGTGATTCAGGAGGAGGTGCTCTGCGGGCTTCCTAAGCAGTGGAGATGAGGTAGACACTCAGACTCACTTGAAAGGGGCATGGGGGACGTGTGGCAGAGGAAGTTTCTGCAGACTGCAAGGCTTGTCCTAGACCTGTTTGAAATGATGCCTGGGGTGGTGGGAGGGCCTTGCTGTCTCAGGATGGGGGAGAGGATGAGGCCAGCACCAAGAAACCTCCCGTCAGGATGAGTAATATTTTAATGCAATATTTAAACAGTTGTATTGGCAAACAGCAGCCTGCAGCTCATGCTGTGTTTGTAGCAATAGTTGGGTTGGGAGCCTGGCTGTCCCCCTGCAGCCAGGTCTAGGCAGCTGGGCCAGCTAGAGGCCACACCGGGCATGTCCACACCTTGGACATTGGCACGCACCACACAGTAGGGCTTTACATCTTAGGCAGCCAGCTGTTCAACATTTGACAGCATGCTGCAGGTTTGGGGCCTAGTCATGGTGACCCCCAAATGGGGTTGGGGACCCTTGTTTCTTGTACTCGTTGGGCAGACAACAGGGCGGGGCACAAGCCTTTTTCTTATTTGAAGGAGCCTGTGTTTCTAGCTAGCAGCCTCACCCAGTCCACCACTTAAGCCATGATGACCTTTGGGGGTCTTCTCCAAGTTGTGCCTGCAGGCTGAGAGGAGATGCCTGCCAGTGCCATGCTCTTAGGTGTTCAGGAACAGGAAGACTGGGGTCTGCCGCGACCCCGCGCTTGCTCTGTGGTCTCCTGTTTGGTGCAGTAGACCCATGTGGGAGGCCATGAGTGCTCAGAAGAAGGGGGTTGGCGCCTGCTTCTTTGAGTTGGCACTTTGACAGGAAATCTGTCCTATCTGCACATCCTGCCACTTGGGAGGGCCTTCTGAGACTGGCAACTCAGCCAGCCCAGGAAGTTTCTGAGAAGGAACACCACCAGGGGCACAAGGCTGGTGCTGCAATGCCTCACCTGGGCAGATGACAGGTTAGTCAGCATCCCTTACCATGCTGGGAGATTGTGCCCTGAAGATGGGCCAGTTGTGTGGTGAGGGTAAGCAAGAAGCAGTGGGGGTCCTCCTTGGTACCCCTCCAAGTCTCAGCCTCTCTGTGCAGCTTAGTCCCCGGGACCCCCTTCTGCTAATTCTTCATTTACAAGTCTGACTCAATCCCTTCTGATGTGGGGTGCAAAAATTACCATTCGGAAAAGGGCCCCCAACCCAGCTCTCAGAAACAGGTAATTTAAAGTGCAGTCACTTTCCCTTTTGACGGTAAGGACATAAAATAAAAACAAAACACTGGCTTCTTGAGGCTCAAAGCTAGCTGGGAAGACTTCCTCAGATCATCTTTAGAAGTGGGCTTTGAGTTTTGATTGGCGCATGGGAGCTGTACATTCCGTGGGGTGCAATGGGATGTTCCAAATGTTCATGCACTGTGCTGTGCAATGACCAGATCAGTGCAGTCAGCATGTCCGTCACCTCACACAGTTACCATGCCCTCTTGCTGAGAACATTCCAATCCTCCCTTCTAGCTATGTTGAAATATACAGTACATCACCCTTATCTGTAGCTGCCCTGCTGTGCCACAGCACACCAACCAAATTTCTTGCTTCTAACGGTGACTTTGTATCCATTAACCAACCTCCCTCACCCCACCCCTGCCCTTCTCAGCCACTGGTCAGCACCGTCCACTCTACTTCTATGAGCTCAACTTCATTACACTCAGCAAGTGAGTGAGATCATGTGACATTTTTCTGTGCTTGCCTGATTTCACTTAATATTATGTTCTCCAGGCTCATTCATTTTGTCCCAAAAGACAGTATTTCTTCCTTTTTAAAGGATGAATAATATTCCACACACACACACACACATACACACCCCAATTTTCCGTAATCCATTCATCTGTTCATAGGTACCTGTCAGCTTCTATTTCACAGCTGTTGTTAACAGCACTGCAACACATCCAAGCGTGCCCGCACCTCTTTGACCTGCTGATTTCATTCTTTTGGGTATGTACCCAGAAGTGGGATAGCTGGTTCATAGGGTAGATCTGGTTTTAGATTTTTGAGAAACCTCCATATCATTTTCCATAATGGCTGCACTGATTTGCACTCTTGAAATACAATTTAAAATAAAAGATCTGAACTCTGCCCGTCCCATCCACCTGGAAGCCACTTTGGAGTGTGTGTGTGGCCAGTCTACAAGTGGAGCCGTGTGCTGGTGGGGGGAGGGTTGAGGCTCCACCTCTCCTGCTTTTGCGGCATAACCCCCCTTTAAAGATGGGAAAACTGAGTCTTTGAGGGACTGAGTGGCTGAGCCTGCCTTGCAGAGATACGAGCTTGGTATACAGGTCCAGGAGCTCCCACTGCAGAGTCCCGCTGGTGACACCAGGGTGCTGTGATGCCATAGTGCTAGGGTGGGGTCTGACTCGTCTCAGGCTCAGTGTATATATGGCAGACATGGGGCTGCAGTTCACATTGCTGAGTCTGTTGTGCTCTGGTTAGCTCGCTGGCTTTTCCACAGGGTTCATGTGACACTAACTCCACTTGATGTCCAGATGGTAGGGAGACATGGATGGCTGAAGGTCCACGAGAACAGACTGGTGATCACGCACGGGGTCAGGTTTGTCTGTGTGAATGTATGTGTCTGTGGGCGCACACCAAGCAGGGGTTCCCAAGGCAGAGTTTGTCTCACTGATGCTGACACACCCATCTGAAACTTGAGGCTGCAGGACAACCTGTCTCCCAAGTGGCTTTCCAGAGAAGGTGTGTACACATACAGATAAAACAGATGTCCACAGACACCCCATGCATAGAGCCCCGACATGTACACCCACAGCAGTGCACACATGACTCAGTAGCACAGCTGTGCACTGTGCACATACCTGCACAGAGGCATATGTGCATGCCAAACTGAACTCATGCATATACAGTGCACACGTACACAGATGCACGTGCACATAACTACACACAGTACACATAGGCATGTATACATGTGTGGACATGTAATATATACCTTGCTTAAAAACATGATGTGTATACATACTGCCACACACCTGCAAGCACACACACAGGTGTCCACAAGCATGTCCTGACACCTTCCCTTAGGATGCCTTCCTGTGGCCTGCTCATGCTGATCAGCATGGACCCGTGAATCTGGCAGGAGCAGCCTCTACCCTGGGCTCCCGGGACCCCCTCAGTTGTGCCCTGGTATTGAGGCACCTGTTTCCTTGCAGTGCTCAAGGTTCTGCCACCCTCTGCCTGTCTCTAGCTTGTCTTTCCTTTCAGTCAACAACAGCCTTTGGCCACCCCCACCCCAGCACCTTCCACTAACTTTGGCTGTGAACCACCTTTGCACAGATCTGCCTGGTACAGCTCTGATGTATGACCTGTGCCTCATGTTCTCCTTGTCACCCAGGCAGAGTGGTGGTGTTCCTATGGCACTAGCACTCTGGCCACCCAGAAGAGGGGCTGTTCAGAGGCAGAGTCTGCAGAGAGTCTCAGGGGTGGGCAGGGATCGTGAAGGGACCCCAGGACTCTGTGGGCAGAACACACCTGTGCATGTGGGAACTGGGTGGGGGGGTGGGAGTGTGAATGAATGTGTCGTGTGCTTGCCTGCATGTGTGTTTGGGTGTGTGTACGTGAGCATAACTGAATGTGTTTGTGTTTGCATGAGGGTGTGTGAGCGTGTGGGGGTGTGGTTGAGTGTGTGAGCATAACTGAATGTGCTGGTCTTTGGGTGTGTGAGCGTGTGGTAAGTGTGAATGTGTTGGTGTGTTTGTCTGGGCCTGGTTGTGAACATGTTGACTGTATGAACGGTGTTAGTGTGTGTTTTCCTGACTGTGGGCACAGGCACATCTGTACATGAAGAGCAGCTGTTAGGTGGACTTGCTGGCTCCATCTGGCTGGGGCAAAGGTCCCTTACAGAGTGAACTGGAAGGGTCTTCAGCTTGCCCTTCCATGGAGCTTGTTCTTTGCACACAGAGACTCTGGGCCCCTGGGTTCCTCTGCAAACCGCCCAGGCAGGGGACATGCAGCTCCATCTACTTCCCAGGCTTTGCCTCCTGTTCCCCACCCTGGGGTACCTGGACTCGGCATCAGACTGTGCTTCCCCAGCACCCAGTGCAAGTCCTCCCTTCTGAACCAGAGCTGCCCATGGTCCCTGGCTCACATCTGCAACCAAGCTGTTCCCAGGTGGGCTGCTGGGATGGGGACCACCCCAGCTCCCTGCAGTCCTACATGAGCTGCCTACCTTTCCCTTTCTGGGCCTGGGGGTCTCCACTGGCCCCTCAGCCATGTGGCACCTGTTGCTGTGAGAGGAGCTTGGTCTACACTGCCTGGTGACTGATCTGGGCCATTTTGTACATTCATGAATGCAACTGTGCTGTCCCTGCTGCTGCCAGTTCTACCAGGGAACTGGGCAGGTGTCCTTTGCCCATTAAGTCCTGCTTATTGGGAGCCCCGCCCTGCTGTGGTCTCCTCTCCCTTAAATCTTCCAGGACCCTTTGCCAGTTCTTCTTTGTCTCTGGCCTCTATTCATGGACACCTGCCCAGGGCCAGCCCAGACCCCTTCCTTTCTCACCTTGCCCTCCATGGCTCTCCACTCAGCCTCAGCGTGCAGGCTGCCCCTGGCCCCAGGCCCCTCCCCCCCCACCTCTCCTCCCTCAGGTGTCAATGGATGCTGCCCCTGATCTCTGAGACCAAACTGAGCTCCAGGGCCTGCTTCCCTCCCGCAGCTCAGGAAATGGGGCTCCCTCCTTCCAGCCCAGAATTCTCCCCTCCTCACAGTCAGGCCTTCCAGAGTTGACATAAGCTTCAGATCAGTGTCACCACTGACCTGCTGAGTTCTCCTACCATAGTCCCCAGGATAAGCCTCTTCCCCTCCTGACACTCCAGGGGCCGGTACCAGGAGTCACAGTTACCTGCCATCTAGAGTCTTTCCCCAAGAGAGCATGAGGGTGTTGCATTGGCAGCTCCTGCCTGCCAAGGTGACATGGCCAGGCTGACACTGGAGTCATGATATCCACTCACTAGTCCTTGCCGAGCTGCCCAGCTCTTTCCCCTCTCCCTCTATGGGAGGCCTGTGCCATTGTCACCTCTCTGAATGTTAGACTCGCTCCCATAGTCCTGACCTCCCTGAATGAGCCCACCTGGGCAATGGCAGTTAGCCTGCACTGTTGGATGAACTGTACCCACTGGTCAAGACCACCCTTGGCCTTTGGTTGGTAGAGTGAATGTTCACTCATATTTTCACATTGCCCATTGTTACCTTTGCCTATACGTGTACGTATTCTGTCCCGCTCTCATTTTCTTCAGTGAATGCCGAGTATTACATTGTATGGATAAAACACATTTTATGAGTGTTTTTGTATGATTCTAAGTTTCCTTAAATCACAAATATCACTACAGTTACATGGTAAAAATAAATGAAAAGGAAAAAAAAAACCAGCTTAAAATGAAAAGCAAGGTTCTGTCTCTCTCTTCCGGTACCCTGGCCTCTTCCTGAGCAACAAAGTGGCTCACAGTTTACTCTCCCAACCTTCTGGTTTTCATACTATAATTTTGATTTTTTATTTTTCACGAGCATGACGATGTTTAGTGCACACTCAGACTTTTACTTTGTGATTCATCAGGTCCAGTCAGTACCTTCTGACTTTTCATCGAGGCCTGAACTCACCTTTGGAACATTCAACCTTCCTCGTTCCATTCGTTCACTCATGTATGTACATGTAACTGCGTGTACACATACACCCGGACAGGTATTTTTTAACAATTAAGGCTTAGTAATTCCTGAGCTTAGTTTTCACGTGGACTTAGGACTGTTCCACAAGTGATGTGCACCACAGAAAGGCTTTGTGACCACAACCGTGAAGAAAGGCACCTGACATTTTACAGTAACTGTTCAGCTGAAGGGGATTCTTGTATGTATCAGGGCCATGAAATCTTTATGCTGGCCTCTACAATGCTCTGCACTTCTCAGACGTCAAATAACACCTTTAACTCCATATTACCTCGCCTCTTGTCTTGATTCCTTTCTCTGCGGGAGCATCAGCCCTGTGCAGGGTGTGTGGTGGTTGTCTTCAGTGGGCACTGTGTTGTTGTGGCACTCTGGGTGCTGTGCCTTTTCCCACCAGAATGTGACGACACTGCTTTGATGTTTAGTGGAAGCCAGCATTGCTGAGCAAAACCCAGTGTCACTTTTAACTCCTGCTTGGTGGACCCGAATTTATTTGGGTTTAATTTTTAGTGTTTGAGATGGGATCTGGCTATGTGTAACCCAGTCTGGCCTTGACTGCACGAGCCTTGTGCCTCTGCCTCCCAAATCCTGGAACTACAGGTGTGAGCCGCCCATACCCTGCATGGCTCTGCCTCGTCAACGTTTTTGTATTTTGCAAGGTTGTAAATCAAGTCGCTCAGGTCTGCATCTGACCACTAGAACTGCTGAGAACCTGGCCAGCCCACAGGAAGCTGCGGGTTCCTGGTTGACAATTTCTTCTCTTTGTGGCCGTTTTCTCCTAGAGAATTTTGAATAAGGGAATACGGGACAACCGGGAGATTCCTTTTCTATACCTTCCCTTCCTTCTCTTTTTCCATAAGCTCTCCACTCTGGAAAACTCCTCTGGGTTTATTCCCCACAGCTGGCCTTCCTTTCTGTCCGCTTCCCTATGCAGTGCATCCCCCATACCTTAAAATGGGCCAACCGCATTCACTCCTAAGAGTCCCTCTTGTCTGATTTACCAGCTTTCTTTATAGGCTCCTGGCTTCCTTTGATGGGCACCATGTTGTCTCAAAATATTTTTGACCACGATGCTTTTTAGGATTGCTATGATTATTTTGAGTTTTCCTGAATTACTTCTGTCTTTTCAGCATCAGGCGAAGAAGGTAAGTCTTGAGCCTTCCTTCTGTGTTATGCCTTGGCTTTCTGTTAACACCGAGTGGTCCGGTCTGCATGAGAGTGCAGGGCGAGGTGTGCCGTAGTTGGGCAATGAGGTCAGTGGTCAGTGATGAGCAAACCGTCCATGTGTGGAGAGTGATCAGTGCACAGCATATGGTCAGTGTGGTCAGGCAGGCTTCTCGCTTTGCCAGGGGATCTGACTGTACTCTCTGGAAATGTGCAGGGTGTGTGGACATGTGAGCCTCCTTGGAAGTGCGCACAGAGCTGATGAGCACGTCCTCCTGCCAGGATAGACTGGTCTTGCGCATTTTACTGTGAGGGATTGGTGCTGCCCTTGGACTTGCCAATCCTTTTGCCATGAAGGGCCTAGGTGCTCAACTCAGCTCTGCTAGGACTCTGTCTTGTGCTCTGACTTCCACTTGGGCGGGGGTCATAGGCATAACTGGCCCTCTGTTGAAGCCTATGGAACCATCTCAAAATAAAATAAAAATAAGACTACTATAAAAACCAATTATATTAAAATGCAGTTATCAAATGCTAAGGAACCTATTTTGATATAGGCATGTTTGCTTCTTCATTAAAGTACTGCATTAAAAAAGAAAGAACTAGCAGTGGGACGGGTGTAATTTGAAGAAGATGTGGACAGAGGCAGTAGGCTGAGATACCACAGAGCTGTGATGTGAAAATACCCTGTGACCTTTGTTGTTCACAAAGTCATAGTGACAGCTAAACTACTGTGCCTACTGCCTATGTGCCTAATTGAAGGTAAACTTAAATTTCGGCTAGAGTCGTGTTCAATAAAATGCACACCTCTCCCATCTATGCTCCCGCTGTGACGGGCACTGGGCGATCCTCCCCGGGCAGATGGCTGCTCTCTCTTTGCACAGCTTCTAACTTGGGTCTCAACTAAACCGCTGATAGCAGCAGTTTGGGCATGGGGAAGGGAGTGGACACACCTGCTCAGCACTCTGGGCCAGGGCTCTTCTGTGTGCACACCTGCTTGGGGCCTCTTGGATGAGCTCCTCCCACTTTGGCATCCCAGTGGGCATCCTTCTGGTGGCCTTTCTTGTCTGTCCATCACCTAGCCCTGGGATGCCCTTGCCCCCTGTGGCCTGCCAGCTTTCATTGATCTCTCTCCTCAGCATGGTCATACTTTTGTTATTTTTACAGGGTCTTTCCCTTCATTTCCGCAGGACTCCGGTGTCTCTTGAGATCTGTACTGGTTTCATTTGCTGGTTGCAGGTGCTGCCTGCCACCTTGAACTGATCGCCCAGTGCACTGCAACCCTCCTTACTCTGCACAGTGAGCCAGCGTTTCTGGGTGCCAGACATGGGGCCCTCCATTTTTCACCCACGTTTCCTTTAAGGGAACCCACAATGCTGCCTGCATCCCCTAATAGGAGGTGTTGGTTCCTGGGGGAGGATGCTTTTGGCCTTTACAGTACTGGGCATGCCAATTCCACCTGATGACAATGTTGATGGGTCACGCCTCTATGTGTGCACTTCTCTTTAATTCTCTTTACAGAAAGACTCTCCAAGTGGTTAGCTGTTTTGAGTTCCCTAAGTGAGTTTAAAATACTGTTGAATTTTCAAATAATGTGCACTTGATTGGGGACATGGTAAATGTCAGAGGTGGGTCTTCACTGTGGTTGAGGTCCCTATGGGCTGGGCCTATGCACCTATGTTCAGTCATCACAAGATGCTGAACCTGGTGAGGTGGAGCACCCCACTTCAGGTGTGGTGTGCAGGAAAATGACCTTGGTGGAGGTCAGGCTCTGCCAAGCTGGGCAGGGCAGAATCTGGAGAGCTGCTGCATGGATGACTTTGCTGGAAAAAGTTTAGGGGGTGAAGACAGACAAGTGGGGTGCTTATAAGAAATGGGGGTCTGAGGAGTCTGCACAGAGGGAGAGAGCTCAGCCCCTCCAAGGGCAGAAGCTGGGTTGCTTAGCTACTTGGCTGGTTCCAGGCTGGGGCCACCTATGCAGGTGGGAGGACTCTGACTGGCACCTGTTTGTCCTAGCTGTCTTCAGAGGTGGGGGAAGAATGACGGTTGCCAGAATTGCTCTCAGTCCACCCCCTCCTCTGACCAGGTGTAGGCATAATGGAATCTGCTCTACCACACAGCACTGAGCTTGGTAACTAGTCCTGCCTCTGCCCTCCACTTGCTAGTTAACTAGTCACTATGCCAGTGTGTGCCTCAGTTTCCCCAAATGTACAGTGAGAAGCTTGATCTATCTCACCTCTAAGAGCCCTTCAGGTGTGGCCTATTACCCTCCCTGGCACATATATTCCAGGGCAGGGAGAAAACCCCATCTATGTGACACAGGTAGGCTACAGGGCCTCCCTGACTCCACCCACCCACAAAGGGCAGGCAAAGGTTCAGGGAGAAGTACAGGCCCTGGTTCCTGCCCAGGGCTCTTTGCTGCACGTTTCAAACTCCATTCAGGCAAAAATGCCTTGGGGCCTAATGTGCTGGTCCCTACACCGGGGGACCCTCTGAACAGGACAGTTCCTAATGCTCTGAGGTACCGAGGTGGGGAGGAAAGCTGGCCAGAAACAAATAGCGGCCCTCCTGGGGGAGGAATGGCAGCAGCGGCAGGGGGTGCCCTCTTGCCGCCTCTGGAGCTCACCATAAGCAGCCACTGTGCTCCTGCACTCTTGGGTGTAGGGCAGCTGGCTGGAGAACGGCACACAGTAGGCCCGGGATGTGGGGCTTCTGGTCAGATATGCCAGAACCCACGGAACCATTTCCCAACAGTAACCTCAGAGCCGATCCAGATGCAGGGCAGCCCCAGGCAGTAGTCACGCCTCGGCCCGGGATCCACCGTTTCTCCCGGGGCTGTGGCATGTGAGAGGGGGCTGGGCGCGACTTCAGGCCATGCATCCCCGGTTCCAGGAGCCAGCCGCGGCCGGCTCTGCAGTGAGGCCCTTGCGCACCTAGGTGGAGCCCGACCCGCGGTTTTCAGCTGGACTAGCCCCACCTGACCCGCCGGCGCGCCAGGCGGGGGCGCTGCAGGGCGCCCGGGGTCCCCGGGGTCCCCTCCGCGGCCCAGTGCGCATCGGCAGCTCCGCGGGCCGGGCGGAGCGCAGACGGCGGCGGGGCGCGGGCCGAAGTCCGAGGCAGCGCGGCCCCACCGGCGGGGCTGCTGGAGCCCTGCGCCGCGCTCCCCCTCCCGCCACTTCTCCGAAAGGGGCCGGCGCCGAGCCGAGCGCCGGGCGCGCGCCACCGGGGCCGGAGCAGCGGCGTCCCGCGGGCGGCGAGGCGCGCAGCGTCGCCGGCCCCACCTGTCGGCGCGGCCACCACCGGCATCGCCAGCCAGCATAGGCAGCCAGCGGGCGCGCGAGGCCCGGACCGCGTCCCGGTCGCTGAAGCGGAGGCGCGGAGGCCGGCACCGTCCGGCAGGGACCGGGCCGCGCAAGTTCGATCGCGGCGAGCTCGGCCGGGCCGCGCGGGCCCCGGCGGCAGCGATGGTGCGGCAGCCCCGCACCCGGCGCGCAGCCCCGGCCCCGAGCCTGGCTCGCCACGGCGGCGGCGGCGGCGGCGGCGGCGGCGCGGCGGCCCCCTGAGCCCGGGGCCGGAGCGAGCGCGGGCAGCGGCGGAGGCGGCGGCGGAGCAGGAGGAGAAGGCGGCGAAAGCGGCAGCGGAGGAGGAAGGGACGCCGGGCAGCGGGCGGGGGGGCGACAGGCGGCGGAGGGCCAGGGCCGCGCCGGACCCCCCCCCCTCCCCTACACCGCGCCGCCCGGCCGTTGCGCAATCCGCGGCCCGCCGTCCGGGCCCTGTTGGCGGCGCGGCTCCGGGGGCGGCGGCGGGGCTGATTCATGGGGCCGCGGCGGCCGCCCCCCCGCGCTCGGGCCCCCGGCGGCCCGCAGCCCGCGATGGTGGCCGAGTGGCCGGAGCGGCGGCCGCCGCGGCCCGAGACTTTCTGCTAACCTCCCCGCCCCCGCCCGCCCCCTCCCCGGTGCCCTCCCCCTGCGCCCGCTCCCCTCCCCCTGCCCAAAAAGACACAGATCGCCTCCCGGAGTGGCGCCTCCAGTCGCGGCGGAGCGCGGCGTTGGCGGCGGATGGAGGGCGCGAGCGGGCGGCCGCGGTGGCTGCACCCGGCGGGGCGCTGATGCGGCGCCTGGACCTTCGCTGCGCGACTTCGGGGGCGTCGGCCGAGTTGGCACTCCGCGATGCAGCTCCTGAAGGCACTCTGGGCACTCGCAGGTGCCGCGCTCTGCTGCTTCCTCGTCCTGGTGATCCACGCGCAGTTCCTGAAAGAAGGTAATTATCACTGGCACGCACACGGTCCCCAGCGCCGTCTTCCTCACTCTGAGCAGCTCCCAGCTGGCGGCGGTCCCTGCGCCCGACCCAGCTTCCAGCATCTTCCGCCGCCGCCGCGCGGCCGAGGCTCAGCTAGCGCCACTGGGGGGACTGAGCGGCCGGCGCGCGACCCTTCCGGGAGCCCGGCCCCGGCGGCGCGGGATCCGCCGCCCCGCGCCCATCGGGGTTCGGGGGCGGCGCTCCCGGCGCAGATGAAACACGGTTTTGGGGCGTGCTGGGGCCTTGCTACCTCCTGTGCTGACCCAGAGCTCCGACCCAGGCCAAGGCTGCTTTTCCCGTCCCCTGCCCCGTATGGCTCGGTGGCAGTGGCGCCCGCCCGCTCGCAGTTGGCCCTCGGTAGATGGCACCAGCGCTCCACTTTGGCGGGCCTGGCGAGGACGAGAGCGGAGCCAGTCTGGGTCTGGTGGGCAAGGGCTGGAGATGGATGGGTGTCAGGGGCGAGGCCTACTACGTTCCTGTCCGTGGTGTTCCAAGACGCCTTGCAGGCTGGGTTAGAGACCGGCTTAAGGCTAGGAAAACAGGGTCTTCCCCACCTGGGTGCCCAGGCTCAGAACCAACTTCCAGTCCCTTGCCCTCTTGGTCTCCCCTAGACTGCAGAACTGTCTGGTCCCCGTTCTTGGGACTCTGCTGAAGCTGCATGAGATCGGTTGGGGCCTTGTGGCCAGAGGGGCACCTTGGAATGGGAAGTCTCCCCAGGACCTTGGGTGCACCTGCAGGCAGGGTTGTGGACACCTTGGTGCACTCCTGGATACTTCCTGACCCCCATGGTGGCTCCTGAGTGCAGGGTCCTGGCACTCTTGGGCTCAGTCTGGCCCACCGTGTGGAGAGGCAGGAATGGGGTACTTGCCTCCCATAGTGGCACCCACTGTGTATGACTTGGCTGGTGCCCTTGCCCACAGGCACTGCCTGGTGTTCCCCTTGGCCTTGTGGGGATGCTGAGCCCTGGAGGGAGCTGGTATGGCCAAATACTATGTGTGTTCTCAATAGCTGTAGGTTCCTAGAGAAGGAAAGACTTGTGACATTCAGCTGCTTCCAGCCTAATGAGCTGCTGGGCCTGGAGCAGATGGGGATGTGAGCCACCCAGGTCCTGGGAGCCCTCTTGGCCTGTTCTGCATTGTCCTCCCCTGATTTGGGGTCCAGGTAGCCACAGACCGAGGAAGGAGCAGGAGTAGAGGCTATCCAGAGTTTGCTGCAGGTTGGCTGGGCCTGCTCAGCAGGGCTCAGTGGCCCTTTCTGAGTTGGAGGCCAGTCCTCTTGCAAGCGTAAATGACCTACTTCAGGAGTGGGTGTTTCTGCCACAGGGTGGTGGTCCCTGCAGCTGGAGTGGCTGTCTTTTCTGCTGAGGAATCATTTCCTACACACACATTTCAGGAGGCCGTCCTTTGCTGGCGTCCTCTACCAGGTGACTGACTATGGAGTACACTAAAAGGTCCACTTCAGGCACAAGCTCTTTCTCTTCCTACTGTTCTGTTCCTCTCTCATGGCTCTTTTGGGTAAACATGCAAGTTGACATTTCTCTGAGTTTGACCGTGTCTGCCTAAGTCACAGTGTTCTGTGATATGCATTGGTGCAGTCACACAGTGAAGCGCTAGTCACTTAGAGGCGTGTGGCCCTCTGGGAATGGACCGTCCTGGGTCTGTGAGGCTGCTGCTCTAGGAATCTGTCTGTGGTTAGGAGGGAAGTTTCTTTTCGTCTCTTTGGTGGTTGCATGCAAGGCAGAGCGGGCGGTGTGTAGTGGCGATCCTGTTCACGGAGCAGAGTGTCTCCTGAGCTGGTCATGGGACAGCCTTTCTCAGAAGACTCAGCATTTGCCCTGAGCAGAGGCACACATGTCCCTGCTGTGGAGGACAGTGTAGTAAGGGGAAGGCAGGACATGGGCACAGGAATCATGGGACCCTGCAAAAACACAGGTATCTTTGAGACAGCACTCTAGGAAAAGTCCAAATGGTTTCATGGTCCTCTGGGGCCTTGAAAGCCCTGTTGTGCACCCCAGACTCCAGTGCCCTTTGCTGTGTCCTTCTGTTAAAAAGCTCAGGAAAGGTGAGGCATTCCTGTCCCTGTTGATAGGCCCTCTCTGCCCCTTGGGGTCACAAGTGAGGGGCTAGTGACAGTGGCTCCCAGGGGAGACTTAAGGCCCTTACTGAAGCCCTGGGCTGCAGACTGGAGTCCAGTAGGAGAGAGAGGGAGCTAGGCAGCAGGACAATTGTGACTTGTTGCCTGGGGCCGGAGTGGGAAAGAGCTATTTAAATAACCATTTCCATGAATCTGGCTTTTTCAGGGGTGAAGAATGGGGGACCCAGGAAGCCATTTTTCCACACTTTCCCTTTTGTATGGAGATACAGGCCACCCTGTAGTTAATCCTTCCCCCTCTGGCTGGTCTGTCTTCCAGGGTTTGTGAAGATGAATAGGGCTGTGAACCCAGAGAGCAGTGAATTGTGGTCCTAATTGCAGCCCTGGCTTGGCCAATCTCTGTAAGAGCAGATCCTGCCCACCATTGCTGCCTGGCCCGGGCAGCCAGAGGGTGAGCCTGGGGAGAGGGGCATTGGTGGAGGTGTGGAGTCCAGGGGTGAGGGGCCTTTGCTGTGACTGCCCTCTGGGCAGGACAGCTGTCAGTTGCCTCTGCGTGGCATATGCAGGTGCTGGCTTCTCTGAACTAGTGCAGGTGGGTGCTAAGGAACCTGGCTTCCCGAGGGAGCCCAGGACATATGAAATGGAAGGAGTAGGAGGGGGAGGCCGTCCTTCTGCCTCTTAGTGACATGTGACCTCACATTGCAAAGTTAAGGCAACGGCTGGAATTATAAAAATTTCACCTCTCTCTTCCAAAGACTTTGAAATATTTTTTCTTGAATCTTTGAGCCACTTGGACCAGGGTACTGCAGCACAGATCCGTGGCTTTGGTGTGGACACTTCTAACAGGAAGGACAGAACAGTACTACAAAGAGCAGACACGCCTACAAGCCAGGCAGCCCAGCAGCCCAGCTGGCTATGGTGGCTATGGTGGTCCCTTTAGGAGCTAAAGCGGACAGAGAAGGCCAGGAACATCCCCGGCAGCCCTTTCAGAATGCCAGGACAGCCTGGCTCTTTCCCTGTAGCTGTAGATTTGAGGTTTACCTCTCCATCTCTGTAAATCCTATTGATGGCTGGGAGTGTGTTCCATGGGCCAAGCCTGCTATTAAAAAGCCTCCTTTGCAGGTTAATATCAGGAGCTTGTGGGGGGAGATTAGCGTCTGCATCCGGCCGCCCGGGGCAATTTAATTCCTGGGTACTTTCAGAGGTTCCTCAGCAATCCTGTGTTCAGCAGCTGCTTGGAGGTCAGACTGTTGATTGAGTAAACAGGACTCAACTTTCATTTATTTGGTTAGCTCACTCTTTTGAAGTCAAGTATCATTTTGTGAACCAGTGTGGCCGGGAAGAAGAGGCACGGGTACCCTGTGAAGGCACACACAGCTCTGTGTTAATTGCTGTGGCTCTGTGCAGTGATTATTAATGGATGCCATCCTTACAAGATTAGCAGCCAACACGGGACTGACTCATATATCTATTACATTGATAGGTTTATTTTTAAAAAGTGGACGAAGAACTTAGGAGGTGCGGTTCATTCCTGGCCCAAAGAGCCCATAAGAAATGTTGATTGAATACAATAAATAAATAAATAAATGAAAGCCATTCCCATTATGAACACATGCACATATCCCAGGATGGGCTGAGGCAGTGGGCAGGGGCTTGTGAGGACCCGTTCCGGTTGGGTGAGGGCTCGGCTGACTCCCCTGTTGAGAACGCCAAGATTGTTGGGGTAGAGGCCTGAGGCTGTGCCCATCTCCTGGTTAGAGCCCATGGTAACAGAAGAGGAGGAACGGATGGTTGAGGATTTCAGCAGCCCTGCAAGTTCTGAAATTCCCATGACCACACTGGGCTGTACACACTTACCACCTTTGCTGGGGGCTGCAGGGCTCTAGACCAGGCCCCTGGCTGCCCGAGGAGTCTCTGGGTTGCACACGTAGCGGGTCTGGCTTTGCTCTGGAGCCCCAGGTGCTGCTTGATGCTGCCATTCCCAGGGCACAGAATCCCTGTGAGGAGGAGGAGGGAAGGACAGGGCCTGCCCGCTGCCTGCCTCTCCCCTAACCTGCCTGTGACTGACTGAGAGGCCAGGTAAGTGTGAATGGCTGCCAGGGAGGGGAGGGAGTTGTCAAGGCGTTAAAAATAACCAGATCCTTTATCATCATTTACTATCGGTTCTTGTGTGACACAGAATCTAAATAAAACCCACACTCACCGTAATGGGATTCTCATCGGCTGAGTGTCTGACAACTAAAAGTTGAACATGAAGGGCTCAGTAGTGGAGGTGACTGCAGACACGCCGGCTCACACAGCTTGCTACAGGCAGGGACCCGATTTCCCAGCCTTCTGGTGCAGAGCAAGAAAGACCCTGGAGAGGGGCTCATCTTCCCAGGGCATCTTGGGAAACTCAGCAGTCCCCCAACCTCACTTCCTCCATGAACTTGGTGCTTGAGAGCTGTGTGCTGAGGAGGATTTCAGCCTCTCGCTCAGGGTCTGGTTTCTGTGCATCTCTGTATACATCACCGTGCAAGGCCACCAAGAGAGGGAGAGGGCCAGTGCAGGGGGCCATGTCTCTGGCCCTGGTGGAGGGCGCGACAGGGCCTGTGGTCTTGGAATGATTCATTGCTGACATTTTTATGTGTGTGCACATACATATGATTGAATGTAATTAAATACCCCTGTGTGTTTATATGTATTTGTATAATTTGCCTGAGCATCGAAAATGTGTGAACGTGTATTATGAACTTGTTTAAAATCTAGCTGTGTGGTTAGGGAAGAGAGAACACGTGTGACGGCATGGGGGGCTACCTGCAGGAAAGCTGCTGATTCATGTCTGTTTACTTGTAAGTAAATCGTTAGGTATTATGTAAATGCACACGGGCCACTGTTCTGTGAACACAGTTGCACACGGTGTAATGTGCAGTCATGAGTGTGCCTGTTGGTGGCTGCCATACTGTTTAGTCTGTGGATTTGGGATCCCTCAAATCACATTTGGCCAGCCGCAGTCCTGTGCCCCTGTGCGTCTACCCTCTAGGTGCTCTCTTCATGTTACCAGACTCCATCTGACGCTGAACCTGCCACTGTGAGGGAGCCATGGCGCCATGGCTCTGACCACTGACGCATTGCACATGTACACCCACATGCACACCCCACATGTACACGTACCACACCTACATGTACACACCACATGTACACCCTGCATGTACATACAACCCCCCACACCCCACATGCACACCCCCACATATACACATACCACACACATATCGCATATTACGCACACAACACACACCATTCACACTGCTTATGTATACACCACACACACCACAAATACATCACAATACTACATATACACAAATGCACAGAACACACAGCCCCCCCACATCACATATAGATATCCCATGCACGTGCATAGTGCATACACAAACCATGTTCACATCTCACAATGTACTATACACATACAGACACCACACACAGGTACAATACACACATGACACTATAGCACCTGATCACTGCACACACCATGTACAAAACTACACACACCACACACAGAGACCACACACAAAGATACTCACCACGTATACACACCACACACACAAAAGCACATGTACACACCCTATGCACACTACCACATATACAATGCACACACTACACCACACACAAACACGCTACACACACACACACCCCCATGACCCTCAGCCTCTCCAGGAGCAGGGACAGTAGCGGGTGGAGCCACACTAATCTGTTCCCTCTTATGCAGCTCAGCCTGCCCCTGACATCCTGTGGCCTGGGCTTTCCAGAGAGTTCTGCACACCACAGGGGCCATGTTCTGTCCAGGGGAAAGGCTGAGAGCCAGTGTGGCCCAGTGAGGACACAGGCTGGGCTGGGTCCCCAAGCCCAGGATGGGGAGGTCAAGAGAAGGTAAACTCTGCTGGTCATTTGGGAACACAGTAAATGGTACCCCTGGCAACAGTGGTCATTCTTGCCATGACACATGGCAGACGGTGGAGCCCTGGTTATGTGGGAGAGGCTGGCGGTGCATGGGTAGCAGAATGGCTTGGATCCCCCCCCCATCTCCCACCAGTGTAGCTGAGGCTCAGCAGGCCAGCTGAGCCCCTCAGATGCAGAGGCATGGACCAACTGTCCTAACCCTGTCCCTCTCTGGCTCCCCAGGTGAGGGAAGGGCATCATTTTCCAGTCACCTGTCTCCTGTGGGTGTTAGCCATGCCTCGGTGGCTGGCTGTGGGTGCTGGGGAGTCCATGGAAAAGGCTTGGCCCTCTCCACTTTCCTCTGAGTGCTCTGACTGGCTGGCCGTGTCACGTTCCCTTTGTGGACTGGGGTCCTTGAGAGTGACAGACCACCAGAACTTTCTCTGTAGAGAGGGGCTTCCTACAATGAAAGTGAAGCCTTGTGACCAGCAGGAGAGGCAGATGGTCAAGGATGGTTGACAAACCCAAGCTACACAGGTCCACTTCAGGACCCAGACAGGAGTCCAGGGCCTACTCTGGGGGGAGGTGGCCCAGGAAGGAGCCAATGCAGATGTGGGCACAAAGAGTTTGTGGTGTGGGTGTGGCTGGGGAGGCCCTGCTCCCAGCCTCGGCTGATGTCCAGCTCTCCCTGAGAGGCCTTCTCTCTGAGTGGAGATGATGAATCAGGTGAAGGAGGCCCTCCGCTGCTTCCAGATGGTTATTTTTTACTAAGGGCCGAGATGACTGAGCAGTGTCCATAGTGAACACTGCTTTCAAGGGCCACCAAGATGGCTGGGAGAGCGGGAGGTCAGTTACTTGTGCTGGGCCACAGCACACTGGGCATGCAGCCTCATAGTGGCCACCATCTCATTCCCCAGTGGGACCTTGTGCTAAACTCAAGAGCCGACCTTGTCCAGGCTGCTTTCTGCTGAAGTCCTGGGTGCTTGACTTGGCCCTGTTGGGTGGCATCTGTGAAACGTAATCTGAACTCTGCTATACACAGTGGTGGCCTTGACAACATCAAGGTAATCTTAGATTTTCCTCCAACACATGACCCCTTTGTCCAAACAGTGTGGCCAGAAGTGGGAGGCTGGCCCACCCTGCCTAATCCCCTCCAACTACCCCACCCAGATCTGCGGACACTGCCCATCAGCCTCTAGGTCTTTCCCCAGCACCAAGAACCCCTCGTCTTTTGACTCAGTTCAGGCCATCCCTCCTTCCTGTGACCCTGGGATGCTCAGGGTACCTGGAGGACGGGGAAGACCCCAGTGTGGTAGAGCACCCAGATGATCAACTTCTTGTCCTAGAGAACAGGGTGGGTCCCTACATGGACCTAGCACTGGTAGTGGGTTTCACCCTCCAGGCTATCCTGACTCACCCATGTGGGGACAGCCCTGATGGGGGCTCTTGGTCCTTGTTTCTCTCTTTGTGCAGTGATGTGTGCAGCAGTTACTTTATTCTTTGTGAGTAAGTCTTCTGAGGCCCATTCTGTCAGGAAGGTGTCCTCTACAGTGAGAGAGAGCTCTCTTTCCTCTCGGTCTGATGCAGCCCATCCTGCAGCAGCCCTCAATGGCCTTCACATGGCATAGCTCTGAGGAGTCACCTGCTCACTGCTCCAGCAGGTCCTGTAGTGCCTGGGTCTGTCTTGAAGTCTTCCACTTGAGTGGGGACTGGCAAGGTTCCCATCTTCTTGTGTAGCCCCTGTGCTTGGGCGGGCAAGGAAAAGCTGGCCAGCGGCCCTGCTGGCAAAGTTGCATCCCCGTGGAGCAGGAGCAGCTGTTTGTGGCAGTGCAGGTATGGGCCTGGCAAAAGGTGTCTGGGGAAGTCACCCCTCCAGGTCCCAAGATGGCAGCAGCCACTAACCTTGCCCTTTGCTGTGTTCATGGACTCCAGGTCCATGGGATGGAGCCTTGGAAGCCTTGGAGTCACTTGGTCCTCTGGTTTATGGGGACCAAAGGCAGGTCAGGTAAGACACTTTCTTCCTAGCCCTGGAGCAGGTGTGGGAAGTCCTCTCGCACACCCCCCACACCATCAGCCATCCATTTCCTGCCCTGCCTCTTACAAATTAACCAGAGCTTTCGGGGCCCTCTGGAGTCAGAGGAAGCATAGGGCTCAGTGCTCTGCCTCTGGAGCCTGCTGAAGTTCAGCAGCAGCCTTCCTTTCCAGGAGGAGCTGCGGGTGGGTCGCAGCTGGAATTCTGATGCCCGCACCTTTCCCAGGCAGAGCCTTTCCTTGTGTATGGCGTTTTCCTCCTGCGGAGAAGCAGTAGGTCAGGCATCTTGGGGCTGCCCTGTGTGCATATTGGTGGTGCCAGTGGGGCTGGAGGTCTCTCCAGGGGGACCTGTGTTGCCCTTGTCCTTGAGGTGAGGGTGGATCAACTCCGTTAGGAATGGCGGGGTGGGGCCAAGAACCTTTGGGACTGAGCATAGAGGTGGGCCTCGAGGGCTCTTAGCTGTCATCTTATTTGGTCCTCAGTCCACCTGTGAGGAGGAGATTGATTTGTGACTTTGCCCTTGAGCAGACTCAAGGGCAGAGGCACAATGTCTTGGCCATGGTGCTAGAAGAAAACTTGAAACCCAGGCAAGCACCCTGTGAACTGAGCTCAGTGCCCTCTCTCCAGACCCAGCTTCAGTGGGGTTTTGGCTGCCCACCCTGCAAAGCTGGCCAAGGAGTCACATTGTACCCCTAGGGAGAGGAGTCTATCAGAGGGGGATCAGGCAGGAAGACCACCCTCAAAGAAAGCTGTACCCCGTTGCCCAGTCCCCTGTGTAGGGCAAGTCCTTGTGGGTTGAGGCTGGTGACTCTGGGTTGCTGGGGCTGCTTTCTGGGAGCTCTGACAACAGGGGACCCGCAGAAAAGGCAATGCTGTGTACCCTCTGCACTGCCTCCCAAGGGATTCCTCCTCCCCCACCCTCCTCAGGCTGACAAGGGCAGCACAGGGTAGGGCAGTGCAGGGAAGGGAGCTTCTAGAAGCTGCAGATAGGGCAAGCAAGCTGGGCATCTTGGAAGATGCCCAGCTGAAGCCTGTTGGAAGATCTGCCCTTAAGACTTTCCTGGCCAGCTGCATTGAGCAGCTGGGCCCACGTGATGTCCCAGGTATATTTAGAAGAGGTCACACAGCCTTTCAAATACACACATGCTTTTCAAAGCCAGCTTCTGCTTCAGAGAAGGCAGATTTTATTAGCCAATTACCTCCCTTCTCCTGATTACAGAGGCAGCCAAGCAGGCCTTCTGATTCGCCTCGCTGATAGAGCCCAGACCTCCTTACAAATAAATCTGCACTCGGAATGCATCTTCAGACCTCCTGTCCCCAGGGAACACCTGCACAGTGACAGCCTCCTGCTCCTCCTGCCCATTGCTACGGGGACAACCTTGATAGACATGCCAGCCTAGGTTTGGCATGCACATATTAGTTGCCAGCTGTATGCCAAGCATGGGCTGTGCATTGGGACAAGGTGGCAAGGGTGGACTGGCTGTGAGAGTTGGTGGGTTTTTTGGGATAACAAGGGTCTGCACACCTGTGAGAAGTGGCTATCTCTTGGGAGTCCCCCCCATAGGTGTACCCTGAAACTATGAGTCTACCAAACACAGATGTACCCCAAAACTCTTGAGGGTGCCCTCATTTGGAAAACAGGACTCTGCAGACACAATAAGGATCTCCAGTTGAGATCCTCCTAGTTAGGGTGCACCCCAAATCCTGTGATAAGCCCTTGTAGGAGCAGAGAAGAGATATAGACTTACACAGAGAAGGAGGCACACGAAGATGGGGGTGGAGACTGGGATGATGCCACAGGAAGGGTCCTCCTCAGACCATCAGAGGGAGTGTGGTCCTGCCCACACCTGGATCTGAGACTTCTGGCCTCCAGACTGTGATTGAAGAAATACCTGTTGTTTTGTACAAGTTTGTGGAAAATGTCCGGGCAGCCCCAGGAAATGGATAAAGGGACACCAGCTCAGTGGGATCTGACCCACTGTGTGTGTGCATGTGGGATCTCCAGGCAGGGTAGGTCTAGGTGGGGACAGAGTCTCCAGGAATGCATGAGAGGCAGGAGGTCGGCCCATCATTGTGAAGGTGGTTTCCTATCATAGAGGTGGGTCTCCACAGAAGTGACAGCCTTTGGGTCGGGGTGTAAGGCCAGGAGATCAGGGTGACAGTGCAGAAACTCTTAGAGTTCCTCCACCTGTAAATTTTGCACTTCCTAAATCGAGGGCATGCACTGCTGTTGGCCTGCAGGATGGCTTTATGCGGGATGCGGAAGGCATTTTTCATTTTAACGGCTGTGTATTTACTTTTATGGTTACCTTCTATTTATGGCAGTGGTGCTGGCTCTATTTATGGGGTGATGGAAAGTGTCCTTTCATACCCACGTGATGCATGGAGGAGTTAAAGTCACGGGACTCATAAGATGACTGGGATTTAGGAGACATCGTTTTGGTGGGATGTGTTAATTGAGCACCTACTGAGTGCAGTGCACAGAATGGGTCAAGCTGAGGCTGGGGCAGAGAGGCAGGAGAGACAGAATGAGGCAGCTGGGTGTGGTGGACACTGAGAGCTCTGGACAGGCGCTCAGAGGTCATCTACCACCTTGGCTTGAGGAGGTCTGCCCAGGCTACGGTAGCAGGTGTGCAGGTTGGGCTGAGGGTGAAGGCAAGGAGATTGAGTGCTGCGGAGAGCTAAGGGGCACGGATTCTGAAGTGACTATGGGATGGAGAGATGGATGTGGTCACGTCCCAGGCTGCCATGACAAATGCACCTTAAAACAACAGGAGTTATCTTCTCACAGGTGGAGGCCAGAAGTCTGAGAGCAAAGGGTCAGCAGGATTGGTCTCTTTTGGGGGCTCCAGTGAGATTCTGTCCCAGACCCTCTCCTGGCTTTTCCTGGCTACCAGCCATCCCAGGTCTTCTGGGCTGTGGTCACATCACTTCAGTCTCCGCCTCTGTCTTCACGTGGCTGTCTCCTCTCTCTGTCTGAAATCTTTGTCTCGTCCTTCATAAAGACACGGGTCATCACATTTAGAGTTCGCTTCTGCCAGGTTGATCTCGTGTCCACATCCTGTATTGCAGTTCCAATGGAGCTATATTCTGAGGTTCAGGCGGACACAACTTTGGGGCCACTTTCAGCCCTCCACATGGCAGTGTGGAGAGCACACACTGGGGCTCAGGCCTGAGCTTCTGTCTGCACTGGACCCCTCAGTCAGTTCCTGTGACCAGCTCCTGTGGCTCTGTGATCACCTCCCACCATGATAGCCTGTGGGAGGCATGAAGCCCTTCTCCCAAGATGGGGAGGAGGCTTCAGCCACCATTGCCCCTCTCATAGCCCTGGTACTCATCAGTTCCAAGGGACTCCTGCATTTAGAAGTCCAGGTGCCACTCTGGCCACTGTTGGGGTCACTCCCGCCCTCCCTGGGTCTGCCAGCTGGGGGCAGGCTGACTGCCAGGAAGCACGCTATGCACGGACACAGGACAGTGCTCCAGGAGCCCGCTGACTTCTATCTACTTGGAAGTTCCGTTGTCTTCCCTTGCTTTTTGTTTTTCAAAGGCAAATAGTGGGAAACACTTTGGCATTTATACCTGGCTTCCCCAAAGGCATTTCTTATTCCAGTTGGAATAGTCCGGGGCCTATTCAGCAGTTACCTGGTTTGTTATTAAAAATGGGTTTCTGATGTTTGCAATTTGTTCTTAATGCATTAATTCACATTAAGTGAAACTGAGATATTTCTCTTTTCCATTAAGTCAGTGGCCTGGCAGTGAGGGAAAAAAGCAAGGTTCTCTGAACTGAGTTATTTCCCATTGTCGCTGCCCATGGGAAACCTTCCAGAGTGCGTGTGGGTCCTCATGGGTGGACACTGCCAACACAGTCACAACTCTGAGAGCAGGAGGACACCCTGAGCTCAGAGTTGGACTGGACTCACCCTAGCTTGCACTTCTTGTGCCTGGACTCCATGCCCTCCTGTTAACTGCATCTGATCCCCAGGGCTTCCAAGACCTTGGCCACCTCTGTGGAGGGCAAAGAGGAATGTAGAAGATTCTGGGACAGGGCCTTGCTTTGGATGGATGCCTCTTCCTGGCTTAGGGAGGGGACAGAAGATTCAGGTAGTAGGTGAGAAAGGACAAGGGGAGGCCAGTGCCAGGGCCCTGGGGTCAGGGTAGGAGGGGACATAGAGCATATCATGCAGAGCACTAGCCTGGGCTTGACCCCAGAATCATGGCCACAAGACGTGACAAGATGTTATGACACCATGGTCAACTGGGAACATCCTCCATGCTGAGCAAGCATCTGACAAGACATAGGGAGCTGGCAGGGCCTCTCTGGTGGCCATGGGACCCAGCCTTGGTTGCCTCTGCCTGGACACCTGGGCCTGAGTGAGTGGTGCAAAGTTGCTGTGTGGGCAGTGACCTACACCGTGCACAGGGCTGACTGCTGCCATCCTTCCCATAAGTCAGCTCATTCAATCCCTGGCAGCACTGATCTGGACACCTTCCCCCTGTCCTGGTGTGACAGCCCTAGGCCCTATGGCCCCCAGGGTGGAATTTCAGATTTCCTCTTAGTGTGTGTGACCTTGAGCTGTCTTCTTCCCAACTGTGTACTCCCTGCAGGACCCTGCCGATTGTGTGGGCCAGGTGAGGTACTCCACATGGAGAGCTAGAACATGCATGCGTGGGCAACTGCTACCCTTAGATCGTGCTGTGGCTTCTCCTGAGCTGTGCCCTGGGCCAGGTGTCTTCTACCCCTGCCTTTCCATCCTGACCTGGGCAGAAATGTCTGAACCCAGGTGCCCATGACACAGGGTGGCTACAGATTGAATTGTCCAGAGAGAGGAGCTGTGCCTCTTGGGGACCTGTGACAGTGAGCTGATGAGGTGATTGGCTGGGGTTCAGCTCAGATCTGCAGGGCTGAGTCTGGAGAGCACTAAGCTGCAGAGAGACCGTCCTTTGGCCCAATGCTTCAGTGTTACTTGGGAGTAACCATGTTGTCAGAAATTGTTCAAAATTGTGCCTTTGGGTTCCAGCCCCTGTTGAGCATCTTCCCCCTATCTGTCTCCAGAGCAGTGAGCCAGGCCTGCAAGCAGCACAGTGAAGTGACCAGGAAAGAGGAGCCACCCCGGGGGTTGGCCAGCGGTGGCCCTGCTTTGGAATTCTGGCTGCCTCCTCCCCATCTGTCAATGGGGTAGTAAGAGTTCCTCTCAGGTCATTTCTTATTCTTGTCTTATTGCATTGGCTGTGCCTTCCCAGAACAACCTCAGCAGGCACTAAGGTTATGAAGGACCTGAATGGCACATCAGGAAGTGCTTGCCATCTAATAAGACCCACTCAATGCTGGTGAGCACTTTAGTTATTTTATGACTGTTTTTCCCATCTACTCAAGTCCTTTGATAAAGAGCCATGGTTTCCTGATAGGCTGACTGCAAAAATGCCAGAAAACAAAAGCCCCTGCTCAGAGTTCCAGCCTCTACGCTGAGTTCTCTCTGCCTGCAGAATGATGCATGCTATCTGCTCTTATGCTAGGGACAGTGTAGGGAACCAGAGACCTGCACAAAGGTGACCTGTCCCTGGAGTACGCTGAGGCCAGTCCAGGCTCAGGGTAGATAAAAGCAAACCCTGGCCAGCCCTTCAGTGTCTGACCCACCAAGGTGGGTGATAAAAGGGACAGAGGACTAGAGGGACCCTCAGGGTACACACATGCAAGGGAGTTGCTTGGTGTGTCCCCAGCACTGAGCACACATGTGTGAGCTTGTACACACAGGTACTCACATGCATGGGCACATGCCTCTGAAGCCTGTGCCCAGGGGGAGAGGCAAGGCACTGCCTCCCAGTTGGCAGCCACACGGCTGAGGTATCTATAGGAAAACAAAATCCATGTCCTGACACACAGCTCTTGTTCCCATCAGATGCCCACCCTGGCCTCCAGCCAACTCTGCAGCCCTATTGTGCCATCCAAAGCTTGGCCTGTGACTTGGTGGTCCCACTGTGGCCCAGGTGCTCTCTCAGTATTTTAAGCGATGGGTGGATGGCAACACAGGATGGAGGCCGGGCAGCGGATAAATGGATGAAGCTGTCCTTGTGGAGCTGTGACCATCCTGCTCTGACGTCCTGGCTTGTCAGCGTGCCACGGGAGATGGTTTGCAGGTAGATAGTTTTCTCTTTTCTGCACAGTGCAGCCTTCAGGACTCCTCGTCCCGAGAGTACTGTAGCAGACTATGCTGAGTCCTTATCAGGCAGTTGTGGAAATAAGTTAGTGTTTCTATGACTCCCTTGATCAGCCTTGGAATCGGGGTCTGAGCGTTCCTCCAGCCTTGCACCAGCTCTATCTCAGTAGCCATCATGCCCCAAATAGAGTCTGTGAGTGACAGGAAGTTCCCTCTGCACCTTCCCAAGGGTGTGCAGCCATAGGGCTTTGGCAGAGGCCGCTGCCACTACTGCCAGTTAGCCCTGACTTCAGGGGGGCCCTGTTCCTTTCTGCTCCCTGGCCCCTGAGTATCTGCATCACACCCAAAAGCCCCAGCTAGTTCTCCAGGAGCTATTACAGCTGATGGTAGAGGGCATTCCTTGTCCTCTTGAGGATCCTGGGAAATAGATTGTGTTGGGTCAATCAACAAACTCTGCCAACAGCTGAGAGAGCCTTGCTGAGCTGGGTCATATCATCTCTGGACCTAACTGAATCAGTGCAAGGGCTGTGGGACTATAAGGGGGCTGAGGAGACAGTCAGAGTGCCTGGACAAGCCACAGTGTGGGAGAAGTCACTCACCCCAGCATGTGCACAGGACAGCAGTGCAGCAGGCAGTCCACCTGGCAGACAGGTGCCCAGCACCCACTCTGCAGGGGCATGGCACCCTTGGGAGCCGGTCCCTTCTGCTGTGGAGGTCCCCGTGTGCTGTTTAATTAGTGTGTGTGCAGGGCCACGCTAACATCTTTGTGCTCTAATCCTTTAAGAACCCAGATTGTCTCAACTCCGGCTGAGTTACAAGTACAATAAATTAAAACTTCTCGTACACGAAATCTCGTAGCCTCATTAAGTGTAAGATTATGCAAAAAGAGTCGTTAAGTATGATAATGCAGCTTTCGGTGTGCTCTGTAACAGGACATTCGTTATCTCTCACTCTGCTCTCTTTAAGCTCCATTCTGGGGGAATTAGTGGTATTACTGTTTAAATCTTAACTTTCGTGTTACACAGGCATGTTCCATAGCTTTGAAACATATCTGAAAGCCGTGCCTGGATCGCGTAGATCTAAAGGGAGTGAGCCTGAGGGTTTCAGAGCTCATCTCATTGGAAGAAACTGTGGCTGTTGTGTCAGGAGATTTTTCATTTATTATTACTTATTTATTTATTTGGCAGTGCCGGGGTTTGAACTCAGGGCTTTGATCTTGCTAGGCAGGTGGTCTACTACTTTTGCCACCTACCCAGCCCTATATGGTTTTCATTTCATTAAAAATACATTGCTTCGTGGAGACTTACCCAGATAAACTTGTATCACAAAAACTGTGAAAGTGGGGAAGAGATGTTGTCTTCCAGGGCCCAGTCTAGAGCGTCCATTCTTTGTGACGACACTGGCCTCCAGGGTCTGGGCCCTGGGCACCCCTTGGGGTGAGTGGCCAGCAGCGTTTCCTGCTTGTCCATCATTGAATTACACTCCTGGAGAAGGCAGCTCAGCTTCTCAGAAATGTGTCACAGGGCAAGAGTGGTGTCCTTGCGGTAATAAAGTATTATTTTTAATTGTAGGCTTTACTTCGAGGGGCAATTTTAAGGTTACAGAAAAACTGAGCAGATAGTGCAGACTTCTCACACAGGCCCCCCTCCCCTAACACACAGTGTCCCATCACTAACCAGGTGCTTGGGTGTGTAGCATTTGTTGTCACAGATGCACTGGTGTTGCCACACTGCTAACTGAAGCCCATAATTTACTTTGGTGCTCACTGTGGCGTGATGTGTTCTGGGGGTTTGGATAGCCGTGTCTTGACTTGCGTCCACCATGATGGCCTCATAGAGAGGAATGTTCCTCCCGACAGTCTTCAGTGCTCCACGTTGCTGTACTCAGGTTTAGTTGCTGTGCACACACAGGCTGCAGCTCTGGGTACCGAGGTGCTCACCAAGCCTTCCCTGGGTGTGTGCTTGCAAACTGTTCAGTCAGGAGTTTGAACTTGGGCCAAGGGCCAGGAGTTCTGTGTTTCGCTGGGTTCTGAAGTGACCATGGACGTATTACCTCCGAGAGTTGAAGACCTTGACTCTGGTGATGGCTAGAGATGGGAAAGCCACATGCCTGAGACTTTTGCAGTGAGGTCTGCCTGCCCTGCTTGCCGTGTGTGCATTTTGGACTCTACTGATGCAGGGGTGGTGAGAAAAGGGGCTCGAGGCTGCCTCTCTCTCCACAGTGGCCAGGCCCATTCCGCTTGCTCTCTTTGCAGTGCAATCTTTATAACGTGACCAGAGAGAGCCAAGATTCCAGCACTTTATTTTATGATCTTTTTCTTTTTGTATTAACACAAGAAAGTGGTGCTCACGTAACTTTATGATCCTTGCAAACCACTGGCAGTGGTTTCCTGAGTCCTAGGGGAGGATGGCACCATGCCATACCCTGCTTTCCCCCAGAGCTCCCCTGGAACCACCTGACCCCGTGGTTCTCTTGTTCTTCCCATCACTTGGCCATTGTCCTTGCAGCCCATGGGGTATCTTGACCTCCTCCATCCCTGGCTGGTCCATGTGTGAGGCAAAGCCCTCACATGTGGTTTATCCATGCCTCGACTCCCCATCCCTGCTCTTGAACCTGGTGGTCACCACTGTCCTCATCCTCACCCTTCCCTCCAAAAAGTCTTCACATGCCCTTCCCAGCTTGCCCAGTCACAGACACAGGCAGTGACAGGATGGCTGAAGAGTGTAGACCTGGGATGAACAAGGCCACTAGGGGCCAGGAGAGCAGCTCAAGGTGGGACCTCAGGGCGAAGGGGTAGCCAGGCCAGTAGGACGCACACGGCTGAGGATGTGCTGCTGGACCAGGTCACCAATGGACTGGACTCAGGAGTCCACTCCTAGAATCAGCCAGGGCTCTCCAGAGAACAGAAGGACAGAGTGTGGAGAAGGAGTGACTGGCTTATGTGAACTGGAGTCCTTGAGTGGATGTCAGCAGGGGAGGCATCGAGAGATGTGTCAGTGCTGCAGGTCCAGCTGAGGGCTGTGTGGCCGAGCTCCTTCTGGCTCGGGCTCTACTTTTGTTCTCTCAGCCTTCCACTGCTTGGCTGAGGCCCACCCACATTGTGGAGGGTCATCTGCTTTGCCCAGAATGCACAGATGTAACTGTTAAGCTCATTCACAAAACACCTGCCCAGAAACATCCAGAATAATGCTTGACCAAATATCTTGGTGCCAAGGCCCAGCTGATTTGAAACATAAATTCAGCCTCCATGGAGGTCACTTCACGGGGCAGTTGGGAAGGGACAACAGGGTGAAAGTCCCTGGTGTCAGTAGCAAAGGGCCTAAGGAAAGCTGTGCTGGGAGGATGTCTCTGCCTAGTGCCAGTGCCGGAGACCAGCCATTGTGGGGCTAGGGAGCCTTGTTCTTACGCAGCTGTGCGGGATGTCCTCGTGCAGGCAGAGGGCTGTCGCAGGCTGCAGTGTTTTCCCTCACGCTTACGACTGCGCTTGTGTGGGTTTCTCATGCCAGCCAGTCCTCCAGCTTTCCAGACACTGGTACCTGTGCCCTACACCTTATTCCACTCTGTGATTAACAGCAGGAGTTAGGGCAGACCCAGCCCTCAGGCAAAGGCCCCGTGCACAGCCTGCCCCACCTCAGATGCTGATCACAAGTTGCAAGCTGCCTTCTGTGCTTCTGACTGACTGGCTCTGATCCTGTGATCCGGGACCCTGCACCCACTCTCCCATCATCAGCTGACCTCTTAGAACTCGGGAAATGCTTTACTACTACAGGTTTACTGTGAAGGACAGACTCAAGTGGAAGAAACTCACTGCATGTGTGCGGCTGCCAAGCCCTCTCTGCTCACCGCCCTCCCCCACCCTGTTGTGCAACGGTCCCAGCGTTCCCAGGACCCCGTGGTTCGGGAGTTTTGGGGTGGGAGCAGGATGTGAGCTGATGGTTAAATCACTGCCTTTGTGATCAACTGAGCCTCCAGCCTCTCCCTTACCTGGAACCAGGGCTGGACGTCCCACTCTCTCCCTGCTTGCTCCCCATCCACCTCACTGAGCCAATGCAACTTCATAGGCGTAAGGGAGGCTTTGGAGATTAAAGGGTTTAGGAACTGGGTGTCTGGAGAGGGGTGGAGAGGGGTACAGAAATGGAATGTCTTTTGCTTATTTTATCCCACCAGCTATGGTGGCATCCTGAGCAGGTCAGCCTGGGTGTCCTCAGCAGGCATGGATAAGACTGTACTTGGTGTGACATGGGCTTCACAGCAGGTCAGAGCCAGCGTCCCTCTGCCCCCAGGGTGGAGTCAGCCTGGGATGACAGCTCTGTACCCCAGCATGCCTGGGTGCGATTTACATGTGAGCACACTGCTGCTCTCACAGGCTGTGCCCTGGTGGTGTCCAAGTCACAGCTTTCTTTCCTTCCCTCAAAGCAGCTTGATCAACTGACCAGCCTCAGCGCTGCTGGCATTTGGGGCCAGAATGTTCTTTCATGCGTTTCATTGGGGTTGGGCAGCGTTCTGGCCTCTACCTGTGAGGCCAGGTAACAGCCTCCCAGGAGCTCAGACATTCGACACCATCTCCAGACACTGTCACAGTCCTGTCACCTCAGCTCGCTGAGCCCCTGTGCCAGGGAGAGAGTTGATACCCTAACAGCCCAAGCTGTGGGCAGCAGGCTGCTGTCTTGCCAGGGCCTCCCCGTCTGGATTCCATTCTGGCCCGCAGCGTGTGCTTGTGGCTTGTTCTCTGTCAGCTGATCTCCCCCGTTTTAGGGTGGCCCTGTTGTGTCACTGTTTCTGCCAGAGCTGAGATTCCAATGAAACAGAACAGCAGAAGACTAGTACATGGAGTGTGGCTGTCCTGAGGCCCCCAGGCCTGACACCTGCTTCACCTGTGGAAGTTATACCCAGTTAGGGACAGTGCTGCAGCCACACTGTCCCTGTGGCAGGCATTTCCACTTGTTAGTCTTTTAAAAGCCTGTATGTGTATGTGTGTGAATATCTGTGTGCCTATGCATAGGCTTGCATGAGTCCTCTTCCCCCTCTGGCAGTCCTGGGTTTTGAACTCAAGGTTTTGCACTTGCGAGGCAGGAGGTCTACACTTGCCCATGCCCCCAGCCCTTTTTGTTTTAGGTTATTTTCCAGATGGATTCTTGCATGCTTTTTCCAGGATGGTCTCAGCTTTGATTCTATTCCCTACGCCTCCAGCATAGCTGGGATGACAGGCCCACGCTACCATGCCCTGCTTCTTTTGTGGATATGGGGTCTTGCTACCTTTTTTCTGGGCTTGCCTTGAAATACAGTCCTCCCAGTCTTCACCTCCTGAGAAGTTGGGATGATAGGTGTGAGTCACCGTGCCGTGCTGTGTGTGCAGATTCTTACAGGCATCTTTATACGCAGAATGCATGTGTGTGCATACTTCTTTTCACACACCTGTAGTTTGAACAGGCCCCATACCTGAGGCAGGTGATATTATCATTGCCTACAGTTCAAGGGTGTAAAGCAGTGACCTGTGCTCAGAACCAGTGTGTGTGTTCCCCTCTACCCACCAGCCCCCTGGGCCTGTTAAGTCCACAGCCTATAGTGAGGTCTGCAGGGCCACCCACCTGTCCCTATTCCCAGAATGGTGGAGTGACTTGAGAAAAGCCACACATTCCTGATCCTGGGACCCTGGTGCCCAGGCCATGCCTGAGCATCCAGGGCCTGTATGCTGTCTGTCCTTGTGGGTGGCTCCTGGTTCATAACCTGTGCCATCACGCTCCGTTTTTGCTGACTCCTCCACCTCTGCTTCCATGGTACCTGCCTGTCCTTCATCCCAGGACCTTGGTCCCTGGACGCTGGTCTGCCCGTGTAGCATTGTCAGTCCTTGCCCTTCATCCCTGAGTCCATGGTTTCTCAGATGCCCGCCTGACAAAAGCCACATGGAGCAGTTGCAGCACCACTGAGATGGTTGTCAGGGCCATGTTGTTTTGTTTGAGAAAAGTGAAACCCTGGTTTCCCACTTGCCATGTGTCTGCGGACCGTCAGTGCCTCTGAAGGCCTTTGTGACACATCCAGACAGGGCCTCTATATTTTGTAGCAGAGCCTGGGTGTTCTGTGTTCCTCAACTTATGGTTTTAGAGCTGCATTAGTGGAGACAGCAGGGTGATGGGTCCTATTCCAACAGGGCCTTTGCAGGAGAGCCTGGGCCTGGCCTGCTTGACTTGCCCAGGCCACTATGGTACCATGTGGCATGCTCCAACTGGCTGTCTATCTTCACATCTGGGTTCTGGTTCTGTCCCCTCCGCACCCAGCTGGTTGACCTTGGGTCAGGTGCTATTCTTATGTTGTCCCAGATTCCTCCCATGGAGGGGGAGCAAGTCCTGGAGATTTGCAAGGCCCTGGGTGCCTTTGTGCTCTCTCTTCCTTAGCAGGCAAGGGTAAGCTCTCCATTCCCTCACCTGGGGAGGGTCAAGGGCCCTGGGCAGGCTGGGGGCTTCTTTGGGGGATGAGTAGCAAGCAGCTGCATTTGGGAGGGGTGACTCTCTGGACTTATTTCAGAGAAGGAGAAAGATGTTACAGCGGTGATGGCTGGGATGTAATGTGATTGTGGTGATGGTGGGGTAATGGTAATGATAGGGATGAAAGCACTGATCGTGATGGACATGGTGGTGCTGGTGCTGGAGATGATAGTGATGGTGGTGGTGGTGATGGTGGTGAGGATGGTGGTGAAGATGGTGGTGGTGATGGTGAGGATCGTAGTGAAGATGGTGGTGATGGTGGTTGTGGTGATGGTAGTGAAGGTGATGGTGGTGGTGGTGAGGATGGTAGTGAAGGTGGTGGTGGTGATCATGATGGTGATGGTGGTGCTGGAGATGATAGTGGTGATGGTGGTTTTGGTGATGGTAGTGAAGGTGATGGTGGTGGTGGTGAGGATGGTAGTGAAGGTGGTGGTGGTGATCATGATGGTGATGGTGGTGCTGGAGATGATAGTGATGATGGTGGTGGCAATGGTGGTGAGGATGGTAGTGAAGGTGGTGGTGGTGATGGTGGTAGTGGCAATGTCGATGAGGCTGGTGGTGAGGATGGTAGTGAAGGTGGTGATGGTGATGGTGGTGGTGATGTGCTGGAGATGATAGTGATGGTGGTGGTGATGGTGATCGTGATGGTGGTGCTGGACATGATAGTGATGGTGGTGGTGGTGATGGTGGTGAGGATGATGGTGATGGTGGTGGTGGTGGTGATGTGCTGGAGATGATAGTGTTGATGGTGGGGTGATGATGGTGACAGGGATGGTAGTGAAGATGATTACAGTGATGGTGGTGGTGGTGATGGTAATGGTGGTGATGGAGCTGGGGATGGGGATGGTTGTGAAGATGATTACAGTGATGGTGGTGGTGGTAGTGGTAGTGAAGATGGTGGTGGTGATGGTGGTGATGTGCTGGGGATGATAGTGATGATGGTGGTGGTGATGGTGATGGGGATGGTAGTGAAGATGGTGGTGGTGATGGTGGTGATGGTGATGATGTGCTGGAGATGATAGTGATGGTGGTGGTGATGGTGATGGTGATGGTGGTGCTGGAGATGATAGTGATGGTGGTGGTGGCGATGGTAGTGAGGATGGTAGTGAAGATGGTGATGGTGGTGGTGATGTGCTGGAGATGATAGTGATGGTGGTGGTGATGGTGGTGAGGATGGTAGTGAAGGTGGTGGTGGTAATGGCAGTAGTGGCAATGGTGATGAGGCTGGTGGTGAGGATGGTAGTGAAGGTGGTGGTGGTGATGTGCTGGAGATGATAGTGATGGTGGTGGTGATGGTGATGAGGATGGTGGTGATGGTGATTGTGATGATGGTGCTGGAGATGATAGTGATGATGGCGGTGGCAATGGTGGTGAGGATGGTGTGAAGATGGTGGTGGTGATGGTGGTGGTGATGTGCTGGAGATGATAGTGTTGATGGTGGGGTGATGATGGTGCTGGAGATGATAGTGATGGTGGTGGCGATGGTAGTGAAGATGGTGATGGTGATGGTGGTGGTGACGTGTTGGAGATGATAGTGATGATGGTGAGGATGGTAGTGAAGATGGTGGTGGTGATGGTGGTGGTGATGGTGAGGATCGTAGTGAAGATGGTGGTGATGGTGGTTGTGGTGATGGTAGTGAAGATGGTGGTGGTGATGGTGGTGGTGATGTGCTGGAGATGATAGTGTTGATGGTGGGGTGATGATGGTGACGGGATGGTAGTGAAGATGATTACAGTGATGGTGGTGGTGGTGATGGTAATGGTGGTGACGGAGGTGGGGATGGGGATGGGGATGGTTGTGAAGATGATTACAGTGATGGTGGTGGTGGTAGTGGTAGTGAAGATGGTGGTGGTGGTGGTGGTGGTGGTGATTGTGGTAGTCATGGTGATGAGGGTGGTTATGATGGTGGTGAAGATCGTGGTCTTCCACCATCCACTATCACTAGTGGATGGAACTACTTTCTGTGCATTATACCCGCTGTCTCCTCTAATCCTAACAACCAAACTAGGCTGTAGGCAGACACTTTTCATGTAAGATATTTGAGGTTTGAGAGGTTAAATAACTTGCCCAGGGACCAAACTTAATACCTGGCAGACTTCCAAATTAGAACTTGAGCTTGACTGCTTCCTAAATTGGGGCCGGCCTTTCTCACCTGAGAGCACACATTGGACAGGATTAAAATTAGTTTAGACAGCTAAGAGGTCAGGATGTGATCACCACCATGCCAGGTCCCTACCCACAGGTGAGGTGGGCTGTGCTAATTTTGGGCTGTAAATGCCCATGAGGTCAGACTAGGGAGCCCAGAGTCCTGCATGGGTTCTAGGTTCCCGGGCTATGCAGTGTAAAAGGTAGACCCCTCTCCCTGGGATAGTGGGGGTGTGCGACAGGAGGCAGTGGGGAGGTGACTCAGCCCAGTGAGCCTGAAAACTCAGCACAAGGGCAGCCTCAGGACTCTAGTGGCCCCTCTGAAGGCAGGTGTGCCCTCCCCAAGAGCCATTTTGAGCATCAGCAGCACCAGCAAAGTTCTGCTCCACCTTCTAGAGGACACCTGAACTCCTCTTACCAACAGAGACAATCGGAAGCCCCAATGTAGGGATTTGTCCTGGGGCACAGAGAGCGATGTGGAGCTAAAGGACAGATATCCTTCAGAAGGACAGCAGGAGTTTCCAATGGGAAACATTGTGTGTTGTGGGTACAGCTTGAGCCCATCTTCAGGTCCATCCAGAAGGACACTGCCTCAGCTGGGGGACATACCAGAACCGGGGTGAATCGGTGCTGATTTGAGGACTGGAAGACATGGATTTCCAGTATGCACGCATTCTAGGTACCTCTGTGGAGCTTGTATTTACATAAATGCGCACATAGCGAGACCTATGAAAAGAGAGAATACTGAAGTGAGCATGTGCCAGAAAGTTCACAGCGGCTGCCTGGGCGGTGGGATTACAGTGTAATTTATTTTCTTTCTTCTCTGATTTTCTTCTTTTTGTACAGAAATCATGTTTACTGTTGTATGCAGAAACACATATTAAAAGCGTTTTCACTGCTGCCCCGTTGCAGTAGGATGGGCTCCCACGACATAGCGGGAGGAGAGATTATTGTGTCTGCTTTGTGCAGGTTTCCTCCGCCCTGCTTCCCACCTGCGGCCTGAGCACAGCCGGAACCAGGGCTCTCTGGGGACCAGAGACATTCAGCACTGCAATTTCTATTGTACTAGGTGTCCTCAGAGTCAGAGGGCAGATTCAGGCCAGGCTTTGAATCCCATGGAAGAAGTTGTATCCCCACACTGTGGTCCCACGTCCAGTCTCGTGGGAGGCCAGCTCCTGGTGCACAACCACCGCCCAGTGCTCTGGGGGAGGGTGCCTTGCTGTTTACCAGGCGTGGTGGGATGGAGCCTGTCCCTTGGCCTTGGGCCCACATGCCCCACAGGATGTGACGAAGTGGTGCCTTGCTCTGTCCCAGGGCCACTTTCCAGGGACTGAGTCTGGGAGGCGCTTTGCTCACCAAGGGCTTTGCTCACTAGCATTGATGACTTGTGTTTGATGCATGGCACAGTCTGCACTTCAAGTGTAGTTGCTGAAAATTCTAAACCCACATACTGGGAAGGCAGGAGTGACCTCAGCAAGTGCAGTTCTTTGATGGAGCCATCCGGACAGTTGTGGTGTGTGGCTGTGCCCGTGTACTTACTGCTGAAAGGCAAGACCAGACCAGCATGAGGGCATCTGCCTGGGTCCTGTGGGTAAACTTGGTTTACCCACTTGGTCTTAGAGCAGGCTTGAGTGGAAAGCTGAGCCTCATCCCAGAAGACTGTTCCTGTTGCAGACAGGGGTCTGAGTAAGAGTGACTGCTGCCCTGTGGCAGGCCAGGTAGGGGCAGATGGCAGAGCAGGTGGACAGGTGAACCCTTACACTAGGTAACCACAATGGCACAGTGCCCTGCTCAGCCCTGAGTTGTTCTCCTGGTGCAAGAGCCTCAGGCTGTGCCTGCGTCTCTTCTTAGGCCCCAGGTCCCATACTCCAGAACCTCTGGGACCATCTGAACTCTTCTGGCAGCAGCCTGTGTGGTGTCCATACTTTATGCCCACAACCAGAGCAAGTGATCCACACAGGTTGAGTGAGTGACCAACAGTGGGCACTGGTGGACCCTTCCTTGGGAATTGCTCACCCAGCTGCTCATCTTTCCTGGGGAGGACTGAAGAAAGAGGTTGTATTGTGGGACCATAAGCACTGGTTTGGTGACAGTGTTCAGGCTCAAAGGAAGGGGCCCAGGCTTCTTGTTGAAGTGACCTTAGTGACATTGCTGAGCACTTTCCTGACCTGAGACTGGCTATGTCACTGAGTCACATTTAGTCTGTGCTGTGAACAGGCCCAGTGTTGGAGGAGTGGGGACTCTAACCAGGTGTCTCCTCCTTCTGCTTATGAGGTCTCTTCGTGCCTGGTATGGTCAGCTTCTGAGCCGAGACAGACCATAGTGTGTGTCCTGTGCATGAGACACACAGGAGTGGGAAGCGACCAGATGGGGGCACCGCATGAGTGTCCTAGGGCTACTGTGTAAGGGCTGCAGAGTGGCTTCAAAGATAGACACAGGGCCTTCTGCAGTGTGGGAGCCACTAGTCTGAGGGCAGGTGTGGCAGGGCTGATTCCCTGGGAGGGACAATCTGCCCCAGCCTCTCACTAGCTTCTGATGGCGCCAGGGATTCCTTGGCTTTTGGCCACATCACCCTAATCTCTGTCTCCATCGCACATGGCTGTCTTTCCTCTGTGCGTCTGAGTCTTAATTCTTCCTTATAAGGTCACCATTCACACATTGGATTGGATTAAGGCTACCCCAGTGACCTCATCCTAACTTAATCGCATCAGTCAAGACCACGTTTCTAAGTAAGGTCCCATTCAGAGGTCCCTGGTGTCAGGGCTTCGACACAGTTTTGGGGGACACAATTCAGTCCATCATCACAGACAGTGGAGGGGGTTGTTTGGTCTGAGGTCAGCTGAGTGGGGTCTGGCCAGAACCCTGCCTGAGAAGCCCGTGGTTGGTGGCTACCGCAGGCTGAGGAAGGCCTGCTTGCCCCTCGCTGGGAGGGAGCACTCCTGAAGGGAGATGAAGGACAAGCTGCCTTATAAATAACAGGGCCCCTTTCTCGTAATTCTTTGTCTTTATGGAGCTGGGCTTTTTGCCCCACCTTTGCTGAGTGTTCATTACTGAAAAGCTATGGGATCCTGTCCTTACAGTCTGTTGGTGTATATAAATAAAGATGCCAGGAGAAGTTCTCTCAGGCATATCATGAGCTTAATCAAATTAGCACCCTACCAGGGTCAAGGGCAGGGCAGGCCCCTAGGAGTGGGGAAGGAGAGCTGGCTTGAAGGAAGCTGTGTCTGGGTAGGGCTGGAGTGACTTCTAGGGCAGGGGTCTCGTCTTAGCCCAATTCCTGCCTGCTGGCATCTGCAAGTGCTTTGTGAGGGCCAATGGAGGAGGCCTGAGCAGCGAAGCTGTCCGCAGGCTGAGACCACGCCCTCACCTCCCTCCTTTCTGGAAAGACTGACGTCAGTGCACGGTGCCTCCCACTCCTGTTGCATGTTTGGAGCTTTGGTGGTGTCCTTGTTTGTTACTTTCGGTAGCTTTGCCAGCTGCTGTCAGTCGTCCCTGGTGCACTGTTTTTCTGGTCTTTCTCTTTTTGTTGACACGCCTTCCTGTGGTGTGTCTTTCACACCTGGTTTGCTTATTGTCCCTCATTGGACTCTATCCACTTGGCATCATTAGCTGCTGTGTTTCAGTCAGGTTGAGTGACACACACAGCAGCCACTCGAATTCTCCATTCTTCTAGGCTCAGAATTTGTTCCTGGGGATCCGTGACTCAAAGCACCCATCCGATGCTGGATTTGCAGTAAAAGATACCAGCCGCGTCCCTGTGGTTCAGAGTCCCACTGTGCCGAGTCACATTCATCCTCCTTTTCCAGGGCTCACAGAAGCCTGTGTTGAGTCTTACCTCTGTGTCCCTGAGACTGTCCGAAAATGCTGTCTGTACAGTGTCCTGATAGCATCAGTGCGGGCAGAACATTTTGGAAGCCTTTGCCAGCCCTCTCTGTACTCTTTCTTCCTCTCTGTTTTTCTGCAAGTCATTTTCACGTGTCTTCATGGGTCATTGCTGATCCGGGCACATTGGAGAATGCACCGTCTGTCCAGTGGGGGAGACTGCCCCTCCCACACCTGGAGATCCTGACTCTAGGCTTGTTCCATGAGCAATGGGCTCTGCTATCAGCCTTACCTGCCTGGGGTTCCTGGGACCCTGAGTCAGCCTGCTATGGGGGGCCATCAGCTCAGGTGAGTCACTCTTGGTGGCGTGTTAATCACATTGGTCCTACTGCTCCAAAAAGAGCAGTAATTTAAGGCTGTGAGTCAGAGCAAGTCCATCAACGAGGCAGCTACCTGTGGTCACCTCTTCCCTGGATGCATCACAAGACCCTGATGGAGGAGGTCACACTGGATGTGAGCAGATGAAACGGTATGCCTCTTTATGCTTGCAGCAGCTTAGAATAGCTCGTGGTGTGCAGGGGGCTGGGCAGGCCTAGAGGGCGGCACGGCCTGGTGCAGCTAAGTGTGTGAAGGCGTGTGCTGGGCCCTCCCATGTGGCTCCTGAACAGTTCCTGGTGACCTGCGCCCTGATGGTGGAGTGCATCAGTACACGTGGCTCTGGGCTGTGGGCTGTTCCTAAACTTGTCTGTGTTCAGGATTTTCTCAGATTTCAGCAAAGACCCTGCACCCCATCATCGTGGGAGCCAGAACTATTGCTCCTCGCAGCATGGTCACATGATAGGCCTAAGATCCCAAAACGATTTCTGCTCATTAGTCTCTCTCTCTCTCTCTCTTTTTCTCTCTCTCAGATTCCGTTCAAGCATCTGTCCAAAACCAGCAAAGACATAGTGAGTGAGGCAGACTGCTGTCTTTGTTTAACACATCCCACCTCATTCTGGGGGAGGAACACTCATAACCCAGGAGACACTGACCAGGAACCTCATAGGCTGTCTCTAGAAGATGTCACTGCAGTGGCAGCTCCAGAAGGATTATGGTGGGGGCTGCAGACACCCCGCTTGCCCGCCAAAAGGGCAGCATGCAGACTCAGGTTGGGGTGGGGTCCCACAAATCTGGCAAGAGCATAGTGTTGCCTGCCTGTCCAGGGGTGGGGGTCTCTGTACATCACACCTGGCCCTTCTTGCTGGGTCTCTGCCCTTTCTTGCCATGGCCTGCTCTTCCCTACCATGACAGCTTCCCCTGGCTCTCCTGGAATTTGGCAGTGTCAAGCAGGACCACTCCTGCAGTTGGTGGATGTGTGGAGTGGGCCTCTGTGCATGGGCCAGTGGACATGTACAGTGGGTCTCTCTGGTGGACCAGCGGACGTGTACAGTGGGCCTGTGTGCACAGACCACCAGGCCTGTGTATATACAGGGACAGCTGCACGCAGACCATGAGACGTGTAGGGTACACACACCTGCCTTTTAAGAGTGTAAACCAATGCTGCAAAGGGAAAACCTGAACACAGGGCTTCGCTGGTAGCACCAGAGAGTGGAGTGGGAAAGACCAGGGTTCCAAGCAGCTGGTCTTCCTGGTGGGCTTATCAGCACCAGCATCTCCTCCAAGAGGCATGTTCTGGACAGGCTGGGGCCTGCACAGGGCATGAAGATCAGCCCCCAGGTGTGACGACCTGAGAGCCACTGAATGTTCACAGCCAGGACCCCACGTCTGGCTGTCAGGAATGGGCAAGGGAGTCCCGGGCATCAGAAACTACACTGGAACCCTGGGCCCCTTTTATGGCTACACACATCCCTATGCTTCAGTTCCCCACCTATGCAGAGGAAAGCAGTGTTTGCTCCATGGGGTGGATCTTGGGTTCAGCTAGGTGCTGGAGCAGCACAGGGCACTATGGTATCCAGGTCACAAGCCATTCACCAGAAGCTTCCCAGGCTATGAAAGACACCTGCTGCTAGCCACCCTGAGTCCTCCAGAGCAGGTCCCAAGTCTTGGGGTCAGTCATGAGGAACCTCAGCCCACTGGAAGGGAGGGAAGTTTGAGCACCCTGAGCCTATGCAGCCCTTGTGCTGGATACAAGGCTTGTTCCAGGTGGCCGCCATCTGTAGACTCAGCCAAGTGACCAGAAAAGGGGTCTCCAGGAGCTCCCTGCTGGTCGACAGGGTCAGAATCCCACAGCAGACCCAGGCTAGTGAAGCCTGTGCCTCCTATGAGAGGCTGCATCCTCTTCTGGAGGCCAGGCCAGCTCATCATTGGGCATCTCTTTGCCCCTTGCATTAATGATTTGTAATTGTTATAGGAACAAATCCTCAGGCCGAAAACGCAGTTGACTTACAGTGCACTTTTGCACAAACATATTGTTGCCTATTTGCATCCTAATGTGTGATCAAAAGCGAGGGTATAAATTCATGGCAGCCCAATCATGTTTTACTGTCCATGTAAATCTTGGGAAACTTGAAGGGACTGAATGGCACATTGCACCTTCTAGCCAGCGCCAGCGGTTCCAGTGTGTGTTGCCGGTGCCCTGCGGGAGGCCCACCTGTGCCCCTTCTCCCTTCTCGTTGACCAGATCCTTCCGTGTAGCAGTGTCCTCCCTTCTTCCTCTGTGAAGTGGCTGTTCCTCCAGATCTTAGCTAGCCTTTGCATGAGGGGCAGTTGCTTGTACCCCACGTATCGTCCATGTGCCTACACCCCTTTCTCTGAACCCCTAGTGCCCCACCTCCCCCTGGAGCCTGTCTTGATGTCCTCGTGTTCGTATCACAGATGTGTTGATATGCTCTGTTCACACTGGGGACCCTTCAGGGAGCACCTGGTCCGCTCTCTGTGGTCATGGTGGTGATCAGAGGGTAGCCAGTGTGAGGTCATAGATGGTGGCCCTGATCCCCCTCAATCTGGCTTGTCCGAGGCCTTAACGTGAGTGTAACACAGACACAGGTCACCTGCAGGCAGAGAGCCTTCCCCTGTGACTTAGCCAGGCATTTGCTGCCTTTTCAGCTCTGCGATGTAGCCCGTTCCACCCAGACAGTTCTAAAGCCAGGATTTCCCCGCCGTGCAGACTGGAGTGTTCTCCATATTCCCTTGGGACTTGGGCTGTTCTGAGCATCCATCCTGTGTTCTACTGGCCTCTCCTGAGACTGTGTTTCTAGCACTGGCCCCTTCCTTTGTACTCTGGCTTTGAGTCCTTCGGTGTCTCTCCTAAGCCTCTCCCCTGATGCACAGTGGCATGGTTGTCACCTCCTTGGTGTTGATGCCTCAACTCTCTTAACTTGTCCAGAGGCAGCACCCGGCTTCAATTAGCTAGCACACATGGCTGCCCATGCAGACCCCACTAGCCTGGCCTCTCAGCCTCTCTCTGGGTCCCCTGCCTTGCTCTGTCTTTGTCTCTCTGCCCTTTTTCTCTCTCAGTTTGAGCACTGGCATGTTTGTCTGACTCTACACAGACTTCTGGTCTGCCCCCATCCCCTCTTCTCTGTGTCATCTGCACTTTTGACTGTCAGGATTTCTGTCTCCATCAGGGCTAGTGACAGTCCTAAAAGGGCCCAGTGCCTGGGCACATCCTGACAAGCCTGAGTGCTCTGGGGTCTCCATGGCTGTGTCTCTGTGACTGTCCTTCAAGGGCCATCCTCACCACAGCTCCTACCTGTTGAAGGAGGTCTGGCTGAAGTTCAGTTGTACCAAGCTTTCATGCTTGCCCTCTCTGACTAGGAACAGAGTGTGGCTCCTTCTGAGAGTTTATTGGATCCTTAGCAATTAAAGAATGTGTCACAAACTGTGCCTGGTTTTGCAGGACCACTTCTGCCCTTGCTGGTGGAGAAGGTTCCTGGGTTGCACCTACAAACTTGATGTGGCCTTGTGTCTGGCTTCTATCTACCCTGCATGCCTCAGAGTTGACACCAGTGAAATGGGCCACTGGGGTTTGTGGTCCCAGCTGACTTGAGACTTGAAGTTCTGTGAAAGGGGCAGAGCAGCCCACAAGCACACGCAAGCAATGGGGCTTCCTTATTTTTGGTGCTGTGTGTTTGGGAAGTGGTTCTTGAGTCACATGACTGGCAAAGTCGTATCATTGTAACCAGGCCAGTTACATTAGAGTATCTCCATCTGCTGAGCTGAACGTCCCCATAGACAGACACTCCTGGGGCCAGCACAGGTCTGTGGGACCAGAACCATCTCTCATCTCCAGTTCCCCGTGCATTTGACCTGTACATGGCCATGGAGAGAATGGCACTCCGAACCCTGTCCCCCTGTGTCTTCTTTGTGTGGGTTCAACACCCCCTGCTTCATTGGTAGATAGATACACAGACACATTCACGAATGGGTGTGTATATGTGTACATTCTTAGTACATTAACACTTGAATTGCACAGTTATACACCCTTAGATGCATTTATACTAGGGAGGCCTACTTTTCCAGTTGTATTGGAGACTTCTAGCATGGCACCTACCTCAAGCCCAGGCAGAACAGATGGTTCCCAGGCTGGACCAACCCAGGGATGGCCTGGCAGGGTACAGAAACAGAATGTTGGTCACATACCAGGCTTCCTCTGCCTGTGTCCATCAAGACCACAGGTTTGCAGACTTGCATCAGGTGACCTTATCAAATCTCTCTGAGGTCTGTACACACCGTGCTGTCCTGCAAACAGGCTGTGTGGGCTCTGCAGTACTGAGTAGGCCAACGGAACCACCCGTTCCTCTGGCCTGCGGATCATAGGTGGTCTAGGGCCTAAGGCATTCTTGAGGAGGCAGTGCAGCAGGTCAGCTTGCAGTCATGCAAGTGAGAATAGGGAATTTCCGGCCAGCAGGGCAGCTGGCTTCAGAGCCTCTTCAGGAAAAAGAGTGGCCTCATGGCACTACACACAAGGTGCCAACCTTGCCTGAGGGCGGACTCAAATATTCACCTTTTAGTTCATAGCAAAACCACACACCAGATCCTAGAAAGTTTAGGACTAGATTGAAAAGTGTGTCTCTGAAGTCTCTTCCTCTGGAAGCTGAGGCCCCGCCCCTCCTCTGGCCAGGCTGTGCTGCTTTGCAGTGGGGTGGACAGATGTGTGTCTCCCCAGGTGACAGCGCTGCCACAGGGAAGATGGAAACAGTGATTAGAGTGCTTAATTAGCGAGAGTCTTCAGATTGCACCTTCATGCCGACAGCACTAATGAAAATCACTTTTATTCGACTCCTGTGGCAGGCAGAAGAGAGAAATGCAATCCTGAGTTGGCAGGAGGTGGTGAAGGCACCGGCCTGTGTTTCCATTGGACAGTCCTTGCCTGAGCTTCCTGGGCCTTGGTGCCTTCCAGCGGGCATCCTTGGCTCACTTTGAAAGCAGTAATTTCCCTTTATGGTTTTTACTGTGTGCAGCTGTAAATAAATCCCATTATATTCAAATGGTGATTTTCCTTTAGTGTGTACAGACCATCCTCACAGCCTCTTCTGGGCCCCTTTTTGGGGAAGGACACTTTCTGACCTGTTCCCACCTGGGTTCACCTGCCCCACCACCCTGATGGGAAATGCAGGTGCAGCTTCCAGCGTGGTCATGGATGGGCACTCAGGTCTGTCTGCCTGGGATGCTTGATTGGAGGTGCAGGAGCCTCTGGGACGATATGGGGCATGTCCTCACAGTGCAGCTCCAGAGGCAGGCTGCTCTTTTGGAACTGGTGCAATGTGTTCATCCTCTGGGACCCTGGAGGTGGAGACCTGGCCTGGGACAGGTGGAGGCATCTGGTCCAGTGGTCACTGTGGTGGAACCCTCCAGCCGCAGCGCTGCTCGGTAGTGGGGTGGGCTCTCTGCAGGGACTGAGTGTCCTGGGCTGGCAGCAGTTAGGCAGAGCCAGTGTGGGTGGTTACAGACTTCGAGAGGGAAGGTGTCTTATTTCCTAAAATTCTGGATTTTTCTGGCTGAATCCCGATTAACAGGAAAACCCGGCTCTCGGTAGTGTAAAACTTCCCTGAGTGGTCCACTGTATTGTGACATGTTATGAGGCCTGGGACCATTTGTGATCTACTGTCCCCTGCCCTCATGACCTGGAAATGCTCCCGTGGCCAGCCTGCCTGTGGGAGGCCCCCACTGTCCATCCTCCCAGCACACAGAGGACCTGGACAGTGCAGGGTGTGGTATCACAGGCCTGAGGGATGCCTGTGTCCTGGCAGAGAGGCCCTTCAGAAAAGCCAGGCCTTTTCCCTGCCCAGGGAAAAGCTCCAGGAAACCCAGCCAAGGCAGGTGGACAGCTAGACCCTGGGAGCAGGGACACATGAAGGACAAGTGGCCCTGGGACCAGCCGACACCCAGCTCTATGCAAGGAACCCCAGGGAGGCCTCTGAGCATCACCAAGACATGAGCTCCTTGCTTGGGAAGGACCTTCCACCAATGACCAATCTCTGTAGACACCTGGACATTTCCATCCATTGCAAGGTGGTTGTTTGGCTGAGAAACAAAAGTTACGTTGTACTGGAGTGTTGATTCCTGTAGCCACTCAGGGTGTGGCTTTCTGTAGACCCAGCCTGTGCTCTGCTGAAAGATGCAAACCACCCCCAAAAGAAAGATACCCGTGTCCTGATCCCTGCACCCGAAACCGTGTCTTCCCAGGTGAGAGAGACTTTGTGGAGGTGACTAAATCAAGGATCTTGGGATGGGAGATGATCCTGGGTTGTCTGGGTTGGTCCTAAGTGAGGTCCATTGTGGGGGGAGGAGGCGTCTAAGGAGAGAGAGAGAAGGGGACATGAGGACAGAGAGGCAGTTGAAGTGACTTGAGGAAACAGCATCAGCCACACAGCAGGCACCTCTAGGGTCTGGAAAGGCTGGGAACAGGTTCTCCCAGGAGCCTCCAGAAGGAACCAGCCCTGACACCTTGAATGCTGTCCAGCGGAGCTCATTTCAGACTGTTGCCATCAGACCTGTGAGGGATGAAGGTAGCTGTCATACCGTCCCCGTCAGTGTCCACTTGGGGCACACTTCGCCTGTCATTGGTGTCCTCCTGGGATCCTGGAGGTGGGGTTGAAGGCTGAGTTGGCCCAGTTCGCTAGCCACAGTGACGTGATCAGGAAGGCACCCCCAGGACCTGGCATTGAGGCCTCTCCCACCCCACAGTGTAGCTGGAAGCACATGCCTGGGTAGGTCCCGTGCCCCACGTGTCCCCACCCTGTGCTGCGGGGATGGGGAACCTTTGTCCAGAGCCTTCTTAAGCTCTAACCTCTGCCACCTGTACTACGCCCTGCCAGGTGCTGCTGTTTTCAGATAATGCTGTAAGAGGCAGCTGCAAGTGACTGAGCCAGGATTTGAACCCTGGGAGTCTGTTGCCTCTGCCCATATGCTGAGCCACCAGGCTGTGTGGGATCAGGGAAGCAGTGGCCAGAAGCCCTGGACTTGGTGGTTTTTGAGAGGTGGTTTCTGCATTCCTTCAAGGCTGTGTGTGCAGCAGAGCCTGGCCGTGCCCTCAAGGCTGATGGACACCTGGTCCCTCGCCCCCTGAAGGTGGTAAACACAGTCGTCTTCCCAGGACTTCAGTCCCGGGACTGGCATGGACATGGTGCCTTCTCTGAGGTTTCACATTTACCTTTGTGGGCTGGATTGAATTAGAAAAAGACTGTCCTTGCAGTTTTGAAACGAGGGCCTCGTAAATGCTTTATTGGAACACGCTCAGGATTTACTTGCTCATAAAGATGCCTGGATGGCTTTGTCTGGCGTTGGGTAGTGATTGGCTCAGCTTCGTGTTCATCATTTATAACCAGGCACCTCGTCTGCCCTGGGGAGTCCGGGAGGCCTGCAGGCAGCATGTAGAACTGGTATTTGCAGCCTCTCTGGGTCCGGAGGCCACTAAGGAGCAACCCACATAGGACCTCAGGTAGTTCAGAGCGGGTCTTTTGCTTCAGAGGGCTCCTTCACCCTGCTCTCACCCCTTGTCTCCTGACCTCCAGACCCAGAAGGTCCCCTCCCACTGGAGAGTTCTTCCCTGGGCCTGCGAGGACCATAGGTGCTGGCTTCTACACCTCAGGCGACCCAGGGTGGGTCAGTGTGCATTTCAGGTTGTCAGAGGCAGGACAGTCCCTCCTGCTGTGGAGGGAAGGGTGAACAGTGGTGTAGGGTAACCACTGGTGAACAGTGGTTAGTAGATGGAGGAGGGGGCATTGGTGGATGGTGGACACCTTAACTGCTTGGTCAGCTGTCCAAGACGGTGATGCAGCCAGGCTTTGCATCTTCATTGAGCCAGCACTTTCTGGTCTCTCTTCTCCTAGGTGGAGCTGGGGCTCCTCCAGCCTCCACCCATGCTCACTGGCAGGGCCAGCACCTCGGAGCCTGGCCACTGCCTTCCTCACCAACTGCTGTGAAGGAGGGTTCTGCTCATGCAAAAGGGAGCCCAGTCCAGACTTGTGACCACAGATCAGAATGGTGGGCCAGGAGGAGGGGAAGCATGACACTCTCTGCTGCACCTTTGCCATTTGCAGGTCACACTGCCTCTGTTGTCTGTGGCTCGTGTTTCTCCTTTCTTCTCCCTGGTCCAGATTGGGTTTTGTCCTGCAGCTGACAGATGGATGGCCCAGTCTTCTAAGCCCGACATGCTAGGCCGAGGTTCTGTTAGGTTGTGTCTGACTCCAGACAGCCTTCCAAGGCCGGCCCCCACACAACAGAAGTCTACCCCAACCCTCCCACCCCCTGCAGGCCTGAACTTCACCCTCCTGTCCACATTGGTTGCTGTAGGGAACCCTTGACCCCTGCTTCTATCCAAGGAGTGGCGGCTCTGCAGGGCCTGGTAGTATACAGCCTCGTGTTGGTCATCGCTGCCTCTGACATTCCAGCCTAGTAGGCAGAGGGCTTCTTGGGGTCTGGGAATTGGGTGTACTGGAAATGAACACTAGGGAAGTCAGAGGTCTGGGCCAAAACATGGTCACTTAATCATTCAGCAAACTGCCCAAGTAGGAACAGAGTATGGCTTTTGATGAGGACAGAGACTTACAGGCAGACTCTGCAGCCTTGCTGTGCCCCTTATTGGGAGAAATCACTCCAGGTGTGGGGTGAGCAAAGGTCTTTCTTCCTCCCATTTTGCTGATGAGCAGTTCGTGGATGTAGGCTGTGAGCTGGGGTGAGGTGGATCTCTGTGCCCCTGCTGGCAACTTCCCCTCTCCTTTCACTCCCTGGAGGCCCTGGCCTGGCACTTTCTCCAGCCCTGATGGCCTCTCCAGTGATCCCACATTCCTCCCTCTCCTGCACTGCTCCAACGTCTCCTCTACAATGTCCCAGGTCCCCAACCCTCACTGCATCTCCAGCCTCATCCTCATGGCTCTGTGAACTCCTCTTCATCTCCCGCCCAGAGCTTTCCTTTCCTTCCTACATGGGTGCAAATGAATGCACATATTTTGACTTCATTATCTCAAAATTGCCCAATTTAGAGTTGGACTTTCTGATGCTCATAAAATCTGGGAGGTGGTTTTTAATCAGTTACTTCTGCATTGGCCGCCTCCTCAGAGAACGGAACAGTTTCCCTTGTTCTCCTGTTTTTGTTATTTTTTGCTAAGAATAATTTAATTTGATCTCCAAATGTGAGTTGCAAAGCTCTGTTCTTTGCTTTCTGGTGGGTGTTCTCAACTGCCCCCCTGCATGTCCCAAAGCTCACAGCGGATGCTGGCTAGGTCCCTCAAGGCCAGACCTCTGATCTGTCATGGCTGTCTCTGTCCTGCAGGTTTTGAATCTTGGTCTAACACTGGTTACTTATCCAGCATCCATTTAAGGGACAGTTCTACTATGTCATGGTCAATCTTAGGATTAGTGGACATGACGGTGGAGTGGCCTTAACCTTGAATGCTGAGTGGTCAATTGCTCCCTCTTCCATCTGTCATTTTTTTACCTACTCATCCATTCATACACCCAAATTTCTGCCCATCCATCCATCCGTCCATCCTTCCACCTACCTATTCACCCATCAACCATCCACATCCATCCATCTATCATCCATCCATCCATCCAACCACTTAACCAACTATCCATCCACTCATCTACTCATTCTTTTACCCTTTTATTCACCCATCAATCCCTCCGTCCACCCACCCGTTCATCAATCCAACCACCCATACATACATACATCCTCCATCCTTCATCCATGGACATTTTGGATTTCCATCTGTAGCAGCTGCTGAGAGCAGTGGTACTCTAGAAAGGCCAGCACAGTACCATCAGTGCTTATTATATAGGTGTTTTACCTGAGGCCATGACTGTGGGGAACATGCTCTGGGCAGGCTTTACAGAGAGTGCTGGGGGTGGTAGCAGGAGCAGGTCTAGGGAGACTGGCCTCCCAGTGTGAAGGCAGGAATAATAGCTTGCTAGGTGTCCGTGGGTGCAAGGCAGCATCAATTCACAGCAGCCTGCATTCCTTTTGTAGCAGGACCAAGTGCCCCAGGTGCAGGATGCAGGAACCCAGGCTCAAGTCCTTTATGGAGTAGTTTGGGGGTGGAGAGGGTGTGACAGTAGGTTTGACCTTACAGACATACACATGGACCTGTGCCCAGCTAGACTGTGGAGGTGTAGGGTCACTGCTGAGCACCTGTGATTCTCAGTGCCCCGTGTGGTCTCCAGCATGTAGGTTGGGAAGCAGCATGAAATGGAATCCTTGCCCTGGAACAGGGGTGCATCTGCAGGTCTGTGAGGCAGAGCATCGCAGCCAGGCCCCTTATCTTCTTTCTGCTTTCTGTTCTTAGAAGAGGGCATGAGGTTGAGCAGTGGACATTGTTGGAAGCCAGGGCCTGAGTATTTCTTGAACTACCCCTTCCCGAAAGAGTCTGGCAGCAATTCCATCTCCACATCTTCCTTCTTTCTCCTCCATTGTCATGGGTGGTAGGACTCCAGGAGCACAAAACTCCAAAGGGTATCAGAATCCTGGTGGAGCTCTCTGCTGCAGGAGGGAATGACCTGGGAGCCAAGCAGTCAGCCCCACAGTTGCTCTGCCACACAGATATTTTTCTACCCTCTTCGTCTTTCAGTGAGGCAAGAGGTGAAGTGATACTTGGCAGTGGTGAGTGACCACTTACAAGTGGGTTAGGACCTGTGCACTTACAAACACTTGGTCCTGGCATTTATATTTAGTAAAGACAAAAACTGCACCACACACAACTATAAAGGAGGATTTATAAGTTGGCTAGCACAGTTGGAAACTGGGTAGTCCAACAATAGCCATCAGCACACTAAAGAGCCAGAGAATTCAGTAGCTGTTCAGTACCAAAAGCTGTAAGACTCAAAACAAGGGGATCAATAGTGCAGCCCCAGTTGGAGGCTGAAGGCTGAGGCTCTCTGGGGAGTCCCTGGTGTGAGTCCACATTGAAGGGTTGAAGAAGCTGGAATTGCTGCCCACAGGTGCTGCAGCAACAATGGACTCTCTCTGGATGAGTGGGACTTGCACACCCTGGCTGGCTGTTTCATTTTTCCATCCAGGCCCCCAGCCCATTGGGCTGCACCTCCCACATTCAGGGCGGGGCTTCCTCCCTGAGTTGCTGTCCCATATGCGTGGTCTCTGACAGTGCCTCACAGGCAGACACACCCAGAGTGTCTAGGCATTTCCCTGTCCAGTCAAGTTGACAGTCAAGATTAACCATCACTGTTGTTGAAAAGCTGGAAGAAAGGCTTATTCATGGATCTTACAACAAGGGAGAGATGGAGTTCAACTCCCAGCAGATCAAAGACAAGTGGGGATTTACAAGGTGAGGGACTGCGTGGAAATGACCTAGAGGAACTTGTTTACATGTCAGGTGGGGGAAGAGGGACTTCAATGGATAGGAAGTATTTGGAGATTCTTCATTAACTGGCTATATTAATCCATTTTTCCATTGCTGGAACAAAATATCTGAGGCTGGGTCATCTGTGAAGAAAAGAGGTTTATTTAGCTCACAGTTTTGGTGGCCCCATTTGTTCAGCCTCATGGTGATACATCATGGCGGAAGCACATGCAAGACAGGAAGCCAGGGAGTGACTTGTGCATCAGGCTTGCTCTTACATCACCTTGATCTTGTGGGAACTAGCTGGGGTTCCACAAGAAGTACCCTAATTACCTTCAAGGGAGCTTCCCTAGTGAACTAAACACTTCCCACTAGGCCCCACCTTATAAAGTGCCCATCACCTCAACCCCACCATCCTGGGCAGCTGCTTTCAACACACATGAGCCCTTGGGGGTGGCAAACCATATTCAGCTGTAGAACTGGCTTAGTGGGATGCGTGGCAGGCATGAGCTAGGCTGGACTGCCAAGGAGGAGGCCTTGTTGAGAAGGCTGGAGGGTCTGGCCTGTGATGGTGAAGGAATGGATCCTGTCATGTGTGGCATGAGGGTGTTTAGAGAGTGTTGGAGCTGTAGGATCCTGGAGCAGGAGGTAGGTGCCAGACAGATGACTGGTAACAGGGTCTACCCCACAGTCATCTCCCAGGCCATCACTGGGGCTGAGGTGGACTGACATGTCCTACACTGGATGATGGGAAGATCGTGAGAGGGAGTGTTGGTGGCCTCACTGGAGTCCCGGTGGCAGGTGTGGCCAGAGCACCTGTCAGCACTTGGCTGTGGACAGGGTCCTCCTGCCCACACTGGCCTGCCCGCAACAGTAGTCACACTGCAAGGTGGACGTGGCCAGGACGTCATCCCTCCTTAGCCTTTGCCATCTCGCTCTGCTCTGCTCTTGTGCAGTGCTCAGCAGTGAAGGTCTCATCTCCTGACTGCCTTCCCTGTGTCTTTGTAATTACCAAGCAGAAGGTGAGCCCAGCCCCATGGAAATGACTTCTGAAAGCTGTGAGGGTCCAAGGTGAGCTCCGATGCCAGCTGTCGCCTTTGACCTTGGAAGAACCCCTGGTGGTGATGAGAGGGTTTTCTGCAGAGCCTCACCAGCTCCCTGGCAGCCTGTTGCACAGCGCTGCAAGGTCTGCCATGAGCTAACAGTGGGAAGCAGCCCACAGATAGGGGCATGACAGGGTCATCTTTTGAGCAAAGGTGTCTTAGCCAGGTCTCCAGGTGGGTAGGACAAAGAAGGAGGTCATTTGTTGCTGCGTGCAAGGCTGGTGTGAAATTCCCAGGGTTCAGCATATTTCTTAGAAAGCCGGAGACAGGTGTGAGGAAGGAACAGGCCAGCGGGCCTGAGCATGCCCCATTTAACCGCATCGGATGCTGGCACAGGACTCAGCAAGGTGTCAGCTGCGCTCCTCGGCATGTGTGCCTCAGAGGCCATCATCCTTCGTGCCTTCCGGATTTTTAAATAGACTTTCTGCTGTATTGGAAAAAGTCTTCGATTTATAGAGAGATTGTGGAGATAGTTCAGAAGGCCCCCCACTCACCCCTCACCCACTTCCCACAAAGTAAGGAATATTGTTAACTTCTTGACCTTAGTTTGGGACATTTGCTCCTTAAAGAACCAACATGGTTGCATGTGGTCATTAACTGAAGTTCACTTGCTTTGTATCCCATTGCATCAGGGTTCACAGAGGATAGCCCTGGCAGATTGTTTGGTCAGTCCATCTCCTCTGCTCCTTTGAGCCCATGAGGCTCTGTGAGCCTCTCAGGTGTTCTGGGTCTAATGACCTTGACAGTGTTGAGGAGTGCCCGTCAGTAATCCATCTGATATATTTCCCACGAAAAGACTGGAGTTATGGGACTTTGGGAGGAAGATCACAGGCATGAATGGCCTCTCTCACTACATCCGATCAGGGGTCCACACTGTCACTTTGACATATTTGACCACGATCCCTGTGGCTGGCGGTGTTTGCCAGGCCCCTCCCCCTGAAGTCTCTCCTTCCCGGTTCCATGGCACCTGCTCTGGGAGGAAGTCACTGTGCAGCCTGCACATAAGGAGTGGGGATGAGCTTCACCCTTCGGGATAGAGGGTCCCCAACAGTTCTTTGGAATTCTGGAGGTGAGATTTACCCTCTCCCCTGTGTTAACTGACTTGGTCACCTTCTCGGACCACGATGGGCTTATAGGCACTTTTCGAACTTGGGTTACAAGCCAGAACTGCTTTCTCTATTAGAGTCCGGTGGCTCTGTATCCGTTGACACCCCCATCACGATTTGCTTTTTTTTGAGCACCTCCTTATTCTCTGGGACAGCCAGTGCTGCAGGCTCAGTGGCACATTGCTCGAGCCCTTTTCCCGGGAGCCCTGGTTCCTCTTCTTGTGGAATAGCATTGAACACCAGGTCTCTGTGTTGGGAGTTCTATAGTGGGGAGCCCTTACTTCTCAGCCCTTTCAACTACCAGAAGGAGTGGTTCGTGTGCACACACTGACCACGCGTGTGCACTGGTTGTAGGTGTGTGGCTGTCTATATCCATGTTACTCCAAACACGAGCTCACCCTGGTTCCTCCACACTGACCACGCAGATCGCAGATCGCTCCAGCCACTCCTGTTGCTGTCTGTCTTCTCCCTCTCCCACAGAGATGCCCTACTCCTGCCATCTATTTACCCAGTTGTTCAGTTCAAGGGCACACCCACACAGTGTGAAAACCACTGTGTGTCCCCGGGGAGATGGCTCTGTCACCTCGTGCACAGTGCTTGGGGACATACCTGTGCCCTCAGTCTCACAGGCTCCACTGTTTCCAGAGTTATGTAGGTCAGCACTGTCCTCCGTCCCAACAGCAAGGTGTCTTGAAACTCTGAACTCCTGCCTGGGTCCTCACTGTTCTTCATGAAGTTTTAAGTTTGCATTTATGAAGGTTCACATCCCAAGGGTCGTGGCACTCCTGTGATGCGGTATGGTTCCCGCCTACAGTATCCTACAGGGGGCGCTACTCTGGACCCCTCCCAGTTTCCTCCAAGCTTTTGGGGACCACTGCTCTTTTTGCTTTTTCTGGAGTTTGTCTTTTCCAGAATATCACAAAGCCGGAACCTGCAGTCCGCAGCCTTTCTACACTGGCTTTGCTCACCTAGTGACATGCATTCAAGGCTCTCCATGTCTTTCTGTGGCTTAATAGCTCAGTTTTTGTTATCACTGAATCATGTCTTGTGATGCAAATTTGCCCTGACATCTTATCCATGCACCTATTGAGAGACATCCTGGTTGCTTCCAGTTTGGGGGTTCTGGGTAAATCTGCTGTAAACGTTCACATGCATTTGTGTGTGCAGCAGTTTTCAGAGCAGGTTAACTCAGCACCTTGGCGTGTAGTTTCGGATCCTCTGGGAAGAGTGTACTCAGCCTTGCAAGTGACTGCACCGTTTTGTGTTCCCCCACAGTGACTAAGAGCTCCGGGCGCCCCACATTCTCACCAGCATTGGATATTTTGGGGCTGGGAGAATTTAGCTATTCTAATAGGGTGTGGTGATTATCTCAGTATTTCATTGTAAACTTTGCTGGTGACCAGTGAGGTGGAGCGTCTTTTCATGTGCTCATTTGCATTTTTGGTGAGGCATCTATTGAGATCCTTTTTCTGTTTTAATTGGGTTGTCTGTATTCTTACTGTTGAGTTTTCAGGGTCTTGGGGGTTCTTTTTGATGTATTTTGGCTACAAGTTTTCATCAGAAACGTGGTTTGCAAATACCATCTCCCAGTCTGTAGCTGGTCTTTTCATTCTTAGTATCTTTGCAGAGCAGATGTTTTAATGTTAGTAAAGTCTAATTTATCACATTTCTTCTTTCATGGATTATACACTTGGTGTTTTATTTAAAATCTCATCAACAAACTCAAAACCACATAGATTTTTCTCCATGTTACTTCTAGAGTTTAATGTTTTATATTTAGGTTTCAGATTCATTTTGGCTTAGTGTTTGGAAAGGGAGTGCAGTCTGTGTCTAGATTTTTTCTTTTACTTTTTTTTTTTCCCCCTGCCTAAGGGACAGAGCCACAGGCCCTCCTTTCTCATGAACTTGCCATGGCAGCTGTGTCAAAGGTCAATTGACAGTGTTCTCAGGGTGGCTGCAGGGCTCTGTCACTGCTGGCAGCACCCACTCCCTCCTATTTTCTGTAATCTCCAGGACACGTGCCAGGCTGGGAGATATGTTGATTGAGTTAGGGTCAGCGCTACCTGTGTGTATCTGAAGAAAGTTCACCCAAACCCAACTTTTCTGAACCACTGGATTTCTTGTAGACAGAGTGTTTGCAGTGGGCTCTTGGTGCAATGGAGGAGGCTTCTTGGCCACTGTCCCCTAAGACAGCATGCGCTCAGCAACTGCTCGTCCCAGCTGCAGAGGCAGCTTTGCTGGCAGAGGGCATGACATAGTTTGTTCCCAGTGGGCTGGGCAGGCCTGTGGCTTCTGCAGAGTTGAGACTGAGGCTGTTTGCTAAGCTGGTGTTAGCCTGCATGCCCACAGCACCATGGTCCTCAGGAGAGTCCGGGACCTGGCATCTCCAACAGATGATCCCAGATGGGTTGCCTTGCTCCTCCCACAGTGCAAGCAGAGAAACTGAGGCTCAGAGAAGGTGGCTGCCCCAGCCAGAGTGACTCCAGCCAGGATGGAGCCTGTTGTCCCTGGAGGCTGGGCTGGGATGGCACAAGAGGATGGAAAGTAACAATGCAGGCCCTGCCAGTTCTGGTTTGAAGGCCCTGGTGGGGCCCTCATGGTTAAGACCCGCTTGGGAAGTGACACCCATGGACAGGAGGGTTAAGGGGCATTTGTCCACACATTTTCCCACATTTGCTCTGCACTGGCCCAGGTGAGACTCTGTGGAATGTCCCGGCACCAAGCTTGTGAGGAGGCCAGAAAAGCTCCTGCCCCAGCACATCTGCCCGTGCTGACTCCCACACTCTGGTGCTTTCTGAACGTGCCCTCTGCCTCCACAGTGTGGCACTTCACCTTCGTACCAGGAGCCCTTCTCCCTGCTCCATCAGCCTGAGGCCCAGTTGAGCACCTGCTGCCCCTGCCAGGTTCTCCCCCCCACTCCCTGACTGGCTATGACCTCAGCAATGGCAACACTGGGAGTGCCTTGCACCCTCTGCAAACCCAGGACCCTCTGCCACCGCCTCCAGGAAGGAGATGCCTGCAACTAGGTATTTCTAGCTGTGCCTGTCAAGCTGGCCAAGCTTGGAAGAGTAAGGCCTTAGAGCCCCATGCCCTTCTCAGAACTGGAGTCGGAAATGAAGGTTCCCAGTTAGCATTTTGGGGTCCTTAGTGGTGTGTTTCTTTCTAGGGTAGATAGCCTAGAAATGACTGACATTTCCAGGAAATATCAAACACATTTGTGGTTTTGCCAAATATGTGCTGCACATCCCACAAGGTTGATGGTGTTAATCAGACAGCGGCAGCCACTGTGTCGTGCCCAGGCTGGGAGATAAAGATGATTACATTACTGAACAGCAGGTGTCCCCTGGGTCCAGGTAGAGCCGGTCATCCTCTCCATGGAGATCAAGCAACCCGAGGGAGAAAGCACTGAGGATCTGCAGAAAACTCCCAGCTGTCCAGTGAAATAGGAAGCCCTTGCCTGTCGGCAGCATGGTTCTACAGGTGGCTTCCTGGAGTCCAGCTCAGAAAGGGAAGACTGACCTGGACAGCCCATCCTGATGTTTACCCCTGACCCGCCCCGGACCCTTGCACCCATGACTGGGCATCCAGGTGGCCCTCCTGACATTCTCTGGGAACACTCAGCTCCCCTCGGCCTTGGTCTTGCTACCAGTCTTGTTACCAGTCTTCTTAAGCCCACTTCATTCACCCATCCTCAGTGTCCAGAATGGTTTGAAAGACAAATAAATCTACTGAAGACTGAAGTGGGAATCTTTTTTATAAAGCAAGGGAATTGCCAGTCTGGTTACACTGCAGGGGGCTTGCACTGCTGTGTAGCATCTGTGTGCAGGCTCATGTCTCTGAGCTGGTCCCCCCCACCCTACACCCTGAAAGTGCCCTCTGCCTCCACAGTGTGGCACTTCACCTTGGTACCAGGAGCCCTTCTCCCTGCTCCATCAGCCTGAGGCCCAGTTGAGCTCCTGCTGCTTCCCTGTCACTGGCCATAGCTGGTACCTTTGCTTCCCTGTCACTGGCCATAGCTGGTACCTTTGCATCCTGTGACCACTCAGGGATGTCCAGGCAGAACACCTCAAATGTAGAGCAGGAATCTACCAGACTCCTTTCCCTTCTCCACATCCATGAGGTCCCCTGCCTCCTGATCCCCTCCCTGGAAGAGGTGGGCAGGGCACCAGGGGAGATGAGAGCCAGGGTAGCCACCTCTGCTATAAATCCCAAGTTCCTCCTCTGGTCTCCAGTGATGCCCAGGAAGCCCTGGATAGCAAGAATTTGGGGGTCATCCTACACACTGTGGGTGGAAAGCCAACTTGACTTGGGGTGGGGTGGAGGAAGGGTCTAGGGAGGCTGCAACAAGGACTTCAGGATTTTCTGAAGAGTGGACTCTGCTTCCAGGATGTGCTGGGCTGTTTCCAGGTGGAGGAGGGTTTGTGGAACGACCTTGTCCTCTCTTTGCACAGTATCACTGCCTAGTGCTTCTGTGGGCCAGTATGGGACATTTTGTAGGTGGGATGGGGACATTCTAGGAAAGGCCACCCAGCCAGGGTTCTGTTTCCAGTGAACCCAGAGGAAGAAGCTGCCTTGTTCTCTGACTGCCTGTGTCCAGGTGCCTGCCCAGCATTGGTTCTGATCTGGCCTGCGCCGTGGTGGGATGCTCGCTGGGAAGGGCACTGCAGCCGCCTTTACTGACCTTTGTGAAGTCATAAACCGAGGCATAATTGTAATTGCCATGTTGTGGCAACAGTGTTCCAGTTCCAGGCCAGCTCTGGATGGGCCCTAGGGCTGCTGCTGGACCTGCCAGGCGGGCAGCACCTCATTAATATGCACATTAAAGGGGATAATTGACTAGAAGCCAGCTGGATGGCAGAGGCACTTTCCAGTGGACATCTCAGAGCAGCCTTGGCTGCCCGAAGGAGAACAGTGAAAGTGCCCATGTCTCCTCTACCGCCCTCCATAAAAGGCCAGCACATGAGCTGCAGAGCCGGCTGCGGGCCAGGGCGATGCGTCCTGGGCGAGTGATAAACCCCAGGCTCCCAGTGCTGGGAGCTCTGGCTGTCTTCTTGAGCAGTGATTCTGGGCTTGTTTTGCTTTTCAGACTGAAATCAACCAGCTTTGCTCAGACCATCAGGATGGGGTGACCTGTAGGATGGGGTATGCTCACTTATCCTTGGTGAGCAAGACTCAGAGTCACAGAGGGCAGGGGACCTTCAGCTCCCCCTGTCTGTGGCCTATGCTTGGAACACAGGCATAATCCACTCATTGCCCTCCTCTGCCCTCCCCAGACAGCAGCTGCCTGACCAGGTGAGAGGTCTCAGCAGCTGCTCCCTTAGGTTTAGCTTCTCCTAACGGTCAGGATTGCTCAGGTGATGGGAGTTAGGTCTGGGATGACACAGTCTCTTCTAGGAGAGCTAAGACAGCCTGTGGTAACCTCCATGGTCCTGGCTCTTCTCCCTTGCCAGGCCAGAAGTGAAATGGGTGATTTTAGCCCTCTTTTAGAAGCTGGTGTCCAACCATCCATTCTTGGGGACAGCCCCATCTCAACTAAGTGCCCTCTGGGAGGCCTGGGCTATCCTTCCAGATATACACAGCCATCTTTCATTTCCAGAGGGGAGCTGATGGCAGGCTCTTCTAGGGTCAAGGGGTTCTTTGGTCAGTCAGTACTTCTGGGAACCCTGGGTGGGGGTCCCCTTATGTCCTGGCATACCCCACAGCTGAATGGTCTGCAGTGGGGGAAGATCTGCTGCCATCTTGCCCCTCGCCTGTCCAGCAGAACATTGGAGGTTTCTCCCTGTCTCCAGGCCTGGTGGTTGGATGAAGCACTCAGGATGAGTGCCCTTAGGCCTCCTCACCCAGGCTCCACTCCACCCTGGCCTCCAGGAGCTGCCTGGAGTCTCTCAGCCAAATCTCACATGAAGAGGATGTCAGGGAAAGGGGGGATTTGAACACCTTAAGGGTTTCTGACGTTTCTCAGACTTCAGTCTGTAAGGATGTGTGAAAAGATACAACAGAGGGTCCTGAGTGATGCCTGGGACACATCTGAGTTTGTATCCCGCCCCTTTGCTTGCCAGCTCCAGGCTGGGGTAGCTGAAGGGACCCCATGAACCTTGAAGAAATGCAACGAGTGTGATAGGGACTAGCCAGAGAAACCGCTGCAGGGCTAGTCAGGGAGGCCTGAGTCACATTGTCCCTAAGAGTCATGCAGTAACATGGAGTCTGGTCTCCAAGTCCTGGACTAGAGCGTGTTTTCTTGAGGATCACCTATACCCTGGGGTGGGGATTAGATAGAGCAGGCAGAGGTGTCCTCACGCAGGTGGCCCAGTGCAGCATCTCAGGTAGCCTGAGGAATAAATGAGGTCCTGTAGGGGCCAGCTCTGGTCCTTTCTTCAGCCTACATTCCTGCCATGGCTCTGCCTGATGGAGCCCTCCTCCAGCCTACCCAGATAGGAACATATTTTGGGGGTGATCCTCCTGAGGGTCGGCCCCTCCCACCTGGGCACCTGGCCTCTCCCACTGTAACCAGACCAGCTTTGCGCTGGCCTTGGGTGTCAGGTCTGAGATATGTGACAGCAGTAGAACCCCTGGGTAGGGAAAACTTGTGATTGCAAAAGTGCACACCACATGCCGAGGGTTAAAGTAACGTGAGTTCCTCTCCTACAGCTCTGAAGACCAGCAGGGTCCCACCCAGCCGACCCAGTTGTGGCAGAAACCATTCCTTCCTTCCAGAGGGTCAGGTAGGGTCTACTTGATGCCTTTCCCAGCTTCCCTTGCCACAGCTCCTAGGCCCGAGCCCTCCTCCAGCCCACTCCCTGCTCCTCGTGTCTTCCACCTTCTCTTCCTCTGCTGTTGGATCTCCTCTGCTCCTCTTAAGAGGAACCTTGCGATTCCACAGGCCCTGGTGAGATCCTTGACCCCATCCGCCCTTGGCTGCCTGTGGTACCATGCACCCTTGTGATGGAGCAGGCATCTTCATTTCATAGGTTTCAGGTTCCGGCTCAGGCATCTCCAGAGCTGTTTCCTGCCCTCTGTATGGGGAAGTGCCCTTGACTCCCTTTTCTGAGCCATCCTCTTGCTCTGTGTTCTGATGGTGTACTCCTTGAATGGAGACTGCTTCTCTCACCACTGGGCTGGGGAGACGGGCTCCCCCTCTCCATCACCCTAACTGCCTGCCTTTTCCCACCAGTACTCTTGGTGGTCTGTCCCTGCATCTGTCTCTCTTTATCTCTTTTCCCCTCTCTCTCTCTCTCTCTCTCTCTCTCTCTCCCTCTCTCGGTATAGACTCCTCTAGAATGGAGACACTTCTTTCCAGGGAAGGATTTGTGGGGCAGCTGAGGGCTGGGGTGGACCTAGGGTTTCTGTTTGTCTTGACCACATGAGTGTTTGTATTACTTATAATTTTCATATTAAATCATCTTTAATTAATAAGAAGATGAGGGTGCCAGAGGAAGCCAGCACACTGAAACAACAAAGTATTGAAATATTAAATGTTGGTTCTCTGATGCTGATAGGTTCACAGGACATCTGTGCCATTTCATTGTGCACACTGCCGGATGAAGACATTGCTCCAGGTCCCTGCTCTCTCCTGGGCAGGTTGTGACAGCAAAGGTGTGGCAGGGCTCAGATATCGCCCCCACTTCCTTCATGTGTGTTCTACAGACATGGCAGGTGGCAATGCCAGCAGCCAGAAGAGGTCCTGTGTCCTTGCTACTTATTCATTCATCCTTTTCATGATTGTCATTTGCAGTATGTGCTCCGTGCTGGACCGTGGGACTTGGGGACAAGAGGAGCAGGCCAGTGGGGAGCTTCTGGGTGGACTTGGTGCACGGTTTGGTTTGTGTGTTTCCAGATCAAAGGGGACCGTAGTCCCAGGGCAGGGTCTAGGGAGCTACTGTCCCACAGTGAGGGTGATGGCAGGGCCGGGGTTCCCCTCACTGCTTGGCCAGTCCTGTTCTGGGCCTGTAACCTAAGTACACGCACAGGACATGGCTGTGTTCCCTGACTGGCCTGATGCACTTGATCACAGAGCCCAGAGAGGCCGGGTGCAGTTTCACAGCCAGGCCTCAGGCACACAGGTGTGTTGGACCTGACAGTGCCTAGGGCCTGAGTGAACAGATGCCAGGATGCAAGAGCTCGGGTGAGAGGTTGGGCAGCAGGGTAGGCACATGGCACTGGTGTGGTACAGTTGGGAGCAGCTGGATGCCAGTCGTGAGCACAAGGAGAGAGCAGGACAGGTGGAGGGGCAGGGACACTAGTCAGTCCTGCCATATCTGGGGATCTGGAGCCTCCCTTCCAGCCTTCTCCAGAGCCAAGCACAGACTGAGCTCAGATTGCTCCGCCTGCAGACATCTCTAGTGACCCTGCCCCAGCCCCACACTGCTTGGACCAGAACCTTCCAGAACAGCTGTTCCTTACTGAGGGGGGTGTCTGATTTCCGGGTGTTGGATGAAATGACTTCTCAGTGCCCTTCATTGAACCTGTGTTTCTAGAGATCCTCCATCCCCACATACGGGGTGTGCAGGGTCCGCAACCTACCATGCTTGCCTGAGAAGCCACCCTATTCAGGTCTAGGCCTTGAGTCTGCAGCCCTTGCTTGGTGTGGACAGGAACCTAGGCATGGAGGGGCATTCACGGAGCAGGACTCAGTACCCCCTGCAAGGGGCTTCACTGTCAATGCTTTGATTTATTCTCTGGGAGTCCTGAACAGCCAGTCCATCGCCCAGTCATGGCTATTGCTTTTGTCTCCCTCCACCTGCCCTTCTCTGAATTAAAGAAGCTACCCTGGAGGCTTAAGCAGAGCTGTGGGAGCCATTGATGGCCCTCCCTGAAGTCCTTTCTTCTTCCCCTGTCTTGACCCACCTTTGTGCATCCACAGGCAGCAGAGGACAGGCTGAATGCTGACTGGATGGCCTCCCAGGACAGTGGTGCATGTCCTTTGTGGCTGGGCAAGTCTTGGTGACCATAGAGATGTTTCCTTAGGTGGAAAGGAGGTGTAAGCATCTGGTGCCCCTGGACTTGGAAGGTAGCGAGCACTCTGGGAAGGCTCGTCAGTTAGCCCTGGACAGGGGATATCTCTACAGATGACGCACAGGATCACATGTCAGTGCTGGTCCTCACAGGGACCAGCATGTGTGTGAGTGTGCACACTTGCTATGTGAATATCTTCTGAATGTGCGGGCTTGGTGTATGGATACATAGTATGGTGTGTGCACACCGTGTGGCATGTGGATATGTGTTTAGATGTGTGCTTGTACGTAGAATACTCTGTGTGTGTGCACTCATGTGTGGTGGTGTGAGTGTGAGCATGAGTTTGAGTGCACGTGTGTGGGTGTGAGCACACGTGTGAGGCCACCCGCATGTGAGTGTGAGTGCACACGTGTGCCTCTATATCCTGACCATGGGCCCGGCACCTCCTTTGGTGCGCGTGGGCAGAGGCCTGTGCGGGCTGCACATGAACTCAGATGTGTACCCGTCCCCTTGGGGACCTTAAAAGGCCTACTAGCTGGGCCCCAAGGTCTCTGGAGTATGTTGAGTCACTCGTTCAGTGGTGAGGTGTCCCTGAGACAGGATTCTAGAACTACAGGCTGCATTCTCAGGCTCCTTACGCCATCTCATTGACTGCCATGCCATAATGTCCCCAATGCCCTACACAGGTGCACCATCCCTGAGACCTGGAGCTGGACTGGGGTCCTCAGAGCCTCTCCGAGGTCTGCAGGTCACACTGCATGCAGAGGTTCCTGAGAACAGCCCTAGCCCCAGCTGGGGAGCTGATTCTGGAACCAGCAGGACCAGTGGACCCTTTTCTTGATCCTTGGTCCCTGGGTTTGTCCCATCTCCCGGTGACAAGTCTGCCCCTCTCCCTGCCCTCTGCTCTTGGTGGCTCCGGTGGCTCTTCTTTCTGTGGATATGGAAGCATGTGGCAACAGGCCCGTCTCAATTGGTTCAGCAGCACAGAATCCCTGGGCCACTGTTTCCACCAGCATCAGACAAGTGGCTGTGCACTGTCCTCTCCCGAGCAGGTGCCTCCTGGCTGGGATCACTGACTGCGGTGTAAGCCAGGTCCTCTCCAGGGAGGGGCTGAGCCTGAGCTTCTCTGATCTAAGACCCTTGGTGCCTTGCACCCACAACCTGGAAGGCCTGAGCTGGCCACACAATTTGGTGGAAAGCTGGACTAGGCAGCGTGTCCAGTTTCTTGAGAGAGGGCCCTCTGCAGAGCTCGGTCCTGCTTAATTTCTCCATCTTGCCTTGCACGCCTTCATGCAGAGATAATCCTTAGCTCTCCCCCAAACTCCGTGCCTTCATGATCTACCACACTTAATTAATTGGCTCTGTTGAAGTTGAACTGTGATGGAGAATTTGATACCAGGATTAATAAGAGGCTCAATTTCATTGTAATTCAAATATTGAGATTTTGATACTTCATGGGATCTTAAAGACCACTTTTTTTTCCCCTGTATTTTTTAATCGTTGTTCTGTGTGTCTGTAGGATTAGTGATAAACTAGACATTAGTCACTTTGTGAGTGCAGTGCCGAGTATTTCAATATCTTCTGCTACAGTGGGAAGACAGAGATGCTTGGTGTAGATTAATGTCTGGTTTTGACACCACCTCCTGCTAGTGGCAGGGTTCTGGCCATCTCTGCACCCAAGGTGTCCTCAACATGCCTGCTGCAGAGGCCAGAGTCAGCTTGGGGCCTGGGGGCATGCTGGCTGAGCAGGAGTCCTGCACCTTCTTCTAGGACTAACAGAAAAAAGGGGGGGCTCTACCCAAGGAGGGCATGCCAGTGCAGGGCAGAGACGAGCAGGGCCTGGGGAAGCACAGGTGGGGCTCCAGACCATTTTGGTCCCCTGGCCCTGTAATGTGGGCAACCTAGGCAGGGTGAGCAAAGTCAGGGTGGTGCCAGTCCAAGGGACACCTGGAAGGGGAGCATGGCACCTCAGTGTTCATGCGTGTTTGCATGTGTATATCTTAAGTGAGCATAGCACACATGGTGTATGCACACACTAGGGAATTTTTGAATGTGCTCATGGGTGTGCATGGATGTGTGTGCACATGTGCTTCTCATAGTGTAGCACACAGGGCAAATGTGTGCTTGTGGGAGTGTGTGCATTCCCAGGTGTGTGTGTGCACGTGTACATCTCACACTCCGTGTGGCACACAGGGCGTATATGTGCACATAGATGTGCACAGATACACGTGTGTGCATGGATGCAATGTGACAGACAGGCCAAGGCAGGTAGCCTGGTGTGGTGATCTCCGTCCCCCCCTCTGCCATCCACTGTCAGGAGCAGTCCTGTTCTCCCTGCAGACCTGTCTGCCTCCTCACCACCTTGTCTCTTGCTCAGGTCCAGGTGGCCAGCTGGTTTCATTATGATGCAAAGAGACAATTGTGGTCACATAACTGATGTTCTGTTCAGATTTGTGGGTGGCAGCATGTCTCTGCCACCATTATCACCCGGTGGCCTTTGTGGCCCCGTTAACTCTGCCTTCACGTCGGGCTGTTTTAAGATTTACAATGAAACATCTAGTCCCGGCTGGCGTGTGTGCATGGGTCACGTGGATGTTGGCCTGTGTGTGGTGCATGTGCAGAGAAACACTGCAGCCTCCTCCCTCCATCCGAGAGGCCGTGGTCATCAGAGCTGTCACAGCTGTCCCCACCCGCACCAGCCCACACATCTCACACTGGGCGAGTTATTTCCTTAGGTTTTTGTCTCGATTCTAAAGGTGATGTGTGCTCTGTGTGACACGGTGAAGAGTCCCACTCCCGGAGGAGCTCAGGACATGGTGCAAGGAGAGCCTCACACCAGGGAAGGAGCACTGTCCCAGGGCCTTAGAAATTGTCACCCCAAGGTTCCCAATAGCACAGAATGCTCCACTGTGCATGTCGGTACTCACAAGCAAACGCGCGTTTTCCTGTCAGTAACCGCGGCACATGGGGCGATGGTTCCACTGCTGGCATTGTGCATCCTGCTTCCTCAAGACTGGCTCCTGCAGGTGGAGTTACAAGTCAGAGGGCAGCCGGCATTCTGGTCTCCAGCCTAAGGCCTGAGCCACCTGCCCGGGCTCCATCTGTGCCTGGGCGGTCCACCGGCTGGAGGAAGACGGCAAAGCCTCTCCTTTCCTCTTGCTGTTGTCAGATCCTAGTGGAACTGGAGATTCCATCCCCCATTGGTCATTTTGGCTCTGTGAGGAGCTGTCTGCATGTGGCATGTCCTGAGGGAGGCCAGCCACCACACAGAGGGTAGGGCCAGCCCAGGATCAAGTTGAGTACCTCCCTGCAGCCTGGGGCGTAAGAATTGGAGCTGAAAGCAGCAGTTCGTTTGTGGTCCTCATAGTTAACAGTGGGCAAAACCTTGAGGTGTAGGCCAGAAAATGGATGTGGAAGCCTAGCCAGGGGACCCCACCATCCCAGCATTGTCCAGCCTGGATTTGTGGCCATGATTCTTTATTAGAAAATAAATCGTACCAGCTCAGGTAAACAGATGCCCTCCTTCACTTGGGTCTCAGTGACTAACAGTTGGACCATGTGGTTCATTTCTTATTACCCAAAGCTCCAGATGCTTCCTGTTCTGTCCCCTGAGTCCCTGTCCTGGAAGCTGACTGATTGGTGGTGGCCCCTGGACCCAGGGTGGGGAAATTGCCTGTATGTGGCATGGCTTTAGGGGCCGTGGAGATATTCTGTCTCTGGGAGATGTATCAACACATTAGCCCTCCTGTTGTGCACTTAGGACAGGGTGCTGTGAAACCTGCAAATGATGTCATGGCTTGACCTTAAGAGTGCTCTCTGATTTCCCAGTGATGGGCAGGTCATCACACAAATTTGAAAATCATGGCCCTTGGCCAAACCTGCATCCCTCCTCAGGCCTATGCCCGTTAGTCTGTGGCATCTGTCCCTGGCTGCTGTCCTCCATCTGGCATCCTACCCTTACATTCAGGGAGGCAGCTCATTCTGGGTCAAAAGGCCACCAAACTTGTGTTTCTTTCTGATCCTGATGGTGTTACCAGTGCTGGGCTGGTTAACCGTAATCTCTTGTCACCAGGAACCATTACTGAACCCAAATGGCTTTGGAGGACTGGCACTCAGAGTACATCTCTAACCCTCTCAGCCTATGGGTACATGGCGAGGGAGTCCCAGCATGCCCCTAGTCTGCTAGGCCTTCCACTGAGGCAGACGACTGCCTCACAGATGTGACATCACAGATACGGTGCCTATGAAAGATGGCCTGGTACCCTACTATCCCCACAAGTCTCTCCAAGCCTTTGACCTCCCATGTGCCTGTCTGCTACCTCCATGTTCCAAGGTGTCACGTACACACCTTGGGTCCTGGGGCAACCTGTCAGACCCAGGCCAGAGACAGTGCCCAGCACACTGGGGGCCAAGGGATCACTGTCACCCAGCCCCACCTGGCCACAGGCTGATCTGGAGACACCTTTCCTATAGGATTCTGAAGGGCCCCAGGTACCCTGTTCTCCCTGTGGGGCACCTGCCCTGGCCCTCATCTTTGCAGTGTCACTGGAGCCTGTGGCTACCTCAGGACCTCATTCAGGCCCTCAAACCCTGCTGGTTTTCTGGGCTCCGCCTTGTTTTTATTCTAATCCCAACGCCCTGCTGACATTTACAACCGTTAAATGCCATTCCCTTGACCTGCGCCTGTCAGAGTCGTTTTGAGTCTTTATTCTGTCATCCATCTTATCAGACATCCTGCTAGATTTATCTCACAGCCACAGCACACTAAATGGCCCATCTGTCTGTGCCCAGGATTGAAGGGGGTGCTGCACAGGAGGATCCAGGTACTCCCTGCTGATCCTTAGGACCTCCTCCCTACCCACCTACTCACAGAGTCCTGGGCACTGGCTACCAAGTACCATCTTCAGTTGCTCCATTTGGAGCCACCAGTCTGGGCCATGCCCACCTGGAACCTCACCCAGGTGTGAAAGCTGCAAGCTTACACAGCTTGCCCTTGGGACACATGGCACACACTATGTGACCTGGGCCCAGCCTGGTAGTGTAGCCCTTGTCTTGGGGATTGCTGAACTTTCTGAGGGCTTGTGTTGTGCCATCTAGCCTGGTTGTGCCATTTCTGGGCCTGTCTATGTTCCCTGGACAAAGCTTGCCCTCTCAGAAAACATGGAGTGGCTGGAATGGATAAGTGACCAAACATATGTGTAGCCTGCTGTACCCTTCTCCCCACTTATGGCCACCAGGGTCCTGGAGACCCAGGGGGTCCCTGAGGACGAAGTGAGGCTCCGGGAGCTGTGCTGTGCAGACACATTTCTGATGGCCTTTTCTGTGTCTCAGTTCTCAGTCCTGTTCATCTGGGTGTATGATGTGCTTCCTGTAAGCTCTTTAGAAACAGGACGAGTAGGGCAGTGCCAGCCCTTGCCTCCAGCCCAGGTCCCCTTCCTTGCTGTTCCTGGTACAGTGTAGGACTGATACTGGAATTCCAGCCTGTGAGGCTTGTGTGCTCCCAGAATCCATCAGACTGTGTGTCAGCCCCTGCCCTGGGGACAGCCAGAGTTTGGTGGGACCACAGGTGGGCCCAGGGAGGCTGTCTGTGGTATGTGCGTGCCTGTGTGTGTGTTTACCATACAGCTGTGCCGAGGTCTGGGCCCAGTGCCGAGAGTTGCCCTTAGGGCAGAGCTGGTGTCAGAGCTGGGATTGAAGTGCACTGGCACCCACGGCTCCTGCATGCTGATGAAGCGTATGAATGGGCAGGGTCCACAGCCTGGCCCTGCAGCAGCTACTCGCGCCTGCGCACCTGGCACAGACAAACGGCTCGGCTCACTTAGCAGCCGAGGTTGGTTGTCCCAGCTGCCAAGAATGGTGCACTCTGGGATGGGGCTTCCCAGAGGACACGGTCCCTCCTCCTGGCTCAGGAACAACTCTGGGCAGCCAGGACATGCAGGGCCCAGGCAGAGAAAGAGTGGTGCCCCGGGAAACTTTCTTGCCAGTATTAGACAGGGTCCTAAGCCCACAGGGCCTGCTTGGTCGTAGTGTCTCACGGCTCCAGATCTCACCTGGCTGTGCAATCATAGAGTATCTGAGCCCAAGTTGTCCAGCCTATGTATGGACAGGGTGGCCTCCCTATGAGTTGTCCATCTCTCCTAGGATAGGGCCATGGGTTCACTGAGGGTCACTCTGCCCTATGGAAGGTCCATCCATCTAAGGCTGGAGCCATGGGGTCGTCATGGGTCACTTTGCGCTATGGTGGGGTCCATCCATACCAGGCTGGGTACATGGTGTCACTGTGGGTCACTCTGCCCTATGAGGGAGTCCATCCATCTAAGGCCGGGACCATGGGGTCTCCATGGGTCACTTCGCTCTGTGGTGGGACCAACCTCTCCCAGGCTGGGCTGACAGTATTTCCTTGGCACTTCCACCCTGGGGCAGCAACAACCATGGCCCCTGGTTCCCTGCAGTTAGCGGTTTCCCTGGAACCAAGTGTGGCCGTGTTGCTTACATGGAAGGTGATATGGTAGGTGAGACAAGACCAGGAAGGAATTCCCTGTCACACTCATGCACACTAAGCCAAGTTTGACCCTGCTGAGGTGTTCAGGGAGGGGTTGCTCCTTAGGGGGAACACCTGGTTCTTTGTAAAAATGTCATTGTCGCAATGCTGCGTTTCTCTCTAACAAAGTTCTGCCACCTGTCATCCCTTGTGTGCCTGCCCCTCAAACACTCATGTACATGGCTCCTTGGATTCCACCCCATGTGGCATTGGGGGTCCTCCTGGACAGGCTTTCAGACATGGACACAGGAAAGTCATGCTGTTGACCTGGGTTAGACACTGCTGATCATCAAAGCCTCACCCGTGTCTAGGACCCTCTGCAGCCCAGGGTTTCCTTGGCTGTCCTAGCAACTGTCACCCTGAAGTGGGTGTGCAGGTGCTAGGTGCCTGGAGGAGGAGGTGTCTTCGGTGACTGGGTCGGTCCTGGTTGACTGCTCCAGAGAACTGCCATGCTGGTCCTGCATTGTGGAGCCAGGTAGCCCTGAGGTAGCCTGGACACCATGAGCCTCTATGGAGGTGTCTGAGTTCAAGTTTGGTGGGAATAACAGAGTGGCCCGTGTGCTTGCAGAGCTTAAAATAGCGACTTAGGGACATAGCCCCAATGGCTGCACCTGTGCATAGCAGTGGTGTGAATCACAACTTCTCTCACGTGGACCCACAGGCTGCCTGGTTTCCCCTTCCCTTGAGCACTCCACTGTTCTCAGAGGGGAGCTACCTCCTTCTCCCAGAGGCTCTGCTGGCTGTGTTTGTTTCTCTGCTTGCTTATTTATGTGTTTGTTTTTGCTTGCTTCTTGAAACGGTGTGTAATTTAGTGTATAATTTAGTATTGTGAGTCAAATCCATAGCCTGCAAGGAGGTGCTGGCCAAGGACTGGAGTTTTGTGTGGCGTGGGAGGGTCTCTACACTTAGGGGTGGGATGGCTCACAGTCTTAGGGAAAGCACAAGCTGTCCCCCACTCTTCCTCTAAATGTGTGTGAGCCTCCTCCACTCATGAGCCTCACTCACTGGTCATGACTGACCAGTACCCTGCAGGCTGGGCTCTGGGCAGTTGGGTCTGGCCACCTCAGACAGTTGCCCTGCCCTGCACTGTGGGAAGGCAAGCTGGGGCATGCACGCCTGCTACCCCTGCAGATGCTCTCTGTGCCATAGGGTACACCTGGAGCAGGCGCTCCCCAGGAACTAGGGCTGCCTGAGCAGTGGCCATGCTGCCCATGCTTCCTGCTGGCATGGGCGACCCCTCCTCCAGACAGACCCACCTGAGGGGACAGGTGAAACCAAGGCAGTGCAGGTGCTAGGTACCTGGAGGAGGGGGTGTCTTCAGTGACAGAAGAAACCGTGTGGTGAGGAATGACCCCTGGCTGAGGAAGCTACAGGGTCTGAGCACTGCCCCTGTCCTTCCTGTGCCTCCCACCTCCCCAACAGTCTGTTGTTCTGAGCCCCTGCACATCCCCCTCTAACTCCTGTGTCACTCACCGGGTGGGCCAGGAGCCTCATGTCACATCTCCACAATGCCATCCCCCGACTTGAAGAAGCCCCTCCCCCCCACCCAGGGCTTCTCGTGCACCTTGTTCACTACTGTGGCCCCAGGGTCCTGTACAGCAGGCACCATGTAGTAAGAGCTCACTGCTTGCTGAGCGGGTGAAACAGCGAGGTGGTGAGGGAGTGGGACATCTGGTGGTTACAGAGTGGGCCCCCTGGTGAGGGTTTTGGAGCTGTGTGACAGAGGGGTCCTGTGCTCACCATGGAGGGACAAATGCGACAGGTCCAGCCAGGTGGAGGGATACCCTCCACCCTGTAGGAGGTGGCCAGGTTTTCATCTTACGGCCCTCTGTTGAGCACGGCGCTCTCTTTATTGGTCAGTGTTACTCTTTAGCACTTACTGGTGGTGGCTGGGTCACACCCACAGTTAGTGATGGCTTCAGCTCAGGGGATCATTTCCCACTGGAGTTCCCTCACAAGTCACCTCCCCGCTCCTGAGATACCTGCTGTGTCCTTGGTGCGGAGACAGCGGGGGTAGGGAGTGGTGTAGGGAATGCCATAAAAGCAAATGGAGTCGGGCCCGTGGGAAGGGGGGAAGGAAAAAACATGTCCCTTCTCTGTACCTAAGATGCATAGCCACATGTGCCTGAGTGCACCTGTGTACACACGTGTGTGCTTGTGTGTCTACACTGACCCATCCATGTACACTGTGGCACCTGTGCCCATCATGTGTATTTGTAGGCACCTGTGTGTGGGTTTCAGTATTCCTGCAGGCATGGGCCCAGGTGGACCCAGGTGGCTTGTGAGGCTGTGTCTGGTGGGCCTTGGTGTGATCGCACCAGGGTGCCTCCTGTGTACACTTGTGTAGTCTGCTCTGTGTCTGCCTTGCACACATGTGTGCAGCTGTGTGTCGGTGTGCACCTCATGCAGGTACACGTGTGTGGGTAGGCGTAAGTCTTCAGAAGGCAGGGAACCCTGTACCTCCCAGCACTACTGTGCACAGCTGGGTTCCTGTCTTCCCTGCCTCTGTACCCAGGTGGCACTGGCTGGCAGAGCGGCTGCTCCGCACAGCCTTTAACTCACCTGAGAGGGTCCAGCCTGTTTGCTGACCCTGAGATGCTGTCCTGAGGGCAGTGTGTGGACACATGGGGATGGAGACTGAGGGACTTGGCTTGGTTTCGGAACCTTGTGCTCCGTGCAATCGGTTTTCCCTTATCAAATGCCAGAGGGGCAGGGGACAGCGCTTTACTTCCACAATTTGGCTCTTTCATTTCCGGGCGCAGCTGAGAGGGGCCACATTTAATTTCCTGTCTAGAGAGGCAGGGCTGCCTGGAAACCTCAGTGTGTGGAGAATGCAGGTCTCTGGCGACCCAGCACTGGCTGTCATAGAGCACTCTCCCTGGCATTCTTTGCAGTGGTCTTAGATGTCCCTTCTGGGCTGGGTCTCTCTGCCTGGGGGGGCTAGGTCATTCTTTCTGGTGGCCCGGGTCTGCTGGGGTGGGCCCCTCTGCAGGTGGTATGGGTAGACCTGTTCTGTGGGGCTGGGTTGGCTGGGCTGTGGGTTTTCTGGCTCTGGCTATTCAACTTCAACTATTCCTCTCTTGCAGGTCAGCTGGCTGCCGGCACCTGTGAGATTGTGACCCTGGACCGGGATAGCAGCCAGCCTCGGAGGACAATTGCCCGGCAGACAGCTCGCTGTGCATGCAGAAAGGGGCAGATTGCGGGTACCACAAGAGCCCGGCCCGCCTGTGTGGACGGTAAGAGCCCCAGCCCAGGTGTCAGCTCTGGGTGCTGAACGCAGTCAACCAAGGACTGCCAGAGTCATCCTCATCCTGGCACAGCCTTATCTAGAGTATTCCCAGGTACACCCTGGGTCAGGTGCAGGACTCTGGCTGGCCAGTCTTGGCCTTGAGCCAGCATGTGTAGTCTGATTACACCTGTGGGCAGTGTGGCCAGTGGACCTAAAGCCCGCTGCTCAACATGCATGGCTTCTGGGGTGCCATGGTGTCAGGGACCCAAAGTTTCCAGCTGGATGGGGCTCCTTGCCACACCTGCCATGGGGAGGTGTGCCTACCTGAGGCTGGGCTGGCTGGTGTTGCTGAAGGAAGTGGGAAGGACAGCAGTGGTGGCTCATCTGGTACATTTTCAAGATCAGGCTCTGGGTACCAGGCTGGTAGAACCTCACTCACTTGTCCCCATGAGCTCTGAGGTTGAGCAGAGCCCTGCTGTTGTGTGGTGGTGACCTCCTGAGATGACCCTGGCCCTCCAGCTGCCTGTGAGATGTTCTCGTGTTCTGACTCCTGCTGAATTGCGCTTAGCGGGCTGCAGAGCAAGAGGCTGTGTTCCAAAGTCACGGTGGTGTTGGAGGGCGGCGGGGTGGCAGATAAGGTGGTCTAAGGTGCCCTTACTACAGCAAGGTGGGCCACTGCTGACCTGGAGGCCTGGTGAGGTCTGGGGTGGCCTTCAGGGCAGCAGTATCCTTGGGTCCTAACCCAGAAGTGGTGCTGATAGCTCAGGCAGACCTGGTCCGGCTCTCAGGCCACTCACACTGCCCGGCTTCCAGGCTGTCAGATCATGGTGGGAGGAGGCCAGGAAGATGTGGTCCCAAGATGGGGAAGGGACTTTCCAGGTTCACTGCGAGCTGATGTGGAGTCTGGATTGTCTGGTTCTGGTCTTCTCTTCCCCCCATAGTCTGTGCATGGGCTCTGACTTCCAACATTCAAATCCTGCTGCTTCAGTATTCCCTCCTGCCTATTTCCTTTCAGCACTTTGGGGACCTTATTCTTACCTGGTACTGGCAGCTCAGAAGGTTGAAGGAATGCTGAGCACAGGACCTGAAACCTCACAAGGGGTGGTGGTGGTGGTGGAATGAGTTCCATTTTCACCACAGGAAGGTGCTCTAACAAGCGTGGCTGTGTCCAGTGTGACCATCTGTCCCAAAGCTAGGAGGCTCAGGAGTGTCCTGAGCCTGTCCAAAGCCAGGTAGGAGCTGGACTGAGGCAGGAACTCCAGTTCCACTGGGAACCCACAGGAAAGGGGAGGAGAGGGTGAGGGGCCTTGGCTTTTGGCTAGATGGAGCAGGACAAATCCAGGCTTCAGCCACACTATCACAGGCCCTGTGTAGTTTTGGGGCTGAGGGTACTGCACAGCTCTGGTTTGCCTGGAGACCCTGGAATGTCAGGAAGAAGTAGCCTGTGGGCTCTACCTGACCGTCTCAGTGCCTTTACAGAGTCCCATGGCCATAGGCCACCCACTCTCCTGCTGCTAGCCCTGAAGGGCCTTGGGGCCCTTCTGAGGCACTCAGGAGAGTATAGACTGGGGCTGAGAGTGTAGCCTAGGGTAGAGTGAACAGAAGCCACCACAGGTGTCTGATGCCCATAACAGGGAGGGTCATACTGAGGGATGTGGATGTGACCTCCTGGAGACATTGGCTAGCTTGCATCCCAAGGAGATATCCTATTAAAGACATTGTGGACAGGGACTTGGATTTTGGCACTGGGTTCTGCCCCACCTGATTCCCCAAGGGGCCTCCACCTTGATTCCCGGTAGGCTGCGTGGAAGCGGTGCACACGTGGTCACGTGTTGATTGATTCTTCCCAGTACGAGGGAGGGGGCCTCGAGGGGCTCACAGTCACAGCCCTGCCCTCCTCTCACTCCCTCCGCTTGCCTGTGGGAGATGCAGTCAGGACTGATTGAATCTCGGTCTGCCCATCTGACACTGCGTCTGCATCCCTCTACCCAGGAGCCGCCCCCCCCCCCCCCCCCCCCCCGCCCCCGGTGCCTCTGGAGCCGGGTCCTAGAGACCCAAATTAAAACCTCACCATTTTCAGGGGAGGCTGAACAAATTAGTTAGCTTGCATTTTCTGCATCGTGGGCATTTTCTAGGCTGCTGTCTAACTTAATTTTTCTATTCTATTTTCTTGCTCTGTGCATAATAAGTTTCCCCATATGCAGTTGTATCTGCTGAGGAAAACATGAGCCGCAGTGGGTCAGGCTGGTGTTGAATTTGAGCAGTGCTTAGCTTGGGGTGGGCCGTGCCAACTCTGGAGTGAGTATAGGAGTGAGAAATGCTAGTGCGGAGCTGCCTGGGCATTTGTTTCTTCCCTTGTTAACTGGTTTTGTAGGTTTTCATAATTTGCTCACCCTCTCACTCAAACAGTGTAGGCCACAGGGGTTGGGGGTGTTCAGGAGATTGACTCTGAAAACACCTAACCTATTGGACCCCACAGGGTTGCTGGTGCTGGAGGGTGGCTTCTTCTTCCTGCCTCACCCTGACTAGGATGCATTCCTGACGGGACATTTGAGTGGGGTATTTAGGGACAAAGAGGAGCTCACCAGAAAGGCTCCTCTTTGTGCAAGGAGGTACTGGTAATGAAAAGGGACCTGACTTCCACCTCTCCGGCCTGGTTCTCTGAGCTGAAGCAATTTTGGTAAACCAGTCCCCAGTACTGTGACCCCTGCAGGAGAGTGAATGCAGCATTCGTAACCACCAGGGAAAAATGTGAAAGCAGAGTGTGCTCCCAGCAGGGCTTTCCGTATCCCACACACAAGCAGCAACAGCAAAACGTTCAAGGGCACCGGCTTATACTGTCCTGGTGGGCTGGGTGGAGCCAGCCTTGCTCGCTGTGTCTGGGTCTGTCTGACCTCTTCTACGGTTTGCCTGAGACCCTTTACCAGCACCTGGCAGAGAACCACACAGAGGTGCTGCCTCCTGAAGGCTAACTTCTCACAAAGCGCCTTTTGGAAGAAATCAGGGTAAAGCTGCAACTGAGTCCTTGGTGGCTGAGCACAGGCCAGGGGGAAACATGGCTGATTTTGAAGCAGTATTGCCCAGCACCCTGGGGTTCGGACAGAAGGGCGGAGCCCAAGAGACTCAGGAGGCAGGAAGCTTCCATGGGAGCCATGGGGGAGTTAGACTGGCATTGAAGTCGCTGCACAGACCTCGTGAGAGCTGCAGCGCTGGCACATGTGGAGGACGCCATTGACCGCAAACAGGAGCCTGGGACGCTCTCTCTCTTCTGTGCATGACCAGCAGGTTCTACGCGGGAGGCTCTTTGTGGGTCCTGCCTGGCTGATGTGCCTGATCAGTGTCATAGGCCTGTGTGCCGACTAAGTGATTGTGGGTTGGAACCCATAGCAGAGACTGAGAGGCAAACCAGTCCCAGAGTTGAAGTCTTAGGTCGTTCTCCAGCTTTGCCTCTGCTCGCCGTTCAGTGTCCATATGTGGAGCCCGTGTCTACCACAGAGTAACAGCTCTGTGCCTTCGGGCTTTCTGAGAGTGAAGTGAGATACACTGTGCAGACCACCCAACCCAGGGAACCACTCTTGAATCCCCAGTGACATGGGTCCTAGTCTCACGTGAGACAGGCACATTCCAGATGTGACCATGGGAGACCCTGCTGGGAAAGTGGGGGACAGGCATACATTTATGGGGCTGGTCCACATCAGGTGACTGCTCTAGTTCTGGGTTAGGTCCCCTGGTCAGGGAGGAAGTTGATCCAGAAGGGCCTAGGAGGGTCCTAGAAACAAACCATCTCTCTTAGAAGTGAGTGTGAGGAATCAAGGGTGCAAAAGGAAACCCCTGATTGCCATCAACTTAATTCCCACCAGGTCACTAAAGACCATCCCAAGGGGAAAGAACAGTGTTTTGAACAAATGTCATTGGAGCAACCATATGGTCACACACAAAGAAATGAATTTGGACCCCTCCCTCACACCACATACAAAAGTTAATTCAGAATGGATTAAAGACCAAAATGTTAAGAACTAAGACTACAAAACTCTTAGAACAAAATGGGTAGATCCTCACGACCTTGGCTTTGGCTAAAGCTTCTTAGACATGACACCAAAAGCAACAGGAATCAGAGCAAAAAAATAGAAAAATCGGACTTCGCCAAAATAAAAAACTTCTGTGCATAAAATCATACCATCAAGAAAGTGAGAAATTCCACGGAATGGGAGAACATAGTCTGGCAGTTCCTTAAATGGTTTAGCACAGAGTTATCTTATGTCTCACAATTCCAGTCCTGAAGGAACCCCAGGTATATACTCAAGAGAAACAAAAATACATGTCCACACAAAGGACTGCACACAGATGTTCTCAGCTGCATTGGTCATTGTAGCAGAAAAGCAGAAACAACCTCAGTGTCCATTATTATACCTGCAGGTAAATAAAATGTGGCCGTTCATATAATGGAGTACTGTCCAGCCATAGATATCATCCAGCCATGCTGTCACTTGAAAATGGATACAGAGTGAAAGAAGTCAGCCCTCAAGGCCTCATGTAGATTCCCTGGACTTGAAATGTCCTCAACAGGCACATCCATTGAGACAGAAGCCATCAGTGGCTGTCACCAGGGGATGGAGGGAAGGGAAAGGAAGGGGCATAGGGTCTCTTGTTAGGTGATGGAAATGTGCTAACACTGACTATGGAAGGTCAGCCTGTCCTGAGCCACCTTGGGGTGGCTTGCAAGGGGCCCAGCTTTGGAAAAGCTCCAGAAAGGCAGCATACATCACCCCACCATCTCTTCAGTGGCTGTGGTTTGGGGAAGAGAGGTCAGACTTCTGACTGTATTTCAGTTGACAACTATAGCTTTTCCAGAACTACAGTTGCAGCCCCTGCCAGGCTGTAGGTCTGGTCCACCAAGGCCCCTCCTGGCTTGGAACCCTGCTGTGCCGTAGGGTGGGGGGGCACGCTGGTTGCCCAGTGTGAGCAGACAAGGTGCCCTCAGTTTGGCAGGGGTGACCACCAGTCATTGGATCCTAATATGACTCTTTTTGCACGTTCTGTGGCACCTGAGTCCTTTCTGCTCCAGAATCCGTGCCTGGGAGAGGCGGTATGTTGTAAACTCCAGGAAACTGGAGGGGTGCCTGGGAACATTGACCGCGCTCCTCCACACACAGCCATCATTTCTGCAGCCTGGTTGGATCCAGCTGGCGCTTGAGCTGTCTTGTGCCTCAGCACCCAGTCAGCTCCAAGCAGGGACTGGTATTAGGGCAAAATGTGGCCGGTGCATTTGGTGTGCCCCACGTACACAGATGTGAACTTGGATCAGCCCTAAAAGGAGTCTGCTTTGGCAGGTGGCAGGTGTGGCTGCTGCTGGAACCAGACCTGTAGGCCTCGGCAGCCCAGGCATAAGTGTCTAATGGGTTGCTTCTAGAGGAATCCACATTTGGGGGAGTGCAGTGCCCTGCCCAGCTCTGGCTGTGGCTGCAGGATTCAGTGGCCACTGCACCAGTGGCCTGCTTGTTTGCATCGTCAGTTCAGGTTTACTGGGGAGAAGACAGGACTTTTCTGCTGAGAGGTCCCCCGGCCACTTCCAGATCTGCTTTCCATTGTCAGTTAAGCCACACTAGCCCAATGGCTGTCGGATGTGTGTGCAGAGCTTAGAGGGTCAGCTGTGGAGCCCTTTCCTGGATGAAGGAAAGGAAGGCCAGAATACAAAGAGAATTCTGCATGTGACCCTAAATGGCAGCGGGGAGTGGTGGGAAAATGGCCGACTTCTCGTGAGGGAAGCAGACTGGAAGGCTTTGAGCAAGAGTGGGTTTTGAACATGCTTGGCCCTTACCATGGCCTAGTCATACTGGGGGCCTGCGAACCTTGAATGGAGCAACAGGTGGTCTCCCTGCTGAGGTCCCTTTCTTTCATGGATGAGGCACTTTTCTGGAGTATGGGAGCACAGGGTCCCTGTACTCATGGTCTGTGTCCTTATTCATTGGCTTCTGAGAGAAGGAAGGCCACACCTCAGGGCTGGGCTGTGGCCTTGGGCAGACCACATTGCTCCCCCTGGGCTGGGAGGTGGGTGTCCAGTGTCTTCTCCAGCAGACATTGGCATGGAGCTGACTGTGGGAGCAGGCCTGCTGTGTGTGCTGCGCTGACTGGGATTTTCAGCCTACTGCAATGCACACCTGCTTTGCTCTACAAAGCCCACCATCCCTTGGCCCCCAAGAGGGTAGCCTGAGCTTGGGGAGTGGGAGTCCATTCTCCAGCGGGGCAGTATGTCCTGCTCTATGAGTCCCCATGCCATGTGATTCAGAGACAGAGCCACCCGGGGTCTGGGATACAGTGACCCCAAGCTGTCCCTCTCAGACCCTGCTCCTACATGGGGGTTCCCTGCTTCTGGCTTCCCATCCTGATGACTCCAACAGGTTTACAGAGGACCTTATTTTAGAGTTCTGCTGTTTGGGGGCCCAGTGGGATTTTAGTTGAAAGCTAATAGCAATCTGGTGTGGAAGAAAGGGGGGTGGGGCTTGGAGGGATTTCCCTGTGAATGTGACCTGTCCAGCACCCAACTCTGCAGCCTCATGGGCAGGAGCCCCTGGGGAGAACGGGGGCAGATGCCACATGACCCAGCGTTGGGGAGCACCCTGCTTCTTTCTACATCATGGCAGGAGCCTTGAGGATGGTAGGAGAGGCTGTGTGGGACAACCCGTGAGGGCTGTGGGCCCAGGGTGCACCAGGCAGAGCCTCGTGGTGGCTGAATGCAGTGGCCTGTGGTGCTGTGACCAAGAGGCCATTTCCCCCTTCTGTCCTTCAGGGGACATTTGACACCCTGGGTTCCTAGGGGTCTGTTAGCAGTAGGCATGAGTAAAGTGGCCGCCCCACATTAGCACTGACCTGCGCCCCACCAGGCCCTGACAGCAGATACCCTGCAGGAGGCAGGGTGGACACTGGTCTCCCTCCCCACGGGAAGATATGTTTTGTATTTGTATTTAGGAAAGAGTGTGAGTATTTTTGTGTTGGTTTCGGTCCATTCTGTGCTGCCCTAACAGAAGACCTAAACCTGGGTAATTTATAAAGAACAGAAATTTCCTCTCGGTTCTGGAGGCTGGGAACCTGCAGACAAGATGCCCATTTGTTCAGTGTCTGTTGAGGACTGCGCCCTCCAGAGCAAGGGGACACATATACAAACGTGGGCAAGAGTCCCTCCATCAAGCCGCTTAACAGCAGTGTTAATCTGCTAAATACTCGCCAAGAGTCTCATCTCCCAACATGTGCCAGTGGGAGGTGTTTCTGCATGACTTTTGTGGGAAAGCTTCAAAGCACAGCAATTTAAAAGCATGCATGCATGTTTGATGCAGCTGTGTGACCTTGGCGGGTCCCCTGACCTTTCTGAGCTGTGGGCAAAAGCAGTGGTCCACATACAGAAAGCTCAGCCCCGCCTGGCTCCCTGCTGCCAGGCCTTCACTGTTCTTCATGGTGTCACCTGCTTTCTGGAGTCTGCTAGACCTGCGCTCTGATGTACTGGAGCCTCTTGCACTAACTTGGGAGATTCATGTATTGAAGTTTCAGGAGATTTGTGAGCTGACTGGTATCACAACCATAATTAATTAAATTATAAGCTTTCCTATAAATAAATTATTGAAAAAAGAGGTATCCTCATGAGCACACTAGAAAAACAGAAGCGCAAACTGAGAAACCTAAATCAAGCAGAGGAAAGAAGACAGTCAAGGTTAGGATGGAAATAAGTGGAGAACTGGAAAAGAATGAGAATTGCCTGAAGGGAAAGTCAGCTCTTTGAAAGACAAATGAAATCCACAAAGCTTTAGTAGACTGATAGGAGGGGAGGAGCAGGAGGGAAGAGACAGAAGGCTCACTGATGAAATCAGGAGTAGGAGGGGCCATTGCTCCCTCACACAAAAGAACGCTACAAACTACTGTGTGTCAACACTTTGGACAACTTAGATGGAAAGGACACATTCCTACGAAAACACAAACTTCCAGCTCTGACTCAAGAAGAAACAGAGTGTGAGTAGAAGTGCAACGACAAAAATCAATGAATTAATGATCAAAAATTTCCCAATAATAAAGTCCCAGGACCAGAGGGCGTCACTGATGGATTGTACTAAATCTTTAAAAAACAGCGAACACCAAGTCTTCTCAAACTGTTCCAAAAAATGAGAGTAGGGGGACATTCGTAACTCTCCCTGTGAGAATGGTACTGCCTTGACATGACAGACATCACAGAACTTGGGGACATAGACACAAAAGCTCTCAAAACAACAAACTAAACCCAGTCATGTGTCATAAGGCTCAGACACCATGGTCATGTAGAATGCGTGTCAAGAAAGCGACATATGAAAGGCTTCAACATATGAAAATCAACTGACGTAATGTGCGCTGTTAACAAAATACAGAAAAAAGTCACATGACCATGTCAATAGATGTAGAAAAAGCATTTAACAAAGTCCAGCATTTAACACTCAACAAACTTAAGAAGGAAAGAGAATTTCGGTAGAACCCAGGCATCCATGAAACAGCCAACATTGTGTCCCGGTGGGACCTGAATGCTTTGCTCTCAATCAGAATGAGACACCGTGTGTCCACTCCCTCACCACTGTTTAACACTGTAGGGATTTCTAGCGGGAGCAATTAGGCAAGATAAAGAAGGAAACGAGGCACCTTGATGGAAGTGGAGAAGTAAAACCGTCTCTGTTCACAGGTGAGCTGATAATTTATGAAGAAAATCTGAAGGAAAACAGCCTTTAGAGCTAATGAGCAGGTTCAGCAAGGTTGCAGGATGCAAGATGAATATATAAAAATCAGTTGTATTTCTCTACAGTGATAGTGATGTTAAGAAAACAATTCTATTTACAACAGCGTCAAAAAGGAATAGAATACTCAGCAGAAACTTAACAAAAGCAGCGCAAGATTCAGACACTGACCTTTGTGAACCAGGCCTAAGGATGTTTGGCATGGAGCCCGTTCCTGCCCAGTCTGGCTCTTCAGTCCATTCTTGTACATTTCTGCCCAACTTCCCAGTACAGTTCATCTTTAGGGTGTCTCCTCCCCCCAGGTATCCCTGGAGTCCCACCTGGATAGGGGCTATGACTTCACCCAGCATCTGTGGCACAGAACCCATTGCCTGGGAAGGACAGGTGCTCTGTGGATGTCTGTCAGTGATTCCTCATAGCTCTGTAATGAATGCCCGCCCAGAGCAGGATTTTAGGGCAGCCTGACTACGAACAAGGCTGGTGGAACTGCAGATCCAGCCGGGCCACTGCTGCTGCTCTGGTATCTGAGTGATGCCTGCCAGGTTCTCCATACTTAATGTGTCCAGTATGTGCTGTGCTAATGACACTCTTCCCCTCGCCTTCACGTTTTAATCAGCACTTGAGAATAATCAGCCTTTGCAAGAGGAAATAGCTCTGAAAAGCCTTTGAGGAAATTCTCTCCAGGAAAACCAGAGCTGATGGGCCCAGCGTGTGGTGGCAGCCTGCATGTCCTGATTGAGGCCATCAGCAGGGACACTCATGACAATCCCCAGGGAAGGGTGCATGGGATCTGCCCGATGCCAGAGAGCTGCAAGCCACTCCATCCTGTTCGCTCCCATCGCTCCCGTCCCCCAGCGCTCCCCTCTGGGGTGTGGGAGATCCATTGTGACTATGTCCCAGTGGACATGGAGGCTCTAGGACTCTGCCTGGGGTGAGACTTGGTCATGAGACTGCAGATTTGCTCTTTCTTGGCTGATGTTGGATGGACGTCTGTAGCCCAGTCACCCTGGGAGGCGGCTGCAAGGATGCTGTGCTCTGAGCTCCTGCCTCTCTGAAATGTGGTTGGTTTCCAGTGGCCCCATAGCACGGCCAGGGTCGCCAGGACTCTAACACAATAGTGACAGTGACGTGTAGAGGTCCCTGTCAGCCAGCTCCTCACTGGAGGCTAAGTGGATCGCTTCTTACATTTTCACGCACTCCCATCCAGGGAAGTGCTGCCTGGGAGGGGCTCCAAGTTATAAGCAGAAACTGCACACAGCTAGAAAATCGGGTGCCATGTGGAAAATGCTGTTCCCTCTGGCAAATGCCCTGCGGTGGGGTGCACAGTGAGAAAGGAAAGGCTGGTGGTCTCAGTTGGCTTCCTGGGCTCCTAAGGGATATAGAGTAAAGGACCAAGGGTGCCCTGGGATGTGTGGGGTATGGGGGGATCACTGTGACACCAGCCAAGAGGATGTAACAGCAGACTGAGAGTGCAACACTCATGGGGACTTCCTGGAGGTGGCATCTGTACCCATCATCACCAGGAGCAGGTGGGGTTCACCAGGCAGCATGTCTAGAGAACTTTCCAGCAGTGGGCAGCAGCCACAACCAAGGGCAAGTGTCTGATAGCCCCTGCCAAGAAACAGCACCTTCCAGACCCTATAACCAAGGATATGCTGTCCTTTCCTTGGCCACTGGCTGCAGAGGAGGGGTACAGGCAGCCATCCTGCCTCACGAGGACCGTGTCTTTGCCCGCCTATCCAGGGCACCCAGAGTCATGGCTGTGGCAAAGGTCCATCACCAGGCTTTGGGCAAGTGGGATTGTCTTGGTCCTGCTACTCAGGGTCTAGGACAGGAGCCCAGGGGTCTTTGAGGACCACCTGGTGAAGAAGTAGTTTGCAGCCCGTCCTATAGTCCGTAGGATGAGTCCAGGAGAGGACACAGGGACACTGGACTCCATGGGTCAAGTTCTCCTTGGTGGATCCAGAGTTTACCTTCTGGTGAGGGGACTGGGCTTGACACGGGTGTGGGCAGAGTGATGTCCAAGCTAGGGTGACTTTCTAGAAGAGGCAGAAGCCGGATATGTGAGGCCCTTGAGCTATGCTATGTTGTAGCCCCTGGTTGGGAGCTGGGAAGGGTCCTTCCCTGACCTGTGTGGCAGGGTCTTTGCTGTGCAGGGGACTGACGGCCAAAGACCTGCCCACCACAGCCTGCATCCCTCCACTTGTTCAGTGTGACCTTTGATGAACATGGAGCCCTGCTGCTGTTTTTGATGTTATTTGAAATTTCAGGCTTAATTAAATAGCATGCTGAAAAATCAAAGCCAGGGAGATTTTAGAATGATGGATTTCACTTTGATCTTGGAAGCTGCTTTGATCATGTGACATGGTCTAGTGGGGCATGTACCTGTCCCCTCACCCTCCCCGCAGTGGGGGTAGGGGCAGAGATGGCTCTGGTCCCCTTCAGGGTCCACCTGGACATGGCTCTGTCACGCTCCTGGAATCTACTGCTCCATTCTGAGGTTCCGCATTCTCAGAGCTGCCCCCAAATCAGGCATCATATTGAGTTCTCTGAACATGGCAGGAGTCTGAACTGGGGTCCATCTGGACCCAACTATACTGGCACCCAGGAAGAGCTGGTTTCTCATGGTGCTTGATCCTCTCAAATGCCTGTGATTTCAAGTTGCTCTGAGCACACGTGGGACCCAATCAGGGTGTGAATGTATTTTATGGGTTTCTTGTGGGGTGAGAAGGGTCCAGCCACTTCTAGAAATCTTGGACATACTGTGATGTGGTTCAAATATGAGGGGTCATTCCACAGTTTTCCCTGGAGATGTTTACTTCTGGCCAATATGACGCTCTTCACCCCCTCAGCACTGGGCACTTTTGGGGAAGCAGCTACATGTGGAGTCTACTTTATTTTAGCAGCTCAGCAGCGACATGTAGTAAGGTGGTGTCCTTCATGGCCTTGCTCTGCCCTCGAGCACCAGTGTGAAGGCCTCCGTTCCCATGGCTGTAATTGGAGGCAAGAAGACCATTTGCCTGCAGATGAGTTTTGGGGTTCAGGGAGATTAGGGGCAGGGCACTGTCAGGGCTGTTGTACTGGGAGCATGTGACCAGTGAGCATGTGGCTGTAAGCACAGCCAGTGTCCAGTGCTGGAGATCTGAGGTGGCTTGGTGGCTCTGAGTGTGGCAGACATGGGTTTGTGTAAGGAGTGTTGGATGTAGGATCCGCCATGGTAAATACGTGCAGTCAGAGTCCATTAGTCTCCTCTGCTAATGTGGGCCTGGTGGCCACTGCCACCGACTCAGGCTCCAGCTAACCTTTGAAGGAAGAAGGTTTGCTCAGTAAATTGTGGGAGTACACAGTGCCATGGGCAGTCTCCAGATGGCAAGGGCAGTGGGCTTTCACTGCTGGCCCTTGGCCACCCACCTCACCAAGCAGCCTCCCCAGGGGCAGTAAGGGGTGTTCTCCACACCTGTTCAGCTGGGGTCTCCTCAGCATCTCTCAAATGTGGAAAACTCACACCAAGCCAGTCCCGTGTGCAGAGCAGAACTGGGTGTTTGCTTTGCAGCCATGGCCTCTCAGCTGGGGACTTGCTGGGTTGAGGATAGCTGTCACACCCCTTGTTTCTGATGGTAGGATGCCTGCTCAGTGTCCTGTGTTCAGTTGTCACATGCTCTGAGGCCCTCAGCTTCAGAGCCTGCTGGGTACTGGGCACGTGTTGATATTCAGCCCTGGTCCTGGCCTACAGGGATGGTCCAGTGGGAAAACAGAAGGGAGCAAAGAGGGGCTGTACGTGACCAAATTTGGGGACAGGGCAGGAGAAGTCCATCTGCTTCCCCCCCCCCCCCAAAACACACATACTTCCTGGAAGGCATTCTCCTTTTTTCATCCTCTTGGTGCTTCCCTGAGGAAGTGCTCCGTGGAGTAAGCCAGGCCTTGCAGGCACAGCAGTTATGTGAAGAGGCACTATGTCACGGATGCCGTTGTCAATAAAATGGCATGCCAGATGGTACTGGTGCCATGCAGAGAAATAAGTAGGGGGAGCTTGGACACCATAGTGAGAGACTGGGGATTCATTTGGCATGGGCCCCTTGGAATGTGGCTGAGACTCAAAAATCCAGAAAGTCACAGCTCCTGAAGACCTGGAAGCCAGCTCTGAGCAGGCGGACTGTAGCTGGGCCTGGGTGGTTGGGATATAGGAGCAGAGAGGTAAAGACCTCAAGGGTGGAGTGCAGGCAGTGGGACATCAGGTGCCACAGGCTGTGGGGTCAGGGCTGAGTCCTGTCTGCTGAGAGCTGCAGAGAAGCGCCAAAAAGGTGACCTACCACTCTAATGGCCTGAGGGAGGATCGCTCTGCTGCTCCCTCAGCAGGGGCAGGAGAGGTCAGGCTGGAGGCAGAAGCACTGGTGTGAAGCAATGGGTAATGGTGTTGTGACCAGGGAGATTGAGGGCATGTGGGAGGGAGTGGAGGTGAGCTGGGCCCCTGGACACAGGATGGTGCTCAGCTATGCTCTGTGCCAGCGTGGGTAGGAGCAGGCAGGTGCAAGCTCACCTGTTAACCTCCACCAGCAGGTACCCAGCAGGAGACAGGGCTTGTGACACTCAGGCTGGAAGGCAGGTCACAGAGACAGCCCTGCATGGTGTGAGTGAATGAGGTCACTGGGGGAAAGATGAGAAAGCAGCTCAGGACACAGCCCAGGCAACATGTAGTCAGTGGCCCCCAGAGGGGCCGTCCTCTTTCTTCCATCCTTGACCTCATAGCCTTCTGACGGTGGAGGAAGGAGGCCTCCCAGTGCAGGAAGTGCAGAGAAGGCAATAAAAGTCTCTCTAATGATTCAGATGGCTTGGCGGAATCAGGCACTCGTGGCTCACACAGGAACACAGCCTGTCAGATAGAGGAGCTGGGCAAGAGTCAGGAGGAGTCACAGTGAGGCCATGGGGGCCACTGGATGAGGATGTTACTGGACCCTGGTGAGAGTCTGCTCTGTTAAGTTTGGTTTTATGTTTTGTTAAATGTCTTTGGTTTACAGTAGAACCGGTTGAATGAACACAGCTGTATTTGTAGGGAAGTGCAGAAAATTGATATTCTAGTTCTGCCATCTACCGTCAGGTCACCGAGTGCTTTAGAGGGCTGGTCAGAGGACTGCAGAGTTGGGGCTCCCTGGTGGAGGCGGGGAAGGGAATCATGCTGGAGTCAGGTAACCTGCACGCTGTACTTCATCTAACTGCCCTGGTGACTTTGAACCAGTCTCTTCCCCATGGACTCACCTGAGTGCGTGGGGCCTTGGAGCTTCCACCTGTGTGATGAAACAACATGGGGCTGGACATGGGCAGCATACAGGGTCTGGCACATAGGGGCTCAGTTTTCCACATGCCTGCTTTGACCAGTGGACTTACGTTCTACCACCACCTGCTGGTGGCATGCCAGAATTGCAGGCATACCTTTTAAGAGGTAAGCACTCTCAGGCCTCTTCATCCCCAGAGGCAGCCAACCTCAGATTAAAGGCATTAAAAAAAAAATGCATAAGTGTTGAACATTCTTTTTCTGGTCTTTATTCCCTAAACAATACAGTAGGACAACTACTGACATAGTTTTTATGTTCTATTAGGCATTCTGAGTAATCTAGAGATTATTTAAAGCATCCAGGAAGATATGTGCACCATTTTTTTTCAGCGGCACTGGGATTTGAACTCAGCCTCATGCTTGCTGGGCAGGCACTCTACATTGCATCATTTTTTATAAGGGACTTGATCATCAAAGAATTTGGGTATTTGCAGGGGGTCTTGAAACCAATGACCTAAGGATACTGAGGGACCACTGTTTCCCCTCTGGATGGTGTGGCAGTCACCCCCAAATGATGTGAATAAATGTGTCCCCCAACCATGGATGAGTAAACAAAGCCTGTCCCATGAACTGACCTTCTTCTGGCCTCAGACCCTGTCAGGTGGTCTTTACAAAACAGTGTCTATACCGCTACACAGGAGAACAGATAGGCCTGTGTAGACATTTCCAAACCAGATTGCAGGAACCTGTGTAGGAGGGGAAGTCACAAATAAGCAATGTTCTTCTTTCAAATGCAGCTGAGATATAAGATGGGTATGCACACATAAGTTCAAACTTTGACTTTCTGGCCAGTCTTTAATGTCCCCTGTGGTTTTCTGCAGTCAAACTCCTGTCACTGCGGATTTGAATGTCTTCTCATAGATGGAATCAAGCGCCTGTATGCTGTTGGTGTCTGGTTCCCTCACACCTTGTCTATAGAGCCATCCATGTAGTGCCTAGTAATATCCTGGTGTGTCTGTTACCATGTAGCATTTCATTGGGTGACCGTATCGCAATGTGTTTGCCTATTCTATGGAAGAGGGGTGTTTAGTCATCACAAACGAAGCTGGTATAACCACACCTGTGTGTGTGTGTTTTGGTAGGTTGTAGGCTCATTTATCTCAGGATATACCTACTGTGAATCAGCCAGTAGTGCCAAGTGCTTCTCAAAGCAGGTGCACCACTAGCAGCCTTGCAGGTACCATTCAGTCAAGCTGTCAGCACTTGCCATGCTCAGTCTTTAATTTTAGCCACCCTCCTGGGTGCATGTGGGATTTCCTGGTTTTGTCTGTTGAGTGAACATGTCTTACTGGTGAGTTGAATGGCCCTCTTTGTGAAGCATCTGTCTGTCCCCTGCCCATTGCTGGTTGCTGTTCTGCAGGAGCTGTCCCATTGCCCGTGCCCTCGCCCGATCAGTGACTGGTCTTGCCCTTTGTCTAGCTTGCCAGTCTTTGCCTTCATAGGTCCTGTGTTTTATGTTTATTATAACACTTCACCCAGGGAAGCAAGGAACACTCTCTCTGGAATTCTGCGGATGTTCCTGCGTGCACCGTGCACTTAGGCAGCTGCTCCACTTCTGGTTAATGTTTTATGTGATGTGGAGTGGATCTCAAGTTTCACTTCTCTTCCAGCATCATTTATTGAGATGTTCTAGCCTTTTACTCATAGTGATTTTAGGTACAGTTCTAAAACACTTTTTTGAGACAGAATGGAAGAGATGGGACTCATCCTTGATTATATTATGTCTAATTAGCTAATCACCTCGTCCTGTCTAATCAGCTGCAGGCCGGGGCTGAACTCACACACAGATTACTATATATATTCACACTCTCCATCCTCAAAACACTAACGAGCCCATTGGAACTTCTCTCTCCTCTTTCCTCTTCCGCCTTCATAAACATCCCAGGGTGGGATTTGCAGTGGGGAGGTGCATGGGCTCCCACTTCCCCATCACCCCCATGCTGTGTTGAGGCTAGAAGAGCAAGGGGCCAGGCTCCACGGGGTGTGGGGATCAGGTCCTGGGCTTGCTGGCTTTTCCCAGGGACGTGTGGGCATGAGAGGGGACCAATGGGCCCTCGGTGTGGCTGAGGCCACAGTGTGTCTGCTCCAGGGATTGTCAGCTAGGAAGGGAGGCTTGTTCCTGCTGACATCTGTTGAGCTGGATCCCCACAAACTGTCCAGGGAGGGTCAAATACAGGCAGAGCGCTCCAGGGGTCATGTGATAGGATACAGCCGTCTGACTTGTTTCACAATGTCAGGCTGTTTGTTTTAATAAACCTGATATTTCAGAGAAGCTTTGGGTTTGCAGAAAACTAGAGCAGAAAGCACAGAAGTTCTCCTGACCCCCTTCTCCACTGTGTCCCCTGTCACTTTTGAGGCTTGTGGTTGTTTGAGGAGTCAAGACCCACACCTTATTTCTAACTGGCTTGTATGAGGTCCCCTTGTGTGTTGAGCACTCTAGGCTCCCCCTCACCCCACCCAATTCACAATGGCATAAGTCATCATTGACAAGTCACATGGAATCACTCTATGTCCCTAAATCACCATGTTAGTCAAAGTCATTGTCACATGTGCCGACCCTGAGGATTGCAGCATTTGCAGAACTTAACCTGTCCTGAGTGGGAAACTGACACATGAGGCTGCCATGTGCCCTGTGTGGTCCTGCTGGGATGCATTCCATTGGGGCTTCTTGAGGTGGAGACCCAGCCAGCCATCTCTGTTCACTGTCCTGGACCTGTCCACTGGCTGGTGGACAGGGTCTGCCTGGGGGTGAGTAGGAAGAGCTCAGGAGCCATCTTCCCATGGACCACCCAAAAAGTTCCAGCGATGGAGATGGCCTCCTGGGAAGCTGCATTTGGTCCTGTGTGTGGTGAAGCCAAGTCGAGCAGCATGGCCTGGGACTAAGGAGCATACAGTAGGTATGCTATGTCCCAGAAAGAGGTGGCCTCCCTGCCCACACACCACTGTCTGCCTGGGCCCTCCACAGAAGCCATCAGCACACAGCGGCTGGGTGGAGGGATAGCCACTGGCCCTCTAGCTGTCCAGCAGCTGGTATCCAAGAAAGCCAGCCTTGCCTGCCTGGCTCCATTACTGCCGCCTAATGGTGTGATTATCCACCTGTCTTATCACCTTCACCCAGGAGATGGTCACATACGGCAGCAAGAGGGGCCATGGCCAGCGTCAGAAGACAGGCCGGGAAGAAGAGAAGATTGGAAAACTCCTAATAAAATTACATTTCCTGAAATAGCCATAACGGTGATGGTGATGTATTTGCAGCCTTATTGGGTCTGACACGGGTACTGCATATTGGATATTAAGAGTCTCCTACATTAATGCCCCCACTTCAGTGCCTGCTCTATCATGCTTCACCTGAATGTTGATCCTCCTCAGAAGTTCACACTGCATTGTACCCACTGCCCGTTTAGTTCATTTTCTCGTCTCTTCTGACTCCTGACAAGAGCAATCTGCTTCTGGCCACCAGGGCTGCAGAGTTTGTATTGTGCGCTCAGGTGTTCAGGGGAAGAACCACCAGCATTGAAGCTTGCAAGCCTCGTTCTTGGGATGGGCACCTGCTATGAGGACTCACTGCTTTCCAGCCCTCAATTAATCAAGATGAAAGAGAGGCACTGAGCCAGTGCAGTGTGCACTCCTGTGTTCTGGGTGGCCCCCTCCTCGCCAAATCTGTAAGCAGAAACCCTCACCCCAGAGATAATAGTGTTAGGAGGTACAGCCGGTGAGGGCTGATTAGGTTATGGGATCAGTGCCCGGATAAAAGGCACTCCACAGAATCAGTCCACTCTTCCACCATGTGAGGACATGTCTATGAACCAGGAAGCCAGTCCCCACCAGACTGAGAGTCTGCTGGTGCCTTGACCTCTCAGCCTCCAGGACTGGGAAGTAAACCCCATATGAGCTATTCTGTGGTACTTTGTGTGGCAACTGGATGGACTGAGATGGGCACTGATTCTTCTCTACATCCCACAGGAGAATGCAACTATGGGTCAATTCAGCACATGGCTTCATCTGCAGGACACATGAAGATCCGCTCAGGGCACAGGTGTCCCCCGTAAATGTGTCCCTGGTCCCCAGAAGCTCCTCTTTTCAAGCCCAGGCAGCCCTGTCCTCCAGCAAATGGGAACTCTTGTCTTCCTCTCCGTAAACCTTCCCATGGTGCTGCATCCCATGCCATTGACACAACCAGGTGTCACCAGCCACATGCCTTAGGTCACTATAGTGGAGGTCATTCTCACCAATCTGCCTCATGGAACCAGGGTGCATCTGCCTTGGGATTCCAAAGTTGGATGTTGGGATTCCTTGAAGTAAACACAAGAAACATCCTTTTCCTTCCCTCCCAGGAGTGCTGGTACACCCTCCTTGCTCCCTGAACAGAGGATCTTAAATGACCCCCTGAGTCAGACCGATTGGGGCAGAGGTGTCGCTGTGGAAGTTACTAGAGTAGACAAGGGATCCAGCTCCTCATTCACTGTCTTCGGGCCCCATATGTCCTGCTTTACAGGCTCAGAGACCTTGCTGGTAATTATATGACTAGGCTATTCAAAGCTGAGATGTTGAACCCAGGTGTCATGGTCCCCCTGCCTGTGCTAGCTTCTGTATTCAGTTAGTCAAAAGTGGAAAATAAGCTGTGACATTGAGCCCCTGCTCTGTGTCCCAGACCAAGCCACTGGCAGCCCTCAGCTTACAGACATCTTGTTCAGTCTGGCCAGTCCGGCTTGTAGGAATCATCCCTTAGAAAGATGGAGGATGACAGTGTGAGGCAGGAGGTGAGGACGCCAGCCCAGGTTACACATTCAGAACCTCTCCTCTTGGAGAGGCAATTTGGTGTCGCCTGAGTGACTGCTCAGGGCTGACTTGGACTGCCCGTAATCCTGTAATTGGCCACCAATCACTGTGTGCACTTTATAGGTTGGCCGTCTTTAATAGTGAGTGGTTTTTATGGAAAATAAGTGTAGTATTTGTTACAATTCCTTTATCCGGGGCATTTTTCCTCTAAAGAGGTCACCATGAGTTGGTTTAGAGATAATTTGGAGGACACTGAGTACAGACTGCACACAAGGTACTGCAAGCCAGGTGCGGGGGCACTTGATCAATTGCACCCATGTCACCCTCTTGTGGCTGAGCTCATGACTGGTGCCCTGCAGCTCAGACTCACAGGAGGCACTAGCCAGGGTCAATCCCATACCCCAGGTGGCCCCACAGTGAGCCTGCAGAGCCCTGAGTGGAGGGAGTCGGTCGGCAGGGACAGGGGAGGGCAGTGGCGCAGCTTGGGCAGAGTGGAGGTCAAGGTCGAGGCTCTTGGCAGCACAGAGGATTTAGGAGCGGCTGGCTACCAACCCGGAGATTCTGCTTTCTCATCAGGATGCAGAAAAATGCTGGCTTGAGGCATTTTGTCACAGCCCTGACGGCCAGAAAGCACCTCCTAAGTTGTATGAGGGCGATTTTACATGAGGGAGACCATTTATGAACCACAGTTTTTCCACAGCGGGCTTTATGGGCCCCTGGTGACTTGCCTCTGTATAATAAATAACGCCGGGAAACACCATTTCCAAAGGCCCGGACAGGTGGTGCTAACTTATCTGTTTGAATGAAAATCCTAAACCTTGTTAAGTCAAACTGTCATTGCTCATTACCCATAAATTAGGAGGCCAGGGGGAGCATCACACACAGGTATTTATTATAACACGCCGAAGGATCCTTTGTATTCCAGGGACATGGGAAGCCCGGGCACAAGCACGCCACTGAACACACTTACTAAATCGCACTTTTGACGTTCACGTTCTGCAGAAGGCAGGAAAGCTGTGCTTGTGTGTCAGCTGCCCCTGGCTGAGCTCTCACCCTACCAGGATGCCCAGCAACAGGGGTAAGGGGAGCAAACAGCCCCATTACCTGAGCCACAGTGCCCCGTTGATTGCCCACTGGGCACTGAATGGTGGGACTTCCCTCTTCCCCAGGGGTGTTTCAGACTTCCATGTATCCATGGAGAAGCTTGGACATCCTCAGCCAGATGGTCTTGGCTCTCTGGGACTTGCAGCCCAGGGTGGCATCCACTCTCGTTAGAGGAGTCACAGGAACCCTACCTCCCTTTGTCCAAGCTTGGCCCAATGTGCCATCCACAGCTGGGAGGACCTCAGATGCCTCTGTGCTGGGAAGAGGCTGGCGGCACAACCGATTCCAGGGAGGAACTTGCTTGGTCCACAGAGCTGTAGTTTGTCCGGTGGCTGGCAGACAGACCTGCAGGGAAGCCTTTGGTCTTTTGATGCCTACGGAAATGCCAGGGCACCTGAAGCCCTGGACACAGGGACAGGACAGCGGTCCCGTCCTAAATATGATAGTATATTTCCTTGGGCTCACTAATGTAGAGACGCTTTCATCCTCAAATTTCCTTCTCTGGACCTAGAATTTGAAAACTCCTTATTTGCTTGTTTTTGACTCCAGGTTCTAAGTCCTTGACTGCTGTGCTCTGGGGAAGTTGGTCTTGGGGAATGGTGGTACCTCACACATTTTCACTCCCTGCCTCCACCTGCAATAGGATGGTTGACTATCTTTACCCCTGGCTTCCAGAACTAAATATTTACAGTAGGGAATTTGAAAAGTAAGGAAAAAGAGAGAATGCAGAAAAAGATGGAAATAAGTTTTATCACCCAAAAGACTTTCTGTTTACTTTTTGAATATCATTAATTTTTCCTGAGTTTATCAAAAGAAAATAAAGATGAGCATAAGATTGAGGAAATGGCTCCCTGTCAGATAAGAACTTCCTCAAAGCATGGTTTGTGGATGTGATACTGTGGCTGGGGAGAAATTGCAGCTGATTTTCTTCTGCCCTCTCACAGCCCACTGGACAGCTGCTCATTCTTACACAGTGTGATATCCCACATCTTCACCCCTGACCTTTCAGACACCTGTGCTCCAGACTTTTGAACGCTCAGTTCAGACGCGTCATCAGGTTACATAGCAGTGCGCTTACCCTGCAGTGGGCACTTAGAATGGGCAGTTCTGGGGTGGCTCAGGGAACATCCACCTGTCACTCCTTCCCTCCACTTCACTTCCTTCCCTCCATCGCTGCTCTTCTCCTTGGAATTCCTGCAGAGTCCTTGTTCTCAGCAAGGAGCAAGCGCTCGGCACAAGGCACATGTGGGCGGCTCAACTGCTGTACAGTGAGGGTGCTCATGGCACTTGTTGCTCAGTTCCAGGGTGCTGAGTCCAGAGGTTCCCTCTTGGAGAGTGCTGTCAGGGTCATCACTCTGGTCCTCATTTAGGTCTTCAGCCTCCTGTCTGCTGCCACTCTTGCCTTCTTCTCCAGAGGTGGACTCCTCAGGGCTCTTCCTTTGTGCCTCGTGGCTGACCCTCTGGTGGGGCATCATTGCTCTTGCTGATGTGATGGGCACCCTGTGCATCTCTGAAAGACTCTTCTCTGGGTCAGTCTGGGTTTGTCCTTCTCTGTGCCTTATTTGCCTGCTGTAGATATTCCTCTTGTGTGACCTCTGCTGTTTCAGTCTCCTTGTAGATGAAGGATAACAAGGTGAAGATGCCAACACAGGTGGCTCAATTCTCTGCCACTGTGCAGGCTTCTCCCTAAATTGGAAGTGACTGCCAGGCTCCACTAGCTGGGTTTGCCTAGCACTGTTAGTGCCAGAATTGGGCATTGCTCCACAGACTCCGACTAGGACCCCAGCTGTCTTTGTCTTCAAAGACAGCTCTCCTACCTTGGGATTGTCAGCAATAGGTTTGGACTTGGGTTGGGGAGAAGCTGCCCTGTCTCAAGTAGAAGGGATACCTCTGTGTCTGGTACCAAGAGCCTTTGAGCATGGAGGTATCCACTGAGCTAAGGAAGGTGACATTGTCCTGATGGCAGTGGCCTCCAGTTGACCTTTGGGCTCCTTTGGGGGCACATGCAGGATGGTTTGCAGGAAGGTGGACTCATCTGAAGCCTGGAGCTAGCTGCCTCCAAAGAAGCAGGAGCAAATGGTCTGTCTAGCGTGGCAGATGATATGTACTTCTTGGGATGACACTGGGTAGCTCAGGAGTCCACCAGGCTCCTGGCTGCTCTTCACATCCAGTCTCCACTCTGCTCTGGGTACCATGACCCCAAACAAGGAAATCCTGCAGGCCATATTCTCTGTCCCAGCCTTTACTTACCTGTGTGGACAGGAGGCTAGCTGGTGGTGCTGGTCATCACTCTGGCCCTGATGGAGCAAACCTGGGCTCACGCCTTCATGCCCTTCTTCCCAGCCCTGACCTCAAGGAGATCAGTGGATTTCCTAAGCTCATACTCTTTGTCTGAAAATGAGAATGCTCCCAGGGCTGAACCAGCATGAAGTGATTAGACGGGGAGATACGTCCTCAACAAGCTGTGGTCACCACCCAGGAGGGTTCCCCAGGCAAGACTCTGCGCCTGTAGGAGGCTTTGCTTTCTCTGTGGAAGAGTATCCCCACCTGGTCATTCTCTCAAAGCCATTCCTGGCTCTCAGAGCTGACATCAGGGATGATAAGTCTGAATTAAGGCAAGCTTGTCTTAGACTTTGTCTCCTGTGTACTGGACAGAAAGCTGTCTCCGGCACAGTCAGCAGGTAGGTGCAGCTGCCTTCTCCTTCCAGCAGGAATGCTGAGACGGAACAGTTTCATTTCCTGCTGTCAGGACAGGACTGGCTCATCATCGCCTACTCCCATAAGCTGGAGGGTGGGACGCTCCCTCTCACTTTCTGGTGGCAGGCGGCATCATAGTATGATCCCAGGGTGCTGGATCTTGCTGTGTGACTCTGGATGTGAGGACTGGGGGCTGTGTGGGAGGCAGCTGAGGGGCGCTGGGACTATGAGGTTACAATAGAAGAGGTGTGGATGGTGTAGCAGCTGCTGGATCCTTCTGAGCTTAAGCCATGAAGGGAGCAGCCTAACCCTGCCTCCTCAAGCTGACCTCCCAGTGCTAACGCCTCACGTCTGTGGGTCAGAGGCTATGTGAGGAGGGGCCAAGGCACCCAGGACTATACTGAGCCTGTGGTCCAGGGAAGATGTGAACAGACCTCCATGCAGGACCCGAGGTCTGAATGAGCCTTGGTGTGCCAGTGGGTGGGTGGGACAGGCAAGCTGGGTGGGGCTGAGTACCCGGTCTCTGGAAAGAAGGGTCCCCACCCAAGGATGGAAATGCTGTATTCCTTAGGGTGAGGCTGGAAATACCCTGCCAGGGAAATGGCACACACAGCTGATCTAAGAAGAAAAAAAGCTACGAAGTTGGGTGTACCCTTGGAAATCCCAGTGACTTTGGGGGTAACCCTAGAAGTATAAGCACAGGACTCCTACCATATCGTGAAGAAAGTGAGGCATCCTGTTCCCCAGCTCTCCCCCACACCATGTGGACCAGTCACCGTCCCCCGTGTTCTGTGGTGTTTTCACGATGTAGCCTGTAGTGGGCTTGGTCCTGAGCCTGCCTCCAACTCTTCCTTCCTCTGCAACAGCGTTGGGCAGGCCACCTGAGACTCAGTTTCCTCACTTGTAAAGGGGAAGACATTATCACTAGAAGTCACAGAGTGTTCCTGAAGCTGCCCATGGAGTCCATGGGGCCAGCACCAGCCCCTTCTCAACATGGCCATTGTAGCCTTTGTGGGTGGGGACAGTTGGCCATAGTCCAGCTGTCCCATACACATGGGGGAAGAGGACATCATGTCTGACACTAAACTACACCTCCTTCACCCAGGCCATAATTGACATCTGTCCTCTGGTGGCTGAAGTCTGTTCTCTGGTAGTGGGTTTATAAATGACCTGTGAGTCACAGCTTTCTAGAGAGCACTTGCCCTGCTGCCCAGGTCACTGCCAGATTTGCTGGATTCTCAGAACCACCTGAGAGGAAACACCTCCCAGCAGGGGCTCAGCTGGCCTCCCACAGTACCCACACATTCCACATCTGCCGTGATCCTACCACCTGCCCCTGGCACATTGCGTCTCCATGAAGGTCACAGGCAGCCCCAAAGAGGAGAGAAGGGCCAGGAGGCCAAGGTGATATAGAGGGTGGCCAGAGGGACCAGCCAGTAGAAGAAAGCAGACGCCCTTGACACAGAGCCCAGGGCAGAAGAGGGGTCCACAGGAAGGAAGATTCTCCAGTGCCAGAACCCACCCCTAGCAGATAGCATTTCAGAACCACTACCTGCTCTGACCAGGGCACCGAGAGCCGGTCTGCTTGGCACCACATTGTACCAGGCCTCTGTGGCAGATAGGAAGCCTTTGTTTGGTGAGGCCAGTCCAGCAGACAATAGGACAGATCCCCTAGGTGCGTCCTGCTGCAGTAGCCAGGAGTACGGTGCTGCAGGGACCCTGGGAGGTCAACACTTTGGGATCCTATGGACCACATAGCTGCATTCAGGCCCTGCGCTGGGCTCTGTATCAGCCCTTGTTGAAGGGTGCCCAGTGGCAAGTGCTCCAGTGCATGTAGCCAGGGCTCTGGGTCTAAAGTAGTGTCCAGCCACAGTTTCCAGAAGGACTGACCCTCCCCAGGCTCCATGGTGGCTTTGGACATGCTACTGAAATTCTGAGTGGCTGTCTGATTCTCTGGGGCCCTGCCCTTCAGATCTAGTGCGTTGCTCAGATCATTAACAGATTCTTGCAGACACTGTGGCAAGGACCCAATCATGTTGGGGATGAGGCCCTGGCCCAGGCTATCCCTGAGCACAGAATGACAGCGAGATGTCACTGCTGCCCAGGGCAGCCATCACCCAGGAGACCACACCCAAATGCCTGGGGTGACGTTTCACCGAGTTTGGAGTTGCTCAGAAGAGAAGGGGACCGAGGTAAGGAGGAAATGTATTGGGGTCAACAGAGACTCCCTGTCACTTGAATCGTTCAAAAGCCAAAGGTGCAAAGTTTCCAGTGGGGGTGCTTTCTGAGTCTAAGACTAAGGAATTCTAATACAGGTGTAGAGTTGGTTAACTTAGCATGAAGTAGTCTATCCTTTTGCAAACAGGCTAGATCCTTCCTTGTTATCCAAATACAGATTTTCTTGTGCTTGATCAAACAGCAACACCCTGACCTCGGAGCCAAGTGTCCAGGGAGAGCCTCGTGGGCTCTCGGCACACTCTAGTCCACTTTCCCTAGAACCAAGGGACCTTTTCTTGTCATTCACAAGCCTGCATGGAGGGAGGGCACGTGTAGTAGGTTGAATTCAATGAAAAGTTTTGGAGTTCAGACCCAGGACATAGGAATGTGTCCTTGCACGGGAACAGGGTCTTTATAGATGTGATCAAGTTGAGGTGACACTGGAGGAGACTGTGCCATTGTCTAGTGAGGCTGGAGTCCTGCTAAGAAAAGGGGAAGCAGGACACAGGCACACAGAATCCAGGCCATGTGACAGCAGGCCAGCTGCAGTAACACAGCTGCAAATCTAGCACCAGGGATTGCTGGCAGCCCCAGGACCTGACTGACAGGAGCCTTCGGAGGGAACCTGGCCCTGGCCACACCTGGGTTTAGACTTCTGGTGTCCAGAGCTATGGGAAGATGCAGTGCTAGTGTTTGTCACAGCCACGCTGGGGTTCACATAGACGCTGATGCAAAGCCAGATGTGGGTCCAACAGCATGGAGACTCAGATCCAAAAGGAGGTCTTGTCCTCAGTTTTTCCCAAAGGTTCTAATCTGGCTCTTCCCACAGGCTGGGCAGCCTTTGTGCCACCCGTTCCTCCCCTGTGCCTCACCTCTTCAGTGGAATCCCAAGCTTTGCTCTTCCACATGGCTGAGGCTGGGGCCCTTCACCCCTGCATCTGTCTCCCTCCTCCACCCCCAGGCCATTGAGAAAGGGTGCTTAGTGACACCTCACATTCAGGACCTCTCACTGGCACACTGGGGGGCCCAGAGCTCTCATTGGTTAGTCATCTGCAATGTGCCTGACTGCTAGGGTTGCTGAGAGCAGCCACTGCTCTACGACTCCTGTCCTTAGTCTGTGCTGACCTGAGCCCAGTGGCCTCCCCTCCAGGTGCCTCCTGGAGTTCTGATGATGAGTACATGACGTGATGGGATGACCCTGGGGTGAGAAGTCTCCAGACCAGCCTTGAAGACATCCCACACCCAAAGGCTACATGGAGGGGCTGGTGGGTTAGGAAGGAACAGGGTAGCACTGCAAACTGCTACCTCTCTGTCCCCAGTAGCCATGTTGGCTGGTTTATGTCATGATGTGCTTTCATCTGGGTACCTCTCATTTCTTCATGACTGCCCTTCACATAGGACCAGCCAACAAGGGCCCTCTTGTCCTTCATGCTCCACAGCCTGGTGCCGCAAGTTTGTGAAAGCAGAAACTCTCAGGTGGGACATTTGCAGGCCTCACGTATTTTTCCTGATGCAATCCTACAGTCATTTGCAACACCCTGACCTAAGAGGGGTAAGGCCTGTGCTTTGGATAGGACCCTTGGTTAGTGCTTCTGTGGGGTGTCTGTTCATTTATTTCATAATCCAAGCTCACGGCCACAGTAACGACTTCAAGTTTCCGTTTCCTTCAGTCTGAGCAAGAATAGGACGCTGAGTCCTCACACTTCACCACTTGCCCTACCTCAAGGTCCTCCGCTGTCTTGGCCACCCCTGAATTCATGCAGGGATTTTCTATAAGTTCACTCTTTCTGCATCTTTGTATAAAATTCAGCTAGTTTTCATAGGAAGAGTGATGCACATTCTTACGTCATTTTAATTAACTTTCTCAGCAGTAGTTACGGTACCGGCTGTAACAGACTCCTCCAGCTTTGGGAAGGCACTGGGCTTTGGGAGTAAACACTCACCCAGAGGCAGCGGTCATCAGAAACCTGGGACAGGCTGTGGATGTGTGGACACAGCTGCCCATTTCAGGGCATTGTTCACATGCTCACACCGATGGTGAGAGTGCTAGCTGGTAGTTTCCCCTATGCTAGTAAGAGGATAGTGTTGGGAGAGCACCAGGCCTGTGGCTGGGACCATCGGTGCACAGGACCTGGCACCTTAGCAGTATTCCTTGTATTCACATTGCAGTCAGCAGGTGCTGATCTTGGCCCCATTTCCAGATGAGGTCGTGGGGCTCAGTTTGTTAAAGTGACTGTAGGCAAAGGGCCAGAACTTGGGCCAGAGCCAGGTAGTCAGGTGTCAGGCCATGCCCTTGCCTATCCCAGCAACTCTAGGAACAGTGTCTGTTCCAGAACCACAGGGCATCCCCCCAGCCAGGCCCAAACCTAGTGGTCAAGTCTTCCATCACAGAACTCCTTTGAAGTAATTGCAAACTCTCAGCCCGCTCTTCAGTCCTGCCACTTCTCGGGTCCAGGACCTCCTGATCTGGCAGCAGAGGCCACGTGAATTCAAGGTAACACATTTCCTTGGGAGGAGAACAGGACCCTTGGAAACTGAGGACAAGGGGACTGACCAGCCCCACCATCCCTCCATGCCTTCTTGTCGTCTACCAGGAGGGGATCACTTAGAAGACAATGACTGGGGCCTTTCTGAAGAGGGTGCTGGGTGGACAGGGACATGGAAACAGGCAGAGTTGAGTTCAGGAGAGGCAGTTGCTGAGAAGCTTATTATGGGTGAGCCAGGCATGGGGAGCAGGGTTGGTGCCAGGAGCTCTGGCAGCTGAACCCTAGAAACTTGGTGGTTCCTGATGTGATGTCTTTGGGGTCCAGAAATGGCCATGTCCCCCTCATGGCACTGGGCTGCAGAACACCAGTGGGAGTGAGGTGATGCAGCTGGAGAGGAGACAGCTAAGACTCAGTGGTGTGGACCATCCCTCAGGATGGCTACCTTGGCTCTCACCAGAGCAGAACTGCCAGATGCAACGTGTCGCAGCCTCACGGGAAGCGTGCCCGGGTAGCGAAGGTAGACAGAGGTGGTGTCTGGAGAAGCCCTCCAAGAGCAGCGTGAGTCACATTCTGCGGGAGTGTTGTGGTTCCCATGTACAGTGGTGACCATGCCCTCCTCCCACACCTCTTCCTATCACTGGCCTCTCGGGCGGGAAGTGGTTCCATGTTACTTCTTTACATACCCTCCCATGGTTAGAAGATGCCCAGCAGAGGCCCTGGAACCCACGGCCTGCTCCTGCATCTGCCCATCACCATTGGCCAACCTTCCTTGCAAAGCTTGCTCCAGAGGGCAGGAGGAGGGATGTGTGCCTGACAGAGGGCACAGGCCCAGCAGGCAGGATGGTGTCTAAGGCCACCACAGGCCTTTGATCACTGAAAGAAGAAAGGCAAGTCCAGGGCTTCGTGCTGTCTCAGTCAGTTCAGGCTGCTGTAATATTAATACCACACACTGGGTGACTTATAAGCAAGAGAAGTTTGTCCCTCACAGTCTGGAGGCTGAAGTCCAAGATCCAGGTGACGATATAGGAGCCCAGGCCAGTTCTGACCACAGCTCACTTCCCAGTTGCAGAAGGCCTCTCTCGACACCTTATATGGTGGGAGGTCAGAAGAGCACCCTTGGGCCTTATTTCTAGCAGTACTTGATCCTGTTTGTGAGAGGGCCATGCTCACAACCTAGTCACCTATCAGGGCCGCACTTCCTGATACTATCAGCTTAGAGTTTGGGCTTCAACATAAAGAATTTGGGACACGCACACACTCAGACCACAGCACACAGTGCTCAGGTGATTGAATGTTTGGGTGGGCCAGTGCGAAGAACGACGGATGTTTGGATGGATGAATGATGGGTGGATGATGGGTGAGTGGATGGGTGTGTGGGTGGATGGATGGATGGATGGATGGACAGGATGGTGTCAATATTTCATGGGCCTGCCAGTGATCCCTTAGTTATAATGGTCTAAGTGCTACTGAGAACACCAGCTTCCTCAGTGTCCATTTGCTGTGGCCAGTGTCTCCCTAGAGGTAGTGGCAGGGCCTCACTGGGGATTGTAATTCCCTCACTTTCCCAGAGACCAGCTTGAGTCTATACTTACCCGGCTAGTCCCAGGTCACCTCTATAAGTGAACGCGCTCCCTACATCTTCGTGGAGGGACGCAGGGATGCCCACACGACACAGAACTTCTCTAGCGCCCTCATGCTCCGTGGTTCTGTTCCACCAGCAAAGATCCCCCAAGGCCTCCTGAAGCAGGCAGTGCTTTCTTTTCCTCATGGAAATTAAAACCCACCACCTCTCCTGCCTTCCTCTTAAACAGCTTCTGTCAATTCTTAGGCGTTTGCTCAAGAAAAATGATTGGAGTGTTTTTTTTCCTTCCACTTACATGTCTTCATCCTAATGAAATAATGAAACAGGTAGCTCATGACAACGGCAGGCTGTTTTTTTTTTCTTTTCCTTCCTCTCTCAATCTAATTTGATTACCCAAATTTGGAGTGTTTTGAGCTGGTGTGGCACAGTGAGTTAATCATAAGGCAGGACTCCCATTCTTGAGGGTTGGTGGGGACAGTTCTAGACAGCTAATGAATCACTCTAATCAGAGAACCATCTTGAAAATTAATACATTCTACTGTAACTATTTAAAGAAAAAATAATTATCGAGACTGTTCTCACTAAATTATGCTGTCTAGAAGTTGTAGAAAGAAAATGTCTAATTTTAAGATGTAATCTGGTCTTGCAGATTTTTCTCTCCTAAGTGATTAAAAGATATAGGGTTGAGTATCAAGGACCAGAGAACGATAGCCTTTTCTGGTTGTTTTCCTCAACCCTTGAGTCGTTTTGGCCTCCTGCAACTATGGCTATGGCCACCATCTGGGACTGACCCCATGAGTGCTGAGTGTCCAGGCTGTTTGGTCTCTGGCCTTCCTCTAGGGATGGTTGGTGTCTCTCCTGCCAGGCTCCCAACATGTTCCTCAGTGTGGGGACTGAAAGGAGAGCCTGGCCTCTGGGAATCGGATGGCCTGACTTTAAAAGAAAGAAGGAAACCTCTCTGGTGGAAGAGGGGCAGGGAAGATTCTGGAAGGCAGGGCTCCCATGAGGCCCTACAGATGGCCAGGCCACATGGTTCCCTGCAGGTGGAATAAGCATATTGCACCGCTGTAGAGGTGGCTGTGACAAGTGCAGGGAGAAGAGGCAGACAGACAGGATGGCAGGGTGTGGACTGACTGAAGCATGTAAGAGTATGTTCTTCATGCATAGGATCTGTGACCTGTGACCTGTGAGAAAGCCTGAGGCCACTGCTGAGTGTAGCACTAGACTCCAGACGCCATCCTTAATTCTTCTCTGACCCTCTTCTTCCTGACCCAGGGAACTGGAAGGCCCCCATAAGGCTCCTGCCAATGGGCCATGGTCAGTATATCTAGCCTGAGATCTGGTCAGTCTGGCTATAATTCAAGTCCCAGAGTCACCATTTCCAAATCTGGGGCCTTGGGCAAACTTCTGAACTTCCTCCTTGGCCTCTTCTAAGGTGTGAAGATAAGGCTGACTGATTCCTCCAGAGTCATCATCAGTAATTTTAACTCTAATAGTCTGTGAGCAAGCAAATTCCTGGAGGGTCAGCAAGGCTGCTCTGAGGTCAGCAGGGTGCAGAGCTCCCAAGACCCAGCCGGCCCTGTCTGGGATCTACATCCCAGCATAGTACCTGGTATGTTTGGGCACTGATGACTGAAATGGGACCTTCCAGAGGGCAGGAGGTGCTTCCAGGTGAGAGCAAAATAAATTTCTCCCAGGAATGTGGAACCTCCAGCTTGTGCTCAGGCCTATTGCCTTTCTCTGAGCCTTGGAGGTTGACCCCAGCAAGGGCAGGCAAAGACCTAGATCCCACCGGAAGCTCAGGTATGCCAGCTCCTCTCTACAAGTCCCCCTCCTTCCCCATGCTGGTCATAGATCATCACACCTGGTGGCCAGCCCTGCTCCCAGCAGTGCCTCCTCTGTGGCCCTTGTGTCCCCAGGGCCAGGCCACCTGAGCGGGGCCGGCCTGAGTCAACTCTATAGCACAGGCCATCTAAAAGGTCACCAATGGCACCAAACTGCTGTAGCTATCCAGCCTCTCAGGCATCTTCCTGCCAAAGGCCACAAGCCCTGCAGTGGCTGGGCCTCAATTCACCGCTGCCCATGGGGCATAGCTGGAACCTGGGGCCCCCAGGACCTCAGAACTTCCCTGCAGCCATCTGTCCTGGGGCCATGTGAGAGCCCCATACTGGCAGGTTCTTCCTGCTCATTGATAAACCCACTCAATAGCCTATGGGCCAGTATGTCTGCGTGCTTGTACGTTCATGATGTGTGAATTTGTGTGTATGTCTGTGTGCACATCTGTGTGTATTATTAGTGCTATGTATGCATTTATCTTTTTGTGTGTATCTGTGTATACATATCTGTGTGGGCATGTCTGTGGGCATGTATATATGGAAGTGGCTTAATGCTTCTGACACCAGCAATATTGGTTGGGAGGGGGTCTCCTAGGTCATACATTGCCAGAGGCCCCTCCCACCTCTGGCAGACCTGGCTCGTCTGAGGATGTGGACCAAGGTTTTCCCCGAATGCCATCAGCTCTGTTCTGGGTCATTCACTTTTCCAGGCAGATTCCCATGTTAATGGAAACAAGAAGGTTCACCCCAAAGGGAGCCCTGTGGTCCATTGGCATGATAGGCTGGGGGCTGAATGCAGTCATACAATCTTGGTGGTCTGGTGATAAGTGCCATCCATCCATTTCTGTCTGTCTATCCAAACCAGAGCCGTCCACACATTTACTATTCTATTGTCTATCCCTGGAGGGGCACTGTCCATGGGAATCTGCCTGTCCTTATGGTCTTCCAGGCTGTTTCGTTCCTTAGGCTTGGGGTAGTGAGGAGCCTGGCAGGTGGATGGCACACAGAGTTCCCGAGCTGTCGTTTTCAGAGAGATTGGCCACCATTTCTGGTGCTGAGAACACAGAGGCAGGCTTTCCACTCCTCCAGTCCCTGCCAAGGGAGCGGGTGGAGCTGGCATCAGTTTTCACATAACACGTTGCTCAGTTCCTAGAACAGAGCCTCAAATACCACACACAGCCACACACAGATCCATAGACATACAGAAACACAGACACACACAGAAACACAGATGCACAAATACAGAGACACACACAGATACACATTGTCACACATGGACATACACAGCCACACACAGAAACACAGACACGCATGCAGAGACACATAGATATACATACAGCCACACGCACAGAAACAGACACACACATGCATAGACACACAGAAACATAGACACACAGAAACACAGGTGCACAGATACACACACGGACACACAGATGCACACACTGACACAGACACACAGAAACACAGGATGTGTTTCAGGCTTATGCTGAAATGAGGGTAGCCGTAAGAACCTTGGCCTAGAACCTTCATGAGGAAGAGAGGAGCCATGTGCCCAGCATAGGCACAGGGTGGGTCTGCATGGTGATGGTGGTGGTGATGGTGAAGATGAGGATGGTGATGGTGATGTTGGTGTTGATGATCACCTGCTGCTGCTGCTGATGGTGGTGGTGATGATGGTAGTGATAGTGATGGTGGTGATAGTGGTGGTGATGATGATAGTGATGGTGGTACTGATACTAGAGATGGTGAGGGTGGTGGTGATGGTAGTGGTGGTGATGGTGGTGGTGGTGGTGATGGTGGTAGTGATGGTGGTGATGGTGGTGGTGATGATTGTAGTGATGGTGGTACTGATACTAGAGATGGTGAGGGTGGTGGTGATGGTAGTGATGGTGATGGTGGTGATGGTGGTGGTGGTGGTGATGGTGGTAGTGGTGGTGGTGATGGTGGTGGTGATGATGGTAGTGATGGTGGTGATGGTGGTGGTGATGATGGTAGTGATGGTGGTACTGATACTAGAGATGGTGAGGGTGGTGGTGATGGTAGTGATGGTGATGGTGGTGATGGTGGTGGTGATGATAATGATGGTGATGATGGTAGTGATAGTGGTGGTAGTGATGGTGATGGTGGTAATGATGGTAGTGATGGTAGTGATGGTGATGGTGGTGATGATGGTAGTGATAGTGGTGATGGTGGTGGTGATGATGGTAGTGATGGTGGTGGTGATGATGGCAGTGATGGTGATGGTGGTGATGACGGTAGTGGTGGTAATGGTGGTGGTAATGGTAGTGATAGTGGTGATGGTGGTGGTGATGATGGCAGTGATGGTGATGGTGGTGATGACGGTAGTGGTGGTGATGGTGGTGGTGATGATGGTAGTGATGGTGATGGTGGTGTTGATGATGGCAGTGATGGTGATGGTGGTGATGGTGGTGTTGATGATGGCAGTGATGGTGATGGTGGTGATGGTGGTGGTGATGATGGCGGTGATGGTGGTGATGGTGGTGGTGATGATGGTAGTGATGGTGATGGTGGTGGTGATGATGGCAGTGATGGTGATGGTGGTGATGGTGGTGGTGATGATGGTAGTGATGGTGATGGTGGTGGTGATGATGGTGGTGATGGTGGTGGTGATGATGGTAGTGGTGGTGATGATGGTAGTGATAGTGGTGATGGTGGTGATGGTGGTAGTGGTTGTGATGGTGGTGGTGGTGATGGCAGTGATGGTGATGGTGGTGATGGTGGTGGTGATGATGGTAGTGATGATGGTGGTACTGATACTAGAGATGGTGATGGTAGTGATGGTGATGGTGGTGATGGTGGTGATGATGATAATAATGGTGATGGTAGTGATAGTGATGGTGGTAATGATGATGGTGATGGTGGTGATGATGGTACTGATAGTGGTGAAGGTGGTGATGGTGGTGATGGTGGTGATGGTGGTGGTGATGATGGTAGTGATAGTGGTGGTAGTGATGGTGATGGTGGTGATGATGGTAGTAATGGTGGTGATGGTGGTGGTGATGACGGTAGTGGTGGTGATGGTGGTGATGATGGCAGTGATGGTGAAGGTGGTGATGGTGGTGGTGATGATGGTAGTGATGATGGTGATACTGATACTAGAGATGGTGATGATGGCAGTGATGGTGATGGTGGTGGTGATGATGGTAGTGATAGTGGTGATGGTGGTGATGACGGTAGTGGTGGTGATGGTGGTGGTGATGATGGCAGTGATGGTGGTGGTACTGATACTAGAGATGGTGGTGGTAGTGATGCTGATGCTGCTGATTGTGGTGATGACGGTGATGATGGTGTTGGATATGGTGTTGGTGATGATGGTGGTGGAAGTGATGGCAGTGGTGATGATGGTTATGGTCATGATGATAATAGCAATGGTATCAGCAAGGTGCTTAGGGGTCTAACGGCTCTTACAGGGTACCACTCATCTGGACTCAGGGCAGTGTTCTTGGCAAGGTGGCAGCAGACGAGACTTTGCAGCCTGATTCCTGGACTTTGAAGCCTTGGGAACATGTTCTAGAGGGGAGCAGCAGGCTGAGCAGCCTCCAGGCTCCAGTGAGAGGAGAAGGAGGCAGCTGACCAGGCCCAGCTGTGAGTGGGAGGAAAATCAATGCTCAATCAAGTTATGTGCCTTGATTACCTGGTACCAGCATCTAATTACTGCATGAGGCTGCAGGTGACAGGATGTTCTATATCTCAAAGTGACTAAAATAACCATTGGAACTGCTAGAATCTCCCAAGTCAAGCAAAGGAGATGCCTCCACCACCAAGTGTGGGAAACAAAGTCAGCCTTTGATTCTACTCCACACCTTGTTGCAGGTTCTACATGTCTGCACCCAGATTCTTGTGTGTCTGGGCTGGCACCCCAGCAGTGTCAGCCCAGAGGAGCTGTCTGAGGATGCTGATGGCCTCTTGTCTAGGGACAGGGAGATGGAATCTTTCTGAGTTCTCTGGCCCTCAGGGCAGCCCCCTCGTGGGCTCCCTTCAGCCCAGTTGGGCTTCTGCAGGCCCATGCATGGTAGGACTGTGGCTCAGTCCTGGGAGGTCCCTCTGGTCCTGTGATAGGCCAGGCCTCTCTCCTGAGGGGTCCAGCACCAGCTGTGCACCCTGCTCCAGGGAGCAGGCAGATGCCTGGAGCATTGCTCAGATTTAAATAATGGGAAAAGCCTCTGGAGGGGGATCCTCTGTGCCCACTCTGACCCACGTCAGAGTTTTTATTTTGATGTTGCAGGAATGTGAGCACATGCTAAGCTGGAGCCCTCCCTAAGTATAAAACCAGAATAAAGCAAAACCTATTTACAAATGAAACACAATCAGAACTCTAAAACCTATAAAATTTACATTTGCAGCATTAATTTTACAGAGCAGATGTTTCCCAGAGACACAAGCACTGGGAGTGGGCTCTCAGGTTGGAACCATCTACCTGCCGGGGCTTCAGTCTCCTTCTGCATGAATTCCATAGCACAGGCTTCCACATCCAGAAGGGCGTGTTGTGTGAAATCCTGTTAATAACCATGCAGCTTTGTTTGTTGTAATCACACCTTATATTTAACCCAGAGCCATCCCAGAAGGCATTTTTAATAGCAGGTTCCTGATAACTCGTTTAAACCATCTCCTTCCCGTGTGGACAGCTTTGCCTTGCAGCCTGACACGAGCTGCTTTAAATGGGAATAATCCAATTATTGCTGGGACTGAGAACAGAAAGAATCTTCCTTGCATATTTACTGCTGCACTTACTGCTAATGAACTGCTCCAAGGCAGGGAGTGGGAGGCAGCTGGCGAGCCGTGCCTGGTGCTGGATTCTACCACTTCAGCCTGGCGTCAGCCTGTCCCTTGGGGACCAGCTGGGTCCCCTGTTTGCTACTCTTCTTGCTGGAATGTGTGTGGGGCACGGGTGGATGGGCCTTTGCTTGGTGTGAATGTGAATGCACACACACACACACACACACACACACACACACACACCCTTGCCTTGCTCACAGTTGGGTGGACAGCACTTAGAGTATCCCCTCCAGACCACACAGGAGGCACCCACATTTATTCTAGTTCTAGACCACTATTGAAAAAACACACTCTCAGGAAAGGTGTAGAGGATTCCAGGCCTCTTAGGACTCTCCCCATGACTGGCCCCATCAGACAATGGCACGCCTAGAATTTGTTGGAGAAGGAAGCACACAGCGCCCCCGGCCCTGATGCTCCTCCGTGACAAGAACAGCCATGGCCAAGATGAATTGGCCTCCATGGGTGTGGGAAGTTAGAAGACAGGGATTCAGGGCCCCAAGTGCAGGGAAACAGCCTGTCTTCACTGGGGTTTCCAGTGGACTCTGGTGGGCTTTTCCTCTCTTGGGAGATAGGTCCAGGGAGTGGGCTCCAGCCAGGGTCTCATAAGTGGACAGGTCACTGAGGGCTGTCTCTGTAAAGTGCAGTGCTACTGAGGAGATGCAGCAAGGGCTGGGGCAGGTCTCCCTCATGAACAGGCCTGGTTTGAGCTTTGTCTGAGGGGACAGAACAAAGGCCACACTACTACATGTCCTCCCCAAGTGTGGGATGGGGTCACCGAACCCCACACCCAAAGCAAGTTGTGCAGTGCACTCTGCCCATAATCTAGACAAATTGCACTGCTTCAGATTTTTTTTTAACAAAGCAGGATATGTAATCATTTTAAAACAAAACACACATGTGTCATTTTCTCTCCTGGACTGCGCTGCCAGTTTTCCTTGTGTGAAGCCTTTCTGGGCCTCAGGGCTCCTCCACTGAACCGTGAGTCTGCAGACCAGTCCTTCAGCATTCTCAACCTGCACACTCACCTTCTGGGGTCACCTTAGCACTGTGAATCCCGGGGCTTATAGCAGGCTAGGTCAGGGTCCGTGAGAGTACATTCAGTGGGATCAGAGGAGTTTCCTTCTTGCTGGGTGCTCCTGTCTGGGCGCTTCCCTGTGCTTTCCTGCACCCCTACCCTCTGCCTGACCCTGGGATCTGCAGTCACCCATGTGCGTGCCTGCCCAGTGCCCTCAGGTGCTCAAGCTGCTATACCTGCTCCCACCCTGCTGCCCGAAGATCCCCCTCCCGAAAGCCTGCCCATGCACACACCTGGGGGCAGACAGCTTTGCCTGCTGTGCCCCCAGCTCTGCTGTGCCTGTTCCCTTGTGCAGGGGTTCAAGGGCAAAGGCCATAGGCATGGCCTTAGGTTTCAGGTTCATCGTTCAGGGATCTTGACTTAGTTCAGTGAGCTAGTAGTCTGAGAGCATGCCCATCCTTTCCTCTGAGTCAGAGCAGAACATAGAGGTGCCCTGGAGTGGGGGTGGGAGAGGAAGCAGAATGGGCTCAGGTTTCTCTCCCCAGCAAGTGGGCAAGATGGCACTCTTGGACAGGTGGACAGGTCTGCTGCTGCCCTGTGTGTGGTTGGCACTGATGAGGGCCGGGCTTTGCCTCTGCAGTCCTGATGCTGCCCCTGTTGGATGAGAACTTTTCTGGTGGGGTTGAGATGGTGAAAGGTTCTCAGGACTCAGTCAGCGACAGGATCAGCTCTGTTCTGGTAACTGAAATGTACAAGGTGCAATAAAGCAGCCTGAAGTCCTCCAAAGTTGAGTAATTCTCTCCCTGGCCTCCATCCAGGCCAGAACCCCCTCTGATCCACCCACTCCCATCCCCAGGCCAGGCTGGACAGTGAGTTGGTGAGGCATCTCCTGGCTGTCATTAGCTGTGTCTTCTGTGTAAGCATGAAGCTTTAATCTGAAGGACCTGTGATGGTGGGATGCTTCAGCACACAAGTGGGTGTGCTGACCACATTTGGCTCACCTGTGATGAGGCTCTGGCTCCTTCTGTTGAGTAGAGGGAGCTGGGAAGTGCCCACCACAGGCAGGCCTGCCACTCACCTGCAACGGCCCTCATCCCTGCAACCCATGTTCAGAGGTGATGGGCCTTCCGTAGGTGGGGGAAGCAGTCAGCAGTGGCTGACTAGTGTGGCAGGCTCTTTCTGGGGTGCATGTGTGTGTGTCCCTCTCAGGTGGGCTCCCCAGCAGTGCTTTGACTATTGTACCCATCCTTGATGACTCTCAAGTCCGATGGCAGACCTTGTTACTTGACAACAGGATCTCATGACACAGAAAAAACAGAAATGAGTCCAAGACAAATAGCACCAACCTACAGGCGAAGCTTCATTGGAGGGGGAAGTGCTTCAGCGTGAGCAGAGGGAGGCAGCAGTGAGGGAGAGGGGGTGGGGCTGCTGATCTCTGAACAGAGGGAGCAACAAACATTTATTGCCCAGCAGGGGTGGATTATAAGGTTTGGTAATTGTCCACTGGTCTTGAGCATATCTTCAGGAGACATTTTCCTCTAATGCACAGTCATCCTGACCTTGAGGTTTGCAGGCTAACAAGTGGTGATATAATCCAGGAGCTGCCGAGTTCCTCTTGTCAGTGACCCATCATCGTGCACAAAGGTTCTGGCCTCATGGTTTGGTCTCAGCCTCAGGAGAAGTCGGATGTAGCACTGAAGGACTTGAGCTGCTACAAATGCAGAAAAATCAGTGCAGGGAGAATAAAAACACAGCTCCACTGGGCAGTAGGCCAAGTTCACTCTGTATTGTGCTGTCCTGGACAAACCATCTCTCAAATAATCATCGTGTCCATGAGCAGAGCTGAGTGCAGTCTGACTCAAAGGTTGAGGCAGCAGAGGGAAGGGACAGACACCACATGAAGACAGAGGCCAGGCCTTTTATCCCACTTTCGTTACCCATCAGACATCCACAGGCCCAGTGAAGAGTCAGGTTTTCAGCTAAAACAGTCTTTGTGTCTCTACAAAGTAACCTAGGCAACTGTTGTCATAACCCACAGAGCAGAGGTGCTGTCTGCAGCAAAGCCAGTGGGGAACTTAATGACATAACAAAGCTATTGAGCAGATGTAGGTCCAGGGCAGAAACACACATCATAGTTTTAGCAGATAACTGGTTCGGGGCCCAGGGTTTGTTTTCATTTTGTTTCCTTTGGTTGTCCCTAGCTGCCTCATCCTGGAGATGTGGCCAACCTGTGGGGTGAGTAGCTCCAGCCCTTACCTGACCCTCGTGGAAAGCAGACCTTTGCTGAGATGTACCTCTCTCCCTGGCTGTATTTGAGCATTGTTTGTTCCAGCCACCCCTCTGCCCGTGCTCTGTCACCCAAATGGGTGCCATGCTGTTTTCAATTCTATTCAAGGACTCTCAGCAGGTTTTAGCAGATTGTCCAGAATCCTGAACAACTCCCAGGTGAGGACCTGTGACCCCTTCTCATCCCTCTTTCTGCTGCCTCCTGTGGGAGTCTCTGCATTCTGTACACAGGGCACTGGATCTTCACCTGGGGCTCCCCGAGGGACTTTGGCCATTGCACCTGACCTTAAGGACTCACCAGGTGTTGACATCACAGTTCCTACAGAGCTCTTGTTACTGGATGGCAGTATTTTATGGCACTGAAGCAGTAAGAATGAGACCGAGACAAATACACCATCCTGCAGGCAAAGCTTCAGTGGAGCATTGGGCTTCAGCTGAGCTGCAGCGGCTGCACCATCCAGGGTGGTGGGGATTCTGGGATGAGCCTCTGTCCTGAAAGCAGCTGACATGTCACACAGAGATGCTTAGGGCAGTAAAGGGAGCAAGCTGCTCTCCACACACCTCAGGACACAGGCAAAGAAACCAGTGGCACAGGGCTGCCATGCAGAGCCAGCAGCAAGGCCTCAAGAGCACACGCTGTAGACGTGTATGTGGACGTGTCGTGCATTCATGTGGTGTGTGTGTGAATGTGTATGTGTGTGTTGTCAAAGTGCGTGTGTGTTTGTGCATTTGTGTGTGCAGACGTGTTGGATGTATGCATGTGTGTATGTGGGGAGCATGTGTGCATTTGTGTGTGTAGTATGGACGTGTGTGCTGTGTATATGTGTGGATGATACAGACAGCGGCTGGGGAATGGACGCGTGTAGGCTGCCTGGTGGTATCTTTGAGTAAGAATGGAGTACAGACAGGGAGCACAGACTTCACCGAGTCCCAGACCATGGTCCTGTCAGCAGCTTGGCGCTGGTGAAACCTGAGGCCCTGTCTGGACACAGTCCTGCAGCTTCCTCCTTCTGAGGCTTCTATTCATGCCCTTACCCTCCCCAGGACCCTCTAGAGCACCTGATCTCTCAGGCTTGGGATGTGGGGTGCATGAGACCCCATCCCACCTGAACTGTGCACCCTCAAGGGCCCCTGTGGTTATCTCATGTTACAGGCTGTGCCCAGAGCCTGGCCATCAGTCATCACTCACGCCCCACAGGAGGCTCCTTTCGTCCTTGGAGCCGGCCTTCCCTTGCCCTGAGAGCTACTGCCACATCAAGGCCAGAGGAGGGCCTATGCAGCCTGTGCCTGGGTGAAATGAAGTGGAGAGGTGTGGGCATGAAAGGCCCCTTTGTCCCTGAGATGTGGTGGCCCGGCTCTGTTGCTCCCACCGCCTGCAGCAGGAAGTGGGCTGGGCTGGGCCAGCAATGCTCCTACAAGCAAACAAAAGGACTTGTGTGTTCATGCAAGCCCCAGTGTCCTCTGAGGGTTGGTCCCTGGGCACACCCTCGACCAGAGGGTAGAGCAGGGCCAGTGACTCTGCTGGTCCATTCTTTCCATGTGCCTGATGTAGCCAGGCACACCCTCAGTATGGCCTGCCTGTGTGCAATCTGTGGCTTGTGTGTGTGCATGTGTGTCGTCTGTGTACATTGAGTATTGCTGTGTTTGCACGTATGTGTACATGTATGAGAATGCTGTGTGTGCACCTGTGTAGATGTACACCTGTGTGCCTATTTTATGTTCATGAGTTTTATATGTGCACACATGTCTACACGAACACTCATGCTTGGGAACTGGGCGTGTGTGTGGCATCTTACCAGGTTGGAGAGTGGCCAGCACACCGGCCCCTTCCCCTAACCCAAAGATGTCAGGATCCCACTCTCATTGCTCTCATTGCTTCCTGACCTCAGCACCTCCATGCAAGGTGGAGCTCTCCCCTGGGGCAGAGGGCCTGGAGAGGCCTCTGCATAGAGCAGTGCTGAGCTGGGGCCCTGGGGGAGGAGCCACCAGGAGCCAAGCAAGCCATCTGCTCAGGACGCTCTGAGGCTGCTGTGGCTCTCCTAGTGTGTTGCCATCCCAGCCCCACAGTGGCCACCATCCAGGCCTGACCCTGAGGGCAGAAGGATATTTATATGTGCTGACCTTCTGGACCAGGTGTTATCTTATAGTTTCCCAGGGAGGTTCCAGCTCAGAGTGAGATCTCTGGCTCAAGGTCCCCAGGTGGCAACAAGTGAGTGGAATTTGAACCCAGTCCCAGCTCCCTACGGCCTTCTATCTTAAGCGTCCAAAGCCTGGGCCTTCACAGTGTTCCCTACAGACAAGCCAGGATCTGTGTCCCGGTTCTGTGCTCTGCCTTGGCACCTGGTCTGTGCCAGCCCTGCCTGCACTGAGCAACCTAGACCCTGCTCTATGTGCTAGAGATTGTGCTGAACCCAGGCCACCTGCCTTCCTCTTGTTGCTCACTCACCTGAGGCAGCTAGTTCCTGCTCCTGGCTCTTGGGATAGGCAGTTAAAGGTAAAGGTTTCCAAGTCCCCTTCAGGCTGAATGGGGAGCCGTGGCTTCATCATATGAATTTGTGTTGTGTGCCTAGCAGGGGCTGGCAAAGGATCCTGGTCTAGGAGTCTAGCTGGCAGGCACCTCACCTCATTGGCTATGAGTGTGAAGAGAACAGGTTGGGATCTGGTGGACAGCTCACCCCACAGGGTCCTATGCTGCAGCCGTGGCAGGAATAACTAATGGAACCCAGGTGTCCTGTGCACTGGGCTCTGTGCAGGTCCTCAGGCAGGTCCTCCTGCTGTGTCAGCACTGGCCAGGAGAGCCGGTCACTACCTCTGGGAGACCTTCTGTTTTCCAAACTGATCCACCTCTCTTGGAGTGACCTTAAGGCCCAGGCCTTCCCCGTGATAGGGTGGATCCCTGTTGCTCTTTCCCACTGCTCTACTGGATGGCCACTGCCCCCATGGCCTGCTGCTAGGACCCAGGCAGAGGAGATCTGTACAGCCACTTGTCAAACATTATGAGGGATATCAAGTCATGGGAAAGTCAGGGCCCTGACTGGCAATGGACTTTCTATGTGCGCTGTGCGCCTGCTTAAGTGCATGGCCTTTGACGCTGGCCTGGTTGCCAATATGGACATGTTTGCATGGTGGCCATCCCTTCCCTACTGTGAGAAACCGCAGAGGAATTTTGGTTTCTGCGGAACTGATGCTATAGTTTATGCAGAGCAAGAGGCTCACGATTTATCTTTTAGAAAGACAAAGGCAAAGTGGAAAAGGAGGAAGTCCAGAAGTTGGGGAGCTATGATGGGGAGCAGGGTGGGACTGGCCGCATAAGGGCTGTGCTCACCTCTTGCATGGGCCAGGAGGGTCTCTGACGCCTGGGCCTGTGAGGGGACTGGGTGGTGCTGTGGCTCTGCACCACTGGGTCAGGGGCCAATCAAAGCAGGGAGCCCCAGGAAGAGGGAGCCCAAGCAGGAAAACATGAAGGTTCTTAATACACAAATCCTAACCAGATGAGGTTCAAGTCTGCCCCTGAGACAGTGAAGGCTGAATGAGTGAGTGGTGGGACAAAGTCCAAGCAAGGGCCTCCCAGCCTGGGGGAGAGGTGCATCCCCCACCATGGACCATGCTGTGGTCAGTGTAGGGTGTGTGTTCCACAAGCAAGCATGGGACAGACACATAGCCACTCTCCTTTGGTTTCTAATGGTCTTCCTTTTTATTTATTTATTTTTTTTTATCTTGTAACATCTGTCAGTTCTTGATGTTCCTTTTATGGGTGTACAGTATTCCACTGTGTAGATATGTCACATTTATCTATCAGCTGATAGACATTTGGGTCATTTCTTTACTATTATGAATAATGTTGCTGTGAACATTTGCATACAGTTTTTGTGAGAATGTGCTTTTCATTTCTCTTGGATTCCTGGTTAGATGCTAACTCTTAGGTTTAGCCCTTTAAGGAAATACTACTAGAATTTTCCAAAGCTCTGCACCATTTTACATCTTCAGCAGCAATATATGTGGGTCTAATTTCTCCACATACTTGTCAACACGATTTTTTTGTATTACTATCTTAAAGAATCTGCATTGTAGGTTTCACCAAAACCAAAATATAAGCTAACATGCTGATGTTTCAAGATTTCTGCCTTGTGAACATATACATCTAAAACTTGCACTTGAGAGCTATGGAGTCTATATTATCATCAAGGATCTTTGAGGAGTAAATAGTAAATTTAGGGGGAAAATTAGAAGAGGTGAAATGAAAGATTATTTTAATACAAAGAAGTGTCAGTTCTACTGGTGTCTCTTTAATCCTTCCTACAGTTTCATTAATTCCTTGTTCAAATAGTATCCTTCAAAATGCCTAAGCCAGGCACTGCTCGCTCACGCCTGTAATCCTACCTACTCAGGGGACAGACAAATAGATCCATGAGACCCTATCTGGAAAAAATCCATCACTAAAAAGGGCTGGCATAGTGACTCAAGATGAAGGCCCTGAGTTCAAACCCCATCTAATGGTCTTCCTTAGACACCTCCTCCCTTTTTCTAATGGAAGATCCTTTTTGATTCCAGTCTCTGACCTAGGGGTTGACACTGAGGGTCGATCCCACATATGCATGTGTGTGCTTACAACTTAACCCTGGAGTGGAACAGCACCTGGCAGGTGTTTGGGATTGATGTGAATGAATGCTCGGACTTTTCAACTCCTCTATAATGCTCGTTTATAGATCTTGTAGTCCAGCCAGGGTAGTTAGAAGTGCAGTGGGAAGGAGGTGGGGTTTTTTCCTATGTGTGAAATCACTGGTAGGTCTTTGGAGGTTCTTCTGGTTTGCGTGATGCTATCAGCACTGACTCCATTATGGACTCCTGTTTCTAGGGCTTTGTCTCATGGAGCAATCTCTAGTCTGCCTGGTCCCTAGAGCCACACGCTAGGGTGGCCTTCCAGGGAAGGGAAAACGCACTTCCCTATCTTGTGGAAGACGTCAAGTTGGGCTTTAGAGTCCTAACAGGAGTCACCAGCTCCCCCACCTCACCTGTAGGATCCAGTACTCATGACCAGAACTGAGGCCTTCCAGTCTGGGACCCTGGAGTCACAGGTGCAGGATCAGGGGTCAACCTCGGGTCAGCCCAGGTCAAGAGCCAGCCCCATGTCTGCAGATGAGAGGCTGGTGGGGCTGGGGCCATGTTTACTGTAGAGCCCACCACTTCCTGCTAAGTCAAACTCCTAGCACTGAGCTAGGAGTGGGCAGCCACCTCGGTACACCTGACTGGGGACCCCTCCTTGTGCCCTTTCCTGACAAAGCAGAGAGCAGAGAGCGAGGCTGTTATCCATCCAGGAGGGGCCTTTGACACTGATCTGTGAAAGTGTCACCCTTGTTACCCCCTGCTGGTTTATGACGAGCCAGAGCAGAACCAGGCCTGTGGAGTGAGCCCCAAACCAAGGAGGTGTTTTCCTCATTGTATATGCAGGTGAGCAGTGAGCAGTGCACTGACTGCGCTCTCTTCTCCCCCACAGCACGGATCATCAAAACGAAGCAGTGGTGTGACATGCTTCCCTGCCTGGAGGGGGAAGGTTGTGACTTGTTAATAAACCGCTCAGGCTGGACGTGCACACAGCCCGGTGGGCGGATAAAGACCACCACGGTAAGTGGCCTGCTTCTTTCTTGGGGGCATGTTGGGGAAGATGAACAGCTTCAGACACCAGAGCCTGCCAGAGGTGTGGACACCAGGGACCGTGATGGGACAGGCAGCAGCGAGTGGCTTGTTCCTTATGCAGAGAGGCAACTAGCCCTGTCTCCTCTCACCTCACCTTCTGGGACTAAGTCCCAGAAAGCCTGGCCCTAATGAAATGGTCATTGGGGGCACTCAGGATCTGGCTGGACACAGAACCACCACAGGGTTGTTCAACCCCTAAATTAAATTGATGCCCTAATGGTGAGGTCTGTCTGGTTTGGGTGCACCTCCCCGCCTAAGAACAAGCTTCTGTAGCCCAACTGGGGTAAGGGGACTTTCGAAAGAGTCAGAACTGGAGAGGAGACATGTCTGCATTCTGCTGATGGCCTAGACTGCAGCCCCCAGGCACCTCAGTCCCTTCTTATCCCACTGAATGGGAAGGGCTCCTCTTTTTCAGAAGCCACAGAAAACTTGGTCCCCAGAACTGCTCTTCCCACAGGTGGGTGGAAGCAAAGGGCTCTGGACCATTCTTTGAGATTCCTTTCCTGAGATAAGTTGCTGGACATACACCCTGGCACCTTGGGCAGTTTTCCCTCACAATGGCATAGGCCACAGGGGTCCATGTCCACCTGGATGAGTGCAGTGGACTTAGGGTCTCTTTCCCACACCCCAGCCCAGTGTCATGTTCCCAGTGCTGAGTGCTGTGTGGGCAACCTGGTCAAGAGACTGTGTCCTGTGGCCAGGGGACGCTGGCCTCTGCACTTTGCCAGGCATCTTCTGAGGCTCTGGAAACACCTGGAGCCCAGCCTCTACTGGAATCCCTGGCCTGTGCTGACCTGTTTTCCAGCTTTCTAAAAGGTTGGTTGACCTCTGGAGCCAGACACGATAGAATTGGAACTTACAATCCTGGCTCCACAATTGCCTCACGACCCCTTTTAGAGAGCAAATTAGTGCCGTGGGGCTTCATGTGTTGCCATAAATTGGTTTTCTGAGATGATGGTTTTCTTATCAATAGATTTTAAGAGCCTGGCGATCACATGGGGGCTACTAATTCCATCCCCATGCCCTATTCTTGTCTTAGACCATCCTCCAACCTAGGTCCCTCCCCACTCTGGCCACTCCCACTCACAGACCAGCCAATCTCCAAACCCCTCCATCCTGGTGCCTTCACTTCTCCAGGGCCTGAGCCTGGGGGTCCTGCAGCCCTGCCCCATCACGGGGCCTGCCTAAATACGTGTGATCAATGGATTAATGGACCCCAGGCACTGCTGATGTTTGCATTTGTGAGATCACAGCTTTTCAAAGTACAGGTCAGCACCCCATTAGCGAGCGGGTTGTGAAATTCATTTAGTGACTCATGAGCAGCATTTAGAAGGAGGAATAAGTGGCATAAAAATATTAGTGTGCTTTCCAGGTCGTGGGGGTGAGTGCCATTTAATGACATGTGCACACACATGGTGGCTTGTGAGATATCAGTGTCACTGTAAGTCACTCTGGAAAATGGGATATCCATTGCTCTGGGGACCCAGGAGACAAGCAGGGCTCTGGGCTGCTTTTGTGAGTTCTGCCTTTGGGCCTGGCATTGCCTTGTGGACATCTGTCTGCACTGGGTGGAGCGACCCTGGTTGACACTGCAGATTCTCCCCAAGGGCAGAGTGGATCCTTCTCCCTGGAGACAGGCCATGGGCTCCATCCTTCCCTTCAGTCCCTTGGCTCTGCCCTGGCTGCCATCAGCCCCTGTAGCAGAGCTCACTGAGAGGAGAAGGCTGGAGGCAGCCCAGGTGCAACTCTGGTCTCACACAGCTGGCTAGGATGCCTCTGTGCAGGTGTTCACTGACTGGGGCTGTGTGCTGAATGCTAGGGGCTTTCAGAAATACCGTAATCGGTGTTTACTCTGCACAGTTTTGCAATGTTTATGGGCTACAAGAAGCTCAGTGGTGATCCATGCCATCTCTTAAGTCAGAATAAACCAAGCAAGGTGGAGTCCATTTTCCAAATTAGTGATTAAGCACCACATTTTAACTCTGTATGGCAGGACTGCATGGTCGGCCGGGATGGAGAGATTCACTGGGGTTTCCATGGGGTCCTGTTCAGGAGCCAGTGCTGTGTCCATGGCACTGAAAGTACTTTCCTCAGGAATAGATCTGAGGCTGTAGATATGCCGGCTGACCTGATAGATGTCTAACCTCTACCCGGCCAGCAGAGCACTGAGGTCCAGGGTACAGGGCTGTCCCAGAGCCTCCAATAGACATTGGACTGGGGGAAGGCCAGGTCTGTTGGGAAGCTGGACGTCCAGCCAGCAGGGATCTGACTTGCTATCTCTTCTCATCTTGTTTCAATCTGGTTATTGACCCAGGTTGGGCAGCCAGTGCCCCCATCTCCTGGGGCTCTGGAGCAGAACAGCAGGGTTTGCCTGTCAGCTTGTTGTGTGGGCCACTGTGTGCTGCACCCAGGACTGTGCCTGGAGCTTTCTGTATGCTCAGAGGTGGGGAAGGACCAATCCCAGAAAAGGCACTTCTATAGAAAGTGAGCTGGAACCTCAGTCTCTCTTCATCCTTGGATTCTGTGGACTGTGTATTCCCCAATGGCCCCAATAACAAGATCCATGGAGAAACAGACCCCCACTCCAGAGTACCCCAGCAGGAAGGAAGAATCACTGTGTGATCCTAAGCCTCATGACTATCAAACCATGGGTCAGCTGGGGTTCCCACCACTGCCAGCCCTTTCTCTGCAGGAGGGTGGACATTCCTGGGCCACACACTGGAGGGCCAGTTCTCAGAGGAAACTCAGTAAATGCTTGCATTGAGCCCCAGCTTAAAAAAAACAGACTCCCCACATTGCCCTCATCTGCCTTCTGGCAGCCCCTGCAAGGTGTCAGGGACATGGGAGAGGGAATGGCATATTTCTGCAAACACAAATCAGCTGGAGAGCTGAGGACAGCAACATGGACGGGAGGAGGGCCTAGCATCAAGGAGAGCTGGACCCTGGAGCAGTGGGTGCTGCCCCTGGTGCTTGGGATGTATGTGGCAGGTTCCTGAGCACGAGACCAGTGACAGGCTGTGCGGGAGATCCTGGTCCTCTGCTATGCACCCCACTAGATAACCCTCTGGAGGCTCATGCTGGAGCCCTGGGGACTAAACCTGCACCAGCACAGCCGAGCCTGGAGGGAGCTTCTAGAAAACAGATTAGGTGAAAATAGGTGTACTGGATGTGAGACCCAGACAGCAACCAGCAGGCTGGGTTGGGGGGTGGGGGGACTTCTTCTCGATGAGCTTCCTGGGAGTGTCCTGTAGCTGGCAGATGCAATGGCCTTACTCTGAGCGGCTTCAAACAGCAGAATGGATTCTTTCATAGTTCTGGGGGCCAGAAGTCCATCAGTCATCAGGGCCACCTGTCTCTGGAGCTCTTAGGGGCCCATCTTCCTGCCTCTTCCAGCTTCTGTGGCTCCTAGTGTCCCTGACTGGTGGCCCATCACTCCAGGCTCTGTCTCTGTCTTCACATGGCCTCACTTGAATGTCAAATCTCCCCCTTCTTTCTCTCACAAAGACACTGGCTCCTGGATTTGGGTCCCACTCTAAATCTAGGTAATTCTACCACCATGTTCCTGATGCATCTGGAAAAATCCTGTTTCCAAGTGGGGTCAGATTTTGAGGTTCTGCATGGATGAAAATTTTGGGAGACACTAAGCTTACCAAGCCCAGATCAAGACCCCTGGGTGGTGTGAGTTAACACCTGAGTAGACTTCTGTGGTGCTCACCTACCACCCCTAGTCTTTTCAGTGCCACATCCATGATGGTGGAAAGTGGAGGATCCCTGTATGAGGAGAGAGATGAAAGAAAAAGGAACAGGAACTTAGAGGAAACAGAAACAACAGACATAGCAGAAGAAAAGCAATACAAACACACAAAATAAAACCATCACCACCATGGCCCTCAGAGAGATCAGAGGAAGTGTGTCCAGGACTCCAGAGGAGGTGGAGGGACCAAAGGTGGCCATAGGGCCTTTGATCTTTCTCCCAGTGGAGTTGGAGCCTACATCCCCTCCCCTGGACTCTCAGCTGGCTCCCTCACTTGCTGGACTGGTTGACAGGGGTGACTGTCATCTCCTGGGGTGTTCAGCAGCTTCTGACTTAAATTCTTGGGCACTGGCTTTTGGCCCCCCAAGCCCCACAAAGGAGGTTTGGATGCCCCCAGGCTGCTGTGTTGAAGAGCCCCAGGACCCAGTGAGAACATCCATTCCTGCCCGCCTGGCCCAGACACCCAGGAAGCAGAGTGTCCCTAAGTCCTGGACTTATATACAGATGACCCTTGTATGAAACCACTGTGTTTGGAGACTTGGTTACCTGGAAACAGGTACCTGGAAAGGGAAGCTATTGAAAGGATCATGAAGAACACAAGAAACTTTTTGAAAATGTGTGTGTGTGTGAGAGCATGTGGGGGGGCGGGCGTGTGTGTGTGTATTACATGCCTTATATGAGTGTGTTTGTGCATACGTGTGTGTGCATGTGTATCACAGGCTTATATGAGTGCATGTGTACAACAGCAGAATGTGTTTAAAATCCAATGTGATATATGGAATGTAAAATTGAAGAAATCAGTCAGAAAACTAGAGAGAGTTTTTTGTTATTTGTTTGTTTAAAGAAATGAGAGATAGGATAGGAAAAAAATAGATAAGTAGAAAGTCAATTCAGGATGTCTGAAGCAAAAGGTCCCCAAATAGAGGAAAATGAAGAAGAAATGGTCAGAGAAATATTTTCTAAAAACATTCCCAGAACTGAAAGACACGGATTTCCTGCGTGACAGCATCTAGCAAGGCCCAGGAAATGAATGAACACAGCTGCATCCTAAAGATACCAGCATGAAATTTCAGGCCACCACAGTTGGAAAAAACCCCTGAAAACTCAGAAGGAACAAATAGGTCATGACAAAGCCACAGACCTCAGAGTGCAACCGCCTCCCAGCAGACTTGCCCAAGCCAGGGATCTACCCCAGGTGCTCAGGTCCAGGCGCTCCAGCACCCAGGTGTAACTCCTGGCTTGGAATTCCAAAGCCAATGGCGTGATCCCTCAGGGCAAAGAGAAAATAGATCTCACTGTGGGAGGCCCAGGATTAACCCTGTGCCCCTCTGCTTGGGAAGCTAAAGATGAAATGCTCACGAAGGTAAGGGCAGAGATGAGGAAGAAGGGGGCCTGGGAACTGGAGGGCATCCCAAGGGACAGGAGTAGATGAACAGGCTCCCAGGACCCACTTCCAACAAGAGTTTGAGGGAAAAGACCAAATGCATAGGAAGTCAGGGAGTGAAAGCTATGATGATTTTTCAAGAAGTCAGAAAGGAAAGTTAATCCCTGGCAATCTTAGCAAGCCAGCCTTGCTTTAGCCTGAGTTCCTTTCACACCTGTGTACCAAGCCCTGTCGGGCACTGCAGCTTCCATTTGAAAAGGTCCAGTAGCTCACGGCTTCTGAGGGGGATGAGGGCTGTGCTGAATCAGCCAAGAGGAACAGGAGAAAACACACGTGCACACAGGACCTGCGCTCTGGACCAGCACCCAGGGCGGCTGGCTTTCTAAGTGTTCAGTGGGGCAGGGCATCACCAAGAGTGAATGAAGTCCCAGCTGGGCAGGATGGTAAGGTCCAAGGAGCCACACAGGGGTGATGGAGACTTCCTGAGTGCAGCAGGCCCTGAGCGATACGGAAATCTGTGTCTTCAGGAATCCAGCTCCAGCTAGGGAATGTCCATATGGCTGCAGGTAAGACGTCTTCATCAGAGCAGGGACCTGGAGACTTGGGCAGTTCTGCCGTATACTGAAGATGGTGTGAAGAGGAGAGACAGGTATTATGATGGCCTTGTGGCATCCTGACCTTATTTCTCCCTGGGATGCCCATGGTCACTTCCCAGTGACGGTGTAGCAGGCAGGGAGCCCTGTAGCAGCCACCAGTCAGGGGTCCAGGGCTCCTTGAGGAAGAAATCATCTTATGTGGCAGAGCACCCAGCCTAGAGAGAAAAAGATGGTGTCTTGGTAGAGAACCATGCCACTACCCAACCCCTACCCATGGCTGACTGAACATGAGTAGGAAGGAGGGTGTGGCTTAGTTGTCTGGGGGTCTTCATCACCCTGCATCTGCCCTGAACCCCTTCAGGAGCCTGTGATCCTCTTGCTCGCCAAGGCACAGCCAATCCAGGCTCTTTGCTTCCTTCCACCCCTTAGTGTGGTGTCTGCCGATTCTAGCTAGGCTACCTCCTAGCCCTCTGAGGTCACCAGAAATTCATTTGGCCTTTTCTGAGGTTGGCAGCTTCCTGATGACAAGAGTTCTATGCCCTCTGGGCTGCTTGTCATTCCCTGTGTGACCTGCTCCCATGTCTGTGCCTGGGAACATCTATAGACCATTTCTGGACTTCAGGGACACAGGTGCAGTGTGTCACTCTCTCCCATGACCTAATGTGGTATCTTCTGAGCTTGCTGTCCTTGAGGCCAAGGCCTTCTGTCCCCTCCACCAGCTGGTGAGTCCTGAGCATCCTCTGTGCCTGTCCGAGGCCAGCTGCTCTAGAGGACTGGGAGTCACAGCTCTGCTCCCAGTGGGGAGCAAACACTGCTTTGGTCCATTTGGTGTGCTCAGAGCCAGCTGTGAGCCCTGCAGATGGACAGGCCGTGCCTCCTAGAAGTGTTGGTGCCAGACGTCTCTGCTCCCAAATGAGCAATCTAGGCAATGAAAACTTTTATTACAGCCCCCAAACCCCAGCTGCTGTTCTACTTCCTGCTCTGAAACCAATAAGAGAAAACTGATTTTGCCCTGAATAAGGCAGAGGGGGATTTCTGCCCAAAAGCCATGGATAGCTGCCCCCCCATGCCACGGGTCCTTCCTCCCTCCTTCAGGTCTTTGAGGGTCTGCTAGAATGCCACTCAACCTGCCAGATAGTCATCCCAACCCCTGGCAGAATCCCTCCAACATAGGGGGCAGCAGGTGGGTTTGCTGCATACAGAGGTGGACTGGGGAGCCCCAGCCCCCGGGGCTCCTGTACAAGCCATGGGTCCATCCCTGGGCCAACCCTCTGTGAATTTGAGTCTTTGATTCCAGAGAAACTCACCAGGCAGCCTGGGCTTCTAAGTCCAAGATGGCTCCTGGGTCCCAGGACAGCCACCTGGAGAGATGGCACAGGACAAATCTGGGTTCCTTTTTTGACCCAGTTACCCAAGGAGCATTCTGGGCTTAAAGGCTGCTGTCCTCAACCCCACCACAACCTGAAGTGTCCTGATGATGCCCAGGTAGAGGACAGATGGAGGACTGGGAAGACTGGGGGCAGAAGAGATCCTGCATTCAGGAAGAGGTGCTTGCAGCAGGCCAGGTGGGAGGAAGACTGCTGGAAAGGAGCTTTGTGAAGCAGGGGGAAGAAGAACACCATCCCTTCTTGCTGTGGGAGGAGGCAGGCATGGCGGTGCACTCGGACAGTCCAGCACCTTTCATCAATCAGGACCCTGTCCAAATGTGATGTCCTCACAAGGACAAAGCAGGCTGAGGATTAAAAAGTGGTGTAAGAGATGAGGGAGCAATGGGTGCTCAGCCCTCAGGAACCTGGTACCTGCACCCTAACTAATCATTGGTCGGCACAAACAATGAAAAACACCAAGTTATTACTCTGATCCCCGTGTGCAATCCATTCTGTGTTCTGAATCACCGCTATTCATCACCACAGTAATAGCTGGACATTTTAATAGATTCCGTGTGTAAACAAAAACGTACATGGCGGTGCTGCATCAACTGGTATTGTAAGCAGCGACATTCTTCATTTTCTCAGCAGAAATGAGCCCAGAAACAAAGAGATTGGTTTGCTCAAGTCCACATCACTTCTCTGGGCACTTTTCCTAATAGGAGACATTACACGCTGTCGCTATTTACTGTAATTGTGCTGCATTCATCTCAATTCTCCTCAAAGCCATTGTTCCTTGAGTCATTTTAAATACATAAATAGCAAATGGTTGAAATTCGAGGAACCTCACCCAGTGGGAAATGGGAGACAAGCCTGTCAAATAAGCCAAGTGGCTGTGTGGAGAGAGTGTTCCTGGTGGCAGGGAGGTGACCAGCACCTGCCCATTGGTAGGACACTCTCCTGATAGCTGAAGACTAGGGTGAGGTTGAAAGCCAGGGTCAGGGTTCAGGTTAGTCTTCATGGAGTGGGGGCTGGGAAGTTGACTTCCTGTCCCTGCACACACAGCTGGGTCCTAGGCTCAGCCCTTCCTGTCCATCCCCACCACTATTTCTCTATCCCTCCCCTCCCCTGTCCCTCTGGCCCATTTCACATCGTGTTGATGGGTGAGGGTTCAGGGCTGCAGTACATGGCTCCTGACCTCAAAGCCAGTGGACCTTGGGTCACTGTTTGGTGCTCAGTGGGTCTTTCTGGGCTGCCCCAGAACCTGGTGTGTTGCTTAGAACAGAGATCGATGTGTTAGCTGGACAAATGGGACATGATGCTGTATCAGCCTGGCGAGGACATCTCTGGTGATTGTCTCCCCAGGGCACAGCAGAAGAAGAAGGGAGCTTTCTGGCTGGACGCAGTCCCTAACCCTGCAGGGGAGCCCAGGAGAATTGGGATCTTATTTCCAGAGGGACAACTTCCCAACAGTCCTCATTCTCCTGATGTTCTTAGGGCTTACTATTTTTATGCTAGGGATGAAAAGGCAAGGCCTCACCTGGTACCACCTTGGCCTATGGGTTGGTAGCCTCTGCTGTAGCCATGTTTCTGAGCCACCATTTTCCATGGCCCAGTTGCCCACTAGAAGAAGACTGCTCATGGAAGGCAAGCCACAGAATGTTCCAGAAAGTTGCTTTACAGCCATGACTGGCCCCTGGAGCCCAGAATGAGCACCTCTGGCAGGTCCCTCTGGCTTCCATACGCACAGTGAAGTCAGATGCCCAGGTGGCGACCCTCAGGGAAGGGACTCTGAAGCTACTGCCGTCTGCTGGACCAGACCCCAGGGCCGCACAGGTGCATCCTCCTTCCTGCAGGAGGGTGCCTAGTTCCACCTGGATGGCAGTGCTGGAAGAGTGCTCGAGAGCATTTTGCTCCTTTGCCTTAATATGCAGCCTTGCAGTCTCATGGATGGAAATGCTCAATGACTGATTTTTTTGTAAAGGCAGACTATGAATTCAGTTCTTGGCTGTAATTGGAAAGTTAGGCCATGAACGTAAGGAGGGAAAGTAAGTCAGCATGCAAATAGTGGAAGCTGTTAGAGCACAGCTTCTTCCTGACACCTCTGGTGCAGTCTCTGGGATTCTTCACCATCCCAGCCTGTCTTATGCTCAGCCTCTGGTCTCATTGAGCTGGTCCACTCCTCACACAGTCTGCAGTCCATGGGTCTAGATGCAACCCGTGTTCTCGGCTCGGCGCTGCAGGCAGAGACAGCAGCAAGCAGGAAGAGGGCCTCTGCCTGCTGGCCACCCTTCCCGGTGTGCTGCAGTCGGAATCAAATACTGCACTTGCAGGGATGCTTGTTAAAGACCAGTCTTTAAAAATGAAATAGAAGGATTCTTTTCTCCATCCACATTACTGGAAATGTCAGCTCCCTATTAAACCAGAGACTTGACAGGTGATGCAGGTCCTCAGATGGTATCCACCCCCATCACGCTCACCGGCGCTGTCACTGCGCATCTGCTGCTGGTTCCCCTCAGATGTCTCCTGGGAATTGGGACATAAGTCAGCCTGAGCAGGCAGCATGTGTGATCACACCTGACCATGCCTCTTGGAGTGACAAGGCCTTTTCTCGGGCTATGCTGCGGCACAAATAGTACTGTTTTGGATTAGACCTGATCGTGCTCTGCCTAGGGGTATGACAGTTCTGCATTCTGGGTAGGTGACCTGTGGAAGTCAGCCTACCTTCCTGAGCTTCAGTTTCCTTATCTGGAGAAGAAGGAAGGATGCCCCAGGCTGCCCTCCCAGGCACTTGGGGTAGGAAAAGGAAAGAGATGTAGGAGAAAGGCTTTCAAGACACTCTGGAGGTCTCTAGGGAGGGGCTGTTTTCCTCCTGGTGCCTCCAGAATGTTGTGGAGTGCTGACATCCCAATGACTACATCAGGGTGAAGTCCAAGCACCTGCCTCTTCTGGCAGCCTCCTGCCTCTCTTGGTCATGGGTGCCACTCAGGGAGGAACCCCTGCAGGGCACTGGCTCTGTTGCTTGTCTCTCAGATGGGTTTTGATCTGGATGGATCTGTCTGTAGCCATGGCCACAGGAGCCTTCAGGTTCTCACAGGACACATGGACCCCCGGTTGGGGAGGCTTCCAGTGATGAGGTCCAGGTGAGGGGCATAGTGACATCATTCCCCATGAGCACAGCCATCCCACCCTGTGGGGAACACAGGCTTCTCTAGCATTTGGAGTGAAGACGGTGTCAACTCCTCAGCTGTGAAGCAGCTGTGGATTTCCGGGTTAATACAGCAGCAGACTCAGTGTGCTTATCTCACTGCCTCTGCCCAGCTTTCATTTTCAGACATGAAAAGGAAGGAGGAGCACATGTATGTACACAAGTCTAGTAAGAATGCTCTGAGCACCTCCCATGTGCAACATCTGGTAAGACACCCAACACAACAAAAGAGCAGACATCAGGCATCACTTCTGAACCTGGCTAGGAACACAGGCTCCTGTCGAGCAGAAGAAGATGAGCAGAGACTCCTTTGCTCCTGTGAGGAGAAGGGTGGGTGCAGGTGAGTTTTGTTGGAAGAGGCACAATTAGTAGGAAGAGTCTCCTATGTAGCTCAGGATCAAGCAAGGGGCCAGCAGCACCCCAGGGCCTGTGTTCTTCTGTGCAGTTCCCTGATCCCCAAAGAGCATAAAACTCCCAGCTTAGATAGAATCTGACCTCCCCACAGCAGCAAGAGCTCAGGACTGGGGCTGCTTCCACATGGTGTAAGCCTGTTGGTCTCACATGAAGTCAAGAGTCTCTGCACATCCTCCAGCCTCCTGGGCCAGCCTGGGTCATCAGAGCACCCCATACCCACTGGGGTGGACAAGAAGGCTGAAGACATGGCTGCCAAGCCCTGAAGGATTCCAAGCCAGCTTTGGCCTTTGCCTGATTAAAAGGCATCAAAGCCAAAATTCAGACGGGGGCTGGAGAACATGAGCACTATCTGTGGGAGGAGTGCTTCCTGAAGACTCAGGACCCTGACAGTTGCTCTATAAGGTAACAGATGTCGCCTTTGGATTCTGCTTGTGGTACCACAGAACTCCACAAGGCTGAGATGGCCATGGTGATGCAGAAGCCAAGAACGAAACACACAGGAGTGTAGACTGAAGGCAGACCTCCCTCCACCTGCCAGGAGAAATAGGAAGTGAATACAAAGATACTGAAAATAGAAGAGTGGAATTTAAATGTGTATGGTAAGCTACAAATAACAAAAATGTCACTGCAGAAAATCGATACAGTGGTGTGAGAACAATCTTGAAGACAAGAGATAATTCATAGGAAACAGCAAAGACCTGGAGCAAAAAGAGACAAGGTGATGGGTGGGCAAGACAAGAGGGTGGGCTTGCAACTTAAGAATCACAGGAGCTCCTGAGGAAGAAGCCCTGTAGGCAAGAAGGGAACGGGTGAGATTAGGCTGAAAATTCGGTGTTGGAAAGGAACTCCCAGGGTCTCCTGAGCTGAAGAAGAGCTCCAACCAGAAACAGAAAAAACACATCCTGGATCTGGCATCACAGAATTTAAAGGACCAAGGAGACCTGTGCGATCCTCATCCAGGTGACACTGGAGTAAAAAAATATTAAAGATGGGAGAACAAGAACCTGCAAAGACACAAACTGTCCCCTGAACTGAATGAGACCTGGAACCAGAGGACAAAGGGAAGATTTGGCTGAAAAAGCCTCACTTGTGACTTTGCCCCTACTTCTGGTTGTGTTGGACAAAGGGAATAAATAGGACCAATTTGCAAGGACTTAGAAGGTAGACCACCCACTTACTTTTCCCGAAAAAGTGAATAGAAGATGCAGCCAGGCCAAAAAAGAGCCTCAGCAAGTCAGGAGAAGATTGGAAAAGTCACAGGTGAGATTGATGGCTACCACTGATCCCAATTAAATAGGAGGAGCTAGATATAAGCCATCCTGTTGCCCAGCATGGGAGTACAAGCCTGTAATTTCAGCACTTGAGAGGCTGAGGCAGGAGGATTGAGAGTTTGAGGTCAGCCTGGAGTACAGAGTAAGACCCTGTCAAAGAAGAGAAAAGGGAGGGAGGGAAGGAAGGGAGAGAGGAAGGGAAGAAGGAAGGAAGGAAGGCATTAAGGAAGGAAGGAAGGAAATCTCTGTTCCTATGGCTGGAAAACTGAATGTAAAATCAGCATCACTGTCACTTAATATTCTGTTTACTGTGAAAAACAGTTGTGTTATGATACCCTGGTGTGGCCTCTGGTTGGGTTAAGTTAGACTATGGGGCATGGACAGTAGGCGTGGAAAGAGTCACCCAATCCTCCCCATGGCTTCAGAAGGAATTGTGATGGGTTAAGTCTTCCAGTGATGATCTCATCTTCTGGAGTGCATTTGATGAATGTAAACACTGACACTGATAAAAATGAGGACATGATCTCTGCTAAAAGCACTGCAGACAGAAAGACAAGTGGACTTGCACATGTATGGATAAGGTGAGCTAGTCCACAAGAGTAGGGTAACAAGAGGTCAGCACGGAACACAGTGCTTAGGACAGAATGGCTCTGCCAGCAATGACAGTAAACGTAAACACATTAGCTACTTCTACTAAAAGGCAAAGACTATCAAACTGGCTGTTCAACACAGCCACATATGTGGGGCCTTCTGAGGACACTCCTACCAACAAACAATAAAATTAAAAGCAAAAAATAAAGATATTCCAGGAAAATACAGCTGAAAGGAAATCAGGAGGCAAAATATATTAAGTTGGAACATTATGACATTAGATATCATAATACATGTTTCTACATTACAGTCAATCTGAAATCAAAGTAACAAGTATCAAATTGGAACCTTGGTGCACTGATTAGCACAGCATAAACAGATTATGCAAACAATGACAAGTAAAATGAAAATTAAAAGGCTCTCAAATCTGTGAAGGTCAAGAAAACACCACCAAGAACAGTGATAAAATCGAGCAGGGTGCAAACCCTGTGAACAGTAAGCTTCCTAAGACTGGATGTGCAGCTATGTAGAGAAGCTTGCACCCAAACAAGGCAATTTCTAGTTTCCTATCACTTTCATTTTCTCTTAAAAAATATCCAGAAACCCACCAGGCACTGATGGTTCATACCTATCATCCTAGAAACTTGGGAGGTTGAGATCAGGAGGATCAAGGTTCCAGGCCAGCCTGGGCAAAAATTGTGAGAGACCCTAGCTCAAAAGAAAAAAATCTAGCCACGATGGAGTGCACCTGTCATTCCAGCTACTACAGGAAGCATTAATAGGAGGACTGTGGTCCAAGCCAGCCTGGGTAAAAAGCAAGAGCCTGTCTCAAAAAGCACCACAGCAAAAAAGGATTTGGAGGCATGACTTCTTTGCAAATGGGAAGCCCTAAGTTCAAGCTCCAGCACTGCCAAAAAAATCCATAAACCAAGTCACAAATTAAGCCTCTGAAAAGAAGAAATGTGCCAGCCTCTTTTCCAGTTGTGATGCTCTCTCTGTGTCTAGAGCTATACTAAAAATAGTGAACTTGGAAACTAGCACTTATGATTTGTTGATCACAGCAGGAAACAAAGCATGCAGCCACCCTCACACAAGGCTAGGGGAAGGTCTGAAGCCAGACTGCTGGGGCACAATCCCAGGTAGAGCCACTACCTACCCCAGCTAACTCTGCAAACTTGGCTCTCTGTGCCCCAGTCTCTACATGTATACAAGAGCAAGATGCCACCTCCTGGGTTGTTGCAGGATGAGGTCTGAGCATGGCAGCACTTGCTGGACAGACTCACCTCTGGATTTTGGTAACTAGTGTCCCATTCAGGACAAAGCAGAAATAATGTGGAGTGTTTGTGTGTACAGTGAAAGTTCTACTCACCAACCCATGCATGTCTTCATTTTCAAATCAGAAACAATGAAATAACTTAAAGGAAAAGCCACCTCCAGATAGAAGAGAATGTCATTAGTAAAGCTGACACAGAAATACTAATAAATTTAAAAGAAGCCCATGGAATTGCTCATTATATCTTTGATTATCCTCTACAAATGTGGGCCTTAAACCTCTGTTTAATGTAATTTTTAAGGTCAGAAAATAAAACTGAAAGGAGAAAAGAAACCCATAGCGTATACAGATCTTAGATTACTCACAAGTGTATATCCAGTCAGTGCATTTGTGAGCAGATTAAATACATGATTTTTCTAAAGGGTAAATTACCAAAAATAACTGGGAATACAGAAATGTTAATATGCTCCAGCAGAACTTCCAGGCTGAGATAAGTTGATAGACACATTCTTTAAAATATTTAATGTATAAATATCTTTTCCCCAAACATAGAAAATTATGGAGAATTGTCCAGTTCACTTTAAGAGCTAGTGAAACCCTAATGTCAGAAGTGTCCTTGAAGGCAGAAGAACACCAACAAAGTCACCTCCTTCCACAAAGATTTTGAGCCTGGTGTGGGCCGGACACTGCTGGGCGATGGACTCACCCATCAGGCACCTGGGGGCCTGTGCACCCAGCTTGGTCCTAGGATCTGCAGATACATCTGGGGACCTTGCCCCCTGCAGTGACTTTGTGGTGGCAGTGTCAATGGGACATACACCATCTACAGCCTCATGGATAATAGCAGTATGAATTCCCCAGTTCTTAAAAACAAGTCATGGAAGGCCATCTCCCACCTAGGAGAGTTTATACGAGAAAGAAAAATCCATTTTAAGGTTGCGTAATCAGGAAGCCAAAAAACAATATCTTCTGACTCAACAGATGTCCAAAAAGGCACCAGGCAGACACAATATTCGTTCATTAAAAAATAAACCAAATGAGCAAAGAAGTAAAAATCAAATGATCAACAGTACCAGTAGCTGCAGGCCGCAGCCTAACCTTGAGTACAAGACAGGCTCTGCTCAGTGTCCACTTGAAACCAAAGCCATTGTTGTCCTGAAGGCTGGGCCCAGCCCCATCCACGGACCTATGGTCACCACTGCTACCGGCCATGTTCGGGGTGTTCCAAAAATGCAGTCCCATGAATATCTGATATGAGGACGTGCAGTCATCATTACTTACAGGCAAGACGTGTGAGTGCAGTATCAGCTGAAGCACCTCGAACGCAAATCAAAGCCTTTGTTAAATTGACCAGTCGTGAATATAGAAGGTTGCCCCCTTTATCCAATGTTAAGAGTTTTGCAGGTGCAAGCACCCTGTGATCTAGACCAGAGTCGGGCAGGCAGCAGCCTGTGGGCCAAATCCAGCCACCCTTGTTTTAAATGAACCTGTGTCTGTACACTCACCTGTCACTTGCACCACAGGCACTGTGGTGGTAGGATGGGGATGCTGCACAGTGGGACCGATGGCCCCAAGAGCTGGATTTCCCACTAGCCTCTGTCTGCAGCCCATTCAGGCCTATCTGTCAGCCACTGGAGTGAGCAGCCTCTCCTTCAGGTGGGTGAGGACACGAGGGCTGGTGGGTCTGCAGGCGGCCTGTGGGAGGAAACTTACCCACGAGGATGTGCAGAAACTGCTGGAGGCAAAGCAATAGCTTCTTATTGCATCTCACACAGGGCCGGAAACCACGGGTTTAATTGAAATAAATGAATGAAATAAAAGTCAGAGATGAGGGAGAACGCTGTTAATAATAGCAGAAAACAAAAGATGACCTGAACTGACCTTAGTAAAAAATGGTTGGCACCTATTTAAATAAATACAGAGCCTCACCATGAGGAACTCAGAGAGACTTGAGCAAACAGACAAAAAGGTGCCATGTCACATGTCACACTGGTAAGGTAAGTGGCTAAATGCCAAGAGGTTTCTACTCCTCCAAAAATTAATTTGTAGATCTTCCAAATTGTCCATCAAATTTCCAATGAAATTTTGGAACTTTGCAAATGTTTTTACATTTTATTTCAAGAGTGCCATTGGTATGTGAGAGGACGCTAACAGAAGTCTGGCTCTGGTTCCTTGTCCTGTGCTGCAGACACAGGAAGCTCTAGCTTCCATCCCCAGCACCTAAAAAGGAAAAAGATAGACTTCAGTTTTCAGAATATGCATTCCATTGTGTATTGCTTTTTTCCACCGTCATAAAGTTGAAAGTAGAACCTTCCTAAGTTGGAACAAAGTTAGCAGGCAGTGTCTCATACCTCGTGAAGGAAGAGTGGTGCACAAGCAGGGGTGGCTTGAGCAGGGGTGGGGGCCAGAGAGGTGCTGGGTGCCTGGGAGCTGCTCAGCCCTGGGCTTTGGGGCCTAGCTGGACCTGAGTCCTGATTCTGCCATGTGTCCTCATGAGCACAGCATTGGAAAAGCCTCAGGCATATGATTAAAACCAGGCAAGTGCTTGTTACTGTTGTTTAGAAGCCATGGAATAGACTAGGAGGCCTTGAAGTATGCTCATAATTGTGTTTATAAGAATCGAACGTGGGGTGTAGGTGCAGAAAAATAGGCTTCGTATTCAGAAGAAAATTCAAATTGGATCCTTACCTAGCACTGTGTTCCAAATTAAATTCCCTAGGGATTACAGGATGGGCTACGGCATGATGGATGGAATCTGAGATGGCCAACAGAAAGCAGAGGTGAAAATTAGCCAAGTGTAGACAGACGAAGATGCTGCAAGCCTGAGACGTCAGTGACAGCTGCAGATGCTCCTCTGACACCATGGGCCAGCGCTGCTCTCTGAGAACAGTGAAAATGTCACGGGTGGGACTGTGCTGTGTGCTGAGCCTGCCTGACCTGTTGGGCACCCCAGCTGGGCAGCACAGCACACCACCGTCCCTAGCCTGGGTAAAGATCAAAACTTAGGGGCTTGAGATGTAGCTCAGTGGTAGAGCACCTTCCTAGCATGTACAAGGCTCTAGCTTCCATCCCCAGCACCTAAAAAGGAAGAAGACAGACTTCAGTTTTCACAATATGCATTCCAGTGTGTATTGCTTTTTTCCACCATCCTAAAGTTGAAAGTAGAACCTTCCTAAGTTGGAACGAAGTTAGCAGGCAGCGTCTCATACCTCGTGAAGGAAGAGTGGTGCACAAGGAAGACAGGTGAAGTGTGGGAACAAAGAGAATTCCTAAAATACAAGCGGGATGGATGAGAAAAGTGTGAAGAGTCACCTCCGAGAACAACCTGCCAAAACACAAATGAGGTGCCACTCATTGGTGTTCCTTTGTGACTTGCATTGTTTTCATCTAACTCCCCTTGGAGGCCTCCTGGGGCATGCTAATGTGAACACAAATTTGCCATTCTTTCTGGAAGGTGATCAGGTAGTATGCATCAAGAGAATCAGAAATGCGTGCTCCGCCACTTTGGAAAGCACTTTGGCTGTTGGCTGAACAGATGAACATAAAGTAACTGCCATGTGACATCCTTAGTAAACTCCCCAAGAGGAGTCAAACACGTCCACACAAAATCTTTCTTGCTGTTCATAGCCAGGGAGTGGAAATGGTCCAGATGTTCATCCAGAGACACATGGGCACAGTGACTGCCATCCTGCCCTGCAGTGGTGTATTACTAAGCCATGAAGAGGAATAAGGCACCAACACTTGCACGGGTGAGCCTTGAAAGATGTACTGTGTGGTTCTTCTTCGTGAGATGCTCAGAATAAGCAAACCCTGAGGGATATAGAGCACCCTGGGGTTACCGAGTGCTGACAGGGGAGGCAGGTGACTGCCGACAGGCATGGTGGTTCCTTTGCAGAACAAAGATGTGCTAGTATTGACTATGGCAATGGTGGGGCAGCCCTGTAAATAAAATATGCTTAAAACCATTGTGTTGACATTTTAAGCCAGTGATTCTTATGATATATGAGTTATAGCTCAGTAAAGCTGTGACAGATAGCCAGAAAGGTGTGGCCAGGATCCTGCCAGGTTGGACCCTTCTCTGATTGACAGCAACCACAAATGTCCTGCCTGGCAGGACCAGTGCACCCCTCTGCCTCCCTGTGTCCTACTTACGATGCAGTTCCTGGCCACATGGAGAGATGACTGCTCCACCCCCAAGTGGCTGTGTTCTGAGAGTGACACAAGGACATAGGACATGAGAAAGGTCTGGGAAGGTGTCCAGGGTGATGTGGAACTTCAGAGCACGTTGACCCCAAAGCTTAGCCAGCACCTGACTACGGCAGGCCCTGAGACACCATAGTAGGCCCCTGTGACTCTGGCTCCATTCTCAGGTCCCCTTGAACTTAGGGATGTGTGAGTGTCCATGGTTGTCCTCTGTGATTCTGCCCAGGTCCAGTTCCCAGAGCTGATGGAGGAGGCCCCATGCTTCACAGGATGAGTGTGGGCAAATGACAGGAACTTCACAGCTGTGTCAGGGCTGAGGACAAAGGGGAGGAAACCTGGGGCTACAAAGCTGTGCCCTTCACTTGTCAGGGCTCCTTTGAAAAGCTGTCCAGCTCCCAGGCTATTCCTAGAGCAGAGAAGACTCAGCGAGGTTGAAGGTTGAGCCTGGTCCAAGGATATAAAGCCACCTTACCCAGGCAGTGGGGAGCCTGTGTGCCATGCTGTCTGCAGCAGGGGCAGCAGTGGACCAGGGAGGATGGCTTCTCCATCCTCCCTCCTTCTCCTGTGGCCACACGGGGGGCTGCAGGCTGAAGTCAAAGCAAGGGTTCCCTGAGCTAGGTGTGAAAGGGACAAGGCCTGGAGGAGCCAGAACCCTGCCTCACCATCCCACACCTGCACGTGGCCTCCCCAGGGCCCTTTCCCTGGAGGAAGATGCAGGGGTCAGCCTTCCGGGAATGGGGGCGGTACCCACAACCCCCAGCTCTGTCCCTCCAAGGACCCTCTGCTGTGAATCTGTGAGAAGGGCGCTGTGGGGAGGTGTGTTACACCACCAGCCTCATCCACGACTTTCCACACGATGTGTTTGTTAGGTGAGAAAGGTTGCTGAAGTCAGCAGTGGTGCAGTGATTCCACACCTTAAACATTTGAGATGTACAAAAGCCCAGCTTTTGCTGTGTGTATTTGTTTTCTACTGCTGTATACCAAACTCACAAACTCAGCGATCATTATCACACACGTCTGGTCAGGAGTTGGCACAGCAGCAGGTGGACACACTGGCAGGGAGAGACAGGAGTGATGTGGCCTCTACTCAGGTGAGGTCCTGCCTGGACTCCAAGACAGAGGACAGGGGCTGCAGGCCCACTGCTACATAAACAGGAGGGAGAAGCAAGGATAGGCCCATGGCAGAGGCATGGAAGGTGCTAGAAGCTACTGGGCCAAGAGAGTGCTTGGCCAGGGCGAAGATGCCCATATGGGGTGCAGGCTGAGTCCATAGTTGGTTCCCAACAGCTGGTACAGGAGGAGGCTTCTGGTAGTAAACCAGCAAGTGTAGGCAAGGTCATCTGGGATGTGGGGCACAGTGAGAGAGGCCCAAGGCCACTGGATGTGAAGGGGAGCTGCTTGGCCCTGCACCTTCCACAAAGTGAGCAGCTGTGGGCCCACAAGACCTCCAGCAGGATGAGGATGACTGCTGGAAGACCCACCCATACACACAGGAGTGTAGGCATACCGCATGCCCACACATGTACCTTGATGGCAAATCACTGTCATGTCTGCTCTACCAACAATTTGTAAATCAAGCCACCCCTTGTATTAATTAGGATTGGACAAGGACCCTAGTATTAGTCCTCAAACTACGGCTGTACTGCTTTGTTCTCTGCCCCCAAAAGGAAAAACACAATTTAGAAAAGTCTTGCCTCGATAAAAATAGCAGATTGTGATCCACGACTGTCCAGCACTGCTGAGAGCTCCCCCATGCTGGGGCCCAGCTCCTGAGGTTTCTGGGAACTTCTCCTTGAGAACAGATCCCAGGAAAGATAGCCATGAGCCAAAGAAAGAAATAAGCCATTGTCATTGTGCAGACAAAAATATAACTGTCCCATACTCAATTTAAGACAAGTCCAGGTTATTTTCAAAAAGGAAGTTAGAACATTTAACCCATGAACAGATTCTTACAGCTTGTCAACTTGCTTGAAACAATGAGACTCCAGACTCCAGCTAAGAGGGAATGAGTGCCCCCAAGGCTGTGACACCCCAAACCCCATCTCATTTCTTAACCCTTTGCCTCGTGGCATAGAAGAGCTGTCCAGTCCTTCCCTGGCCTCATGCCTCAAGCCCAGGTTAGGGCACTTTGCTGCCTTCTGCCTGAGAAACAAGTGCATCCAGGTAGTGTCCTTCAGAGCAGCTGAGTGACAGGTGTTACAGCGCTGGACAGGGCTAGGCATTTGTAGCAACTCATTGGGATGCAGAGGTGGTCTGTATCTTGAGCTCCTTACTTAGGTTCACAATGACTGACAGTCACACGCACCTTAAGGCAGGTCTGAGGAGGGGTGCATGGTGCTCAGTCTGTCTCCCTAGACGTATCATTTTTCTCACGTCCTCCTCCAGTCATTGTCTCCCTCTTACGTGTGCCTGTGGTTGCACATACCTGACACAAGTGGCCTCCTTCATTCCCCCTCGGAGGGTCAGTTACTCTGAGCTCTGTGGCCATGGTAAAAGCCCTTGGCCAGCTCTGGTCAGCAGGAGCTCTGGCATTGCAGACCTGCCTCTGCCTCCTTACCAGCAGGAGTCGGCTCAGCGGGGGTTCTGATTAGCCAAAATGTGCTGATTCTGTGAAATCCCTTTGTGCACGTCCTCTGTGCTGGTGTGTGGTCTCTCATCCTCTGCTTGCTCGTCACTGGGCCCGTGAGAGGTTCGCCCAGACCCTCCACCTCCTCGGCCTGAAGAGGGGATGGCTAGGTTTATCTTGGCAGAACAGTGACTGTTAAACAGAAGGCCAAGAGGTGGCTAGGATGGTGTGGCAGGTTGGGGCGAGACCCTGTGTGCTGGCATTCAGCAGGGAGGAGGGACGTGGAAGGTTTAGGCTCCCCCATATACTGGCCAGTCGCCTGCTGTGTGCTTAGGTGCAGAAACCACAGGGACCCACCAGGGACAGGAAGACCCTGTGCCTCCTCCAGGTGACCCACCCCTTTTCTGGAGCTGGTGACAGGAGTTGGTGGAACTGTGTGTGGGGCTCTTGCTGCCTTGTTATGCCATCAACCATGCACAGCCCTTGGACCCAGAGCAGGAAAAAGCCCCAGAGGCAGAGGGGGGCAGAGAGAAGGGGTGGAGGCTGAACTGGGATACCCCAAATCCATCCCCTGGTTCCAGACACAGGGTTCCTGTAGTACCCAAGTTCCAGGCCCATTGGGGAAGCCTCCTGGGGCTGTCATAGCTAAATAGCACAGAGGCTGTGTGGTTCAAGCACAGGAACTCTGGCAGTTCTGGTTGAGAACTCTGAGATCAGGGTGTAGCAGGACCTCTCTTCCTCTGGAGGCTTCAGGGGTGGGTCCTTCCAGCTTCTCTGGCTTCTGGTAGCCCTAGGTAGTCCTTGGCTTCAGGTCACATGGCTCCGGTCTCTGCCTCCATCTTCATGTGGCTTGTTTCTGAATGTCCTCTCTGGATCTCTGTGCTCAGACTTCTCTCCCCTTGTGATTGGCTCAGGGCCCACCATAATCTAGTGTGGCCTCATCTGAACTCCATTACATCTCAACAGGGGACTAACAGTCTACACCTGCTGGAACTCCACAGTAGGGGACAGCCTTCAGGTCAGCCCCTAACTCCAGTGCAGCCACAGAGCCGTGACCGCCTGCAGGGAGCTTGTTCCCAACCAGGGAACCAGCTGCTGTAATACCTGATCTGCCTCCAGCCATGTGAGCACAGAGCATCTCTGCCCAAAGGCAAGAATCTGCCTAGGCTCCTCATGGCACCCTCCTTAGCAGGGAGCTTTGTTTATGAAGATCAATAAATGGATGGATGAATGATTCCACGGGGCAGATCCGTCAGCCATGCCAAGGCCTTCCTTGGAGCCTCTACAGCTGCTAAACATGGCTGTGTCCCTGTGTGCCTTGTCTCCCTTGAGTGATTGCACCCTGTTTTAATTAGTTTCAGGGAGATTTTACTTGCTAATTTTCTGAGTAGTTTTATTTATCAGGGCTGGCATTTGCCAGCCAGGTTGGGGGGGTGCAGACCCAGTGCTGTTCTGTCTCGGAGGCAGAATCAGGGGCCATGCCTGCTTAGTGCTATGGCCTCAGGTCTGGGTTAGTTTCCAGAGCTCAGGTCCTTGGCCGTTAGAAAGGAGCCTGGGATGGCTCTCGGTCCCTGGTCCCTGATGTTTCTCAGGTAGGGTCAGGAGTAAAGAGCACGTGCTGGCTCTTTGGTGTCTGGGTTGGGGGCCACTGCTTACGTCCATTCTCCACTTGCTCAGAGTGAAGCCCAAGTGTGGACAGCATCCCCTCTGGAGGAGAGGTTTCTGGAAGACCATAGGAGGAGCAGATGCTGTGAGCACCCTGGGCACCTGTCCCTGGCACCTTCCTGTAGCTTGGTTTTCTCTGCTGCTGGACCTTGGGGAAATATCTTTGGGGGGGTGCCTACACAAAAGTCCCTCTGCAAACAGAGCCCAGCGTATTAAAGAGGTGTCATACACACCTTGCTGCTCCAAGGGCACAGATCTGCGGCTCCTGGGTGTTTACAAGCCCCTCCCCTACACCTTCTGCTCCATTCCCCTGTGGCCCAGGGAGGGATGGAATGGTTCTGTTGTTTTCCTGGGACCGTGAGTCAGTGAGGGTACCCAGCCACCCTGGGTCAGTCTGCAGGGACTTCAGGTCTGGCTTGTGACCCTGGCGCTTTGCACAGGAAAACATCCTTCTGCTTTGCAGCTGGCCTGTCTGGAAATTTGCCTGCTTGAGAACAGCCATCAAAGTGTGTGCATCGCATTTTCCCACAGCTCGACCTGCGTCTTGACATCTGCAGGAATGACCTGAGGCCCTAGAATTTTCCCCATTTTCAGTATCAGCAAATGCTTGCTACTTTGGAACAGAGCCGCTTCCACCCGTAATGGTCTGTGGGAACATTTGGCATGAGCCTGGTAGATGCTGGTGCAGCCCCATGACCACACAGTGTTTCACTTGATTGTCCCTGAACCCAGAAGCCAGAGCACGACATCTGAAGCACCTCTTGCCACCAGGGAAGCACCACGTGGACAGCTGCACCCTCACCAAGAAGGAGCAGGTTACATGAACTTTTATGGGCGAGCTGCTCCCCATAAAAGTCCCAGGGACAGAGAGTGGCAGCCACAGGTCACTTCTCTGAGCAGGATGCAGCCTCCAGTAGACAATGTGGGACAGGCAGCAGTCCCATGTCCTCACAGAAGAGGTCACAAGGGACGATCAGGACAACTCTCACTGGGAGATAGGCGGGATCCACTCAGGACTGGCCTTCATGTCCCTGGGCCAGCCCCCAGCCAGGCTAGGCTGTCCTACACTTTCTCCTCCAGGCTGGTGGGGGCCTGGAAGCTCCTTTGAATCTTACTCTTAGCCATTTCTTAGCATTGCCTTTCTGCCCTGTGTGAGGACAACTGGAGCTCATCTGGCTGCAGATGCCTGGCTGCAGCCTAATGGCTCCAGGGTGTCCACATGGCCCAGCTAGACCTTTTAGGAGCTGTTACGCTGGTCAAGGAGCCCAGGACCCTCTGCCTGGTGATCCCTCAGGAACTGACACCTGGACCCTGGAGACAGTGGCCTTACTCCAACTGCTACAGGATGGGGACGGTGGACATGCTTACACGAGGTGGGTGGAGCCCAGCTTGGCTGGAAGGCTGGGTCCTCACCACCTGCCTAGAGGAGCAGTGGGGATGGAGAGACCCTAGAACATCAGGCAGGGCATAGGCCTTAAACTCTCAGCAGAGAGCCACAGAGTATCCAATGTGAAGACCCCAAAGCACCCAGTGGGGTGGAGAACCCAGACCTCAGGAGCTGTCCTTCCCAACCCAGGAGCTGCTTGCCTGGTGCCGGCATATCAGATCCCATCAAGCTCATGAAGTGTGGATGTGTTTAGATCTGGGGGAAGAAACTGAGGCACAGAGAAGAGAAATCCAGGTAGTAACCAGATGTGCGGAGAGTAATCAGTGGAACAGCGTTAGGCCTACTTCTGCCTTGGGAAGAAGGGGCTAGCTTTGGCCCCACCTGGGTGGCAGGGTAGCCCAGCTTGTTCAAGAACAGAGCAGGAGGGACCTCATTGTGCATCCCCAGCAGACTGGGAAAGCCTGCAGAGGGGCAGGCAGGCAAGGTCCTGGCCCTTGGGACCTGGTCTTCCAGGGACTTAATGTCAAGGATCCTAATAAGCCAGCAGGAAACAGGGTGGGGAGCGGACCCCCTGCGCACACAGGACTGCCTCTCAGCCCTGCATCCCTGACTTCTCAGCCCTGCCCTGACATTGTTTTGCTTCTGAGACACCAGAACAGACTGGCCTGGCCAGGCTGGCCCCTAAGGATGCAGACTTGAACACTTCAGGACATTTGTCAGGATGGCTGGAACAAGCAGGGCTCAGCCCATGTCTTTAAGATTTTATTGAGAGGTTAAAAGTACAGCCAGTCTGTGTTCTGTGAACCTGGGTTGGGGAGGAGGCTGAGCTCCATGTTGTAAACTGGTTGTATCCCTCCTGGGGAGAGTCCCAGAGAAGAAATGAGATTACAGACACGATGGGCTGCTGCAGGGAGGTTCTTGCTTCTCCCTGAGAGCATTGTCCCTCACCCCACACTCTGTTGAGGAGGGTGTGGGGTCTTTGCACTGACTCCATTTTCATCTCTTGCTGTTTGCTGGAACCTTCCATATGAGGCTTTCAGCTCAGCATAGCCTGTTCTACAGCAGACTTGTCCTGACCTCCATGTCAAGTGCGCATTGTAACGAGGAGAATAGAACTTCTTGCGTGTGGATGGGAAGATTGTACTTACACAGATTTTACTAGTGTCTAAGTGCAAGTCAGATCCTGTTGTCCACCTCAGAGAGCAAGAGCAAGTAAAACGACCCCGTGGACACTGTCAGGTCAGGGAAGTGCCTGAGCCGCACACTTTAAGGTCAGTCACATCCACCTGGATACGGCACATTGTGATCTGTTGCTCACAACAGGAAGGCATGTGTCAGCCAAACTGCTTTTGCGACGTGGTGTGAGTGAGTGAGCCGCTGTGGGTCAGTAGTCCTGAGTGATGGGTGACTTTACCCTCGGGGCCATGCTGACCAGTGCTGGTGGCCGAGCCAGGTAGTCCACAGATGTACTGGATGCAGTCCCATTGCCTCGGACTGGAGATAATTAAACACTCATGGTCTCAGCAGATGGGGGCTTAGGGCCAGCACCCTTCCCAGGTCAGGGCAAAGCAAGAAGTCCCACAGAACTTGAAACCCAGGTTTCCATCTCTGAGAGCTGAGAGAGTAGCCTGGGCCTGGCCACAGAGCACGAGGAATCCCGAAAGAGCTGGAGCAATACTCCTTCATTGCAAAGGCTGAGTTGTGGGGCTCATCTCACCTTGTACAGGCTGCTGACCCCAAGCTTCAGTTCCTGATCAAGTACTGGGTGGCAATGCCACCACCACTGAGCAGATGAGCATCGTTCCCAGAGCAGTGGCCAGCACACAGCAGAGCTTGGCACGCATAGCTGCCACACTGGACATGGAGATGACCCCTCTGCCCTGAGGGAACCCACAGGCTTGGGAATCTCATGTCTATAGAAACATCTTCCACCACCGCTGATTGAGAGATGGGTCAGACCTGCAGGAGCAGATGCTCAGAAGTGCCCATATCAGGGTGAGCTTGGGACCCTCAACCGTGATGGGGTCCCAGGATAGTGTCCTGACCAAGCTCACCTCAAGAGCCAAGTCCTGAGGCCCAGAACCCTCTTGGGGCCAGGCAGGCAGAGACATAATGACAGGAAGCCTAGGCCAGGGAGAGAGGCCATGGTAGGCAGGACCCTTGGGCACCTGCAGATAGGGGGTCTGTCCTGGGCCCCAGCTGCACCAGTGAACTGAGGGGTGTACAGGTCCGGGTTGGGCAGCCACGGTAGTCAGAACTTTATCTTAGCATTCGCAAGCTGTCCTGAGCGTGGGGCAGATGAGAAGCAAGGTGCCATCAAGCCTAGTGGCTGGCCCTACTCTGCCATAAGAATGTGGGAATATCCTATTTGTGGAGGCCTGAGGTCAGCTGTGTGGAACCCAGGGTGGGGGAGCAGCCCACCAGGTGGAACCAGGAGGTCCTCTAGGTGAGCCTTGGGGTCTGGCTGGCTGTCCTCGGGATGCTCTAATGTGACAGAAGTGACTGTTGTCAAGGGAACGAGATGAGCCAGGAACATCGTGGAGATAAGGCCTGTGTTCTGATGGGGCACCACACCACGGCTCAGCGGGGTTGAAGACTCACCCCTGACTTCCTTGAGCTGTGACATCTCCAGGCCAGGCTCTGGACGCCACAGGGCCAGGAATCTTCACAGCCATGGGACCTCCACCCCAGTGTGCTTCAGTCACAGGCCCCAATCTGAAACTACTTCTCCTGGGCCCAGCAAACTGCTGATTTCTGCCCAAATGCCCTCATCTTGCTTCCCTGCCAGGCCTTGCTGTCCTGAGGAGTCATAGGTCTGACCACCTGGGCTGCTTCCTCATGGGAAGGGCCAGGGGACCAGTGGATGGCCACCGCCATTGGACAATCAGCAGGTGACAATGGTAGAGCTTTCTAGGAGTGATAAACAATGTCTGTGAACCCACTTTGCTGTGGACCGCCTCTCTTCCTTGGCCTCTTCCCACCTTGTCCTCTCCTAGCATAGTCTCTGGACATCAGGGTCCTCATCCACTGCCTGGGGTTCAGGAGGATCTGGGTGGTGTGGAGTCCAGGCCTGTCAGTCTGTGTGAGCCCAGCCCTGGCCGGCCAGCTGTGGCCTCCCCCCATCTTGACTCTCAGTCCTTCCTGCCACAGTCCAGATAGAAGGACACTACATTGCCCTGTGCTCAATCCCACACATCTTGGGCTCAAAGGCAAGTTCCTCTGTCCAGTCTGGGTGGGACATTTGCTCATGCCCCAACCTGAGAAGCTGTATCTTGCAGCAAGCTTATCCAACTCTCTGCTTGGCAGACAGCAACATGGCTGGGACCTGTGGCCACTGCCCGTGTGTGGAGAGCAGATAATGAAAAGCCTATGAGAACTTGATGTAAGCAAGGCGAGATGCAGCTTAATTGCTTTCATCTGTAGGCCGAGATAGGCACAGCCCTGGCCACACACAGAAAAAGCAGAACAGCTGCGTGTCCTAAGTTTGTGTTCAGAGCAGCGGAATGCAGGTTTCTCCTGTTACAGTGTCACGCCCCTCCTGAGAGCCTCTGCTCCACCCTGTCTGCCGCTGTTTATAAAAGGCCCTGAAGGAGGAAGGGGGGGTTTTGCTTTTACTTTGGAATTTTGCTCTGGAGGTGTTTTGGGCTTTGGCTTTTTGGTGTGGGAAGCTTTTGGAAGGGAAAAGAATTATTGAAGGGAAAAGAATGGCTAAAGAGGGGTTGATAGAAAGTCTGCACCGAGAACTTTAACACAGGCCTTAGGAAAGCAAAGCCAAAGAAAGAACTTTAACATAGGCTTTGGAAGCTAAAGAAAAGCCAAAGAGAACATGGGACAGTGCAAGATAGAGGAGGAGACTTTGCAAGTCTGAGCACCGAGGCTTTAGGAAAGCTAAAGAGAGAATACTAAAGAAAAGCTGCAAGCCTGGGGGCAAAAGACTTCAAGAGCGATTAGGCTAAAGATAAGCTAAGAGAAAACAAGGGACAGTACAAGCCTAAGGAAAGAGGTTTTAAGGAAGACTTTAGAAGCAAGGCTTTAAAGAGCTGCAGGGAGTAAGACCTTAAAGAATAAAGATAGAGAAAAGAAGCAATGAGGGTTGGGCATCTCCACCCGAGTGCCCAACACACCTGACCCCACTTTCTGTCTGTCTGTCTATCCTATGTCTTTTCTGAATCTCCAGTTAAGCCCAGTTAGGTTCAGTAATAATCAGGAGTGAGAGAGAAAGCTTGATCTAACAAGGGAAGGAGCGAGAAAACAGCGCCCCCTCCACCCATGTACCTGGTTACTATCCCTCCCCTGGACACCAGGAGCGAAAAGAGCCAGATGCTCAGGTGGGGACAGAGGTATGAGGCTGGGATGAATGGGTAAGGGGTGAGCCCCGATGTGGATGAGGATTTGGGGTCCTGGTGGGGTGAGGTAGGTAACCAGCCCTGGGCATGTCTGGTTAGAAACTGACACTAGTTGGTCCGCTGAAGTCAGCTAAATGGACAGGCCCATGACACACAGATTGTAAACTGCCAGGGGTGGTGACCGTGACAGTGAGCGACACATGGAGGCACAGACACTTGGAACTGTAGAAGCAGGGTCACCAGTAAATCTTTGGTTCATGGCCACCTAGGCTGCCCTCTTGCATCCAGGACTGACTTTGGAAATCAATCACAGATCCCAGGAAGGGATTTGGTGCCCTTGTTAACATGGCAGCAGTGCAAACCTATTTGCTCTCCTGGGTACTTGTCCAGCATCCCACCTTATGGTAGCTTCAAAGGGGACTGGACAGGTACACGGGAGTTCAACCTGTGCAGCTGCACTGGGCCCCTGTTCTAAAGGCCCATGCTTGGGATTCAGCTCTACTGTAGCCATTCTGAAATGCTCAGTGTTTGAATGAGGGCCTTTGGATTTGCATGTCACATGGAGCCCTATCCTTCCTGAACCATTCTAGTAGCCCCTTCAAGATGCTAAGGGTGAAAGACACTGTAATCACACGCCAAACTTGCCTTCACATGGTGGTATCAGAAATGCCCCCTCTGTCCCTGGAATGCTACCCTAAGGGGCAACACTTGGTAGCTGGTGAAGCCTGGGGCACTCTGTGTCCAACTTGGATGGACAAAGAAATAAGCTGGATTTCTGCAAATCAGGAGAGCTAAGTGTCACTGTGCCAAGTCAATGTCAGTCTCTCCCTGCCCCCAGGAGGTCCTGGCATCACTCCAGGTCCCCAGGCTCTCTTCAGGGGGATGCTTTCCTGGGAACCACAGTGTCCCCTCATCACACCTGAGGGCAGGGAGATGGAGCTGGTGGTGCTACTGTGGTCACAGGATATTCCACAAGGATTTAGAATCAAGAGTTGAAGAAACTATTGCTGTAAGGAACCACCAGCGTAGATGTTTGGTGAGGCAGCAAAGCTGGTGATGCAAACGAAAACGGTCCTGTTTCCAACATGACATAAGCAAAGCAAAAGCTAGACCATGCTGGAAAACAGGTCTGCGATGACTACGGGGGGGCACTTGCAGACAACCCCGCATAGATGTACACGGAACTATATGACACATCCTCAACCCAACTGGCAAGAAAGACAAAACTCAGTCCGACTCCCCAATAAAGAACAGGAACGACTTAGAAAGCTCAGAGGCACACGTGGAAGATGGTTCTCTCTGTTTCTCACAACAGTGAAGAGGAGCTACAGAAAAGGCTGCTTCGCCCCATGAAATTCAAGATCTTAAATCAAAATGCCCTGTCCTGGGGAGGGCACTGGCTGAGGAAGGGCCAGCCAATTGGTGGAAACCCACGGTGCTGGGGCCCTTGTGGCCGTCAGCCTGCTTTTAGGGAGCAAAGACCCAAACAGCTACTGCCAGGGCACAGGAAATACAGTGACGAGCTACCCAAACCTCAGCCCTGTTTCTCACATCAGGTGTGCAACTTCTAACCACCATGGGAAACACTAAGGATGTACTCTGCAATAAGATGCAATTGCGTCTGCAAAACTCCTCAAAGTCAGGAGCTAGCAGCTGAGGTCAGGCAACTGACCTGGGGACAAAGGAGACCACACAACTGGCCAGGGATGAGGAAAGAAAGGGCACATTGGGACTGCGTGATGGCTGAATGGTGGCTCCCAAAGGTGATGACCACCCAGAACTGTGGGCACACCTTATGTGGAATTACTGTCTTTGAAGATACAAAGAGGTTCGAGAGCTGAAGATGCAGTAGGTCCTAAATCCAATGACAAGTGACTTCTGGGAGATGAGGGGCAAAGGCAGCGAGGAAGCCATGTGAGTATGGAGGCTGAGATTGGGGGATGGGGATAGGGCTTAGCTGTAGCCACCAGCAATGAGAAGGCCCTGGGCAGCCCCCACTCTCCAGCCCAAGGCTGGCCAGCCCTGCCCGTCCGATCTCAGACTTCTGCCCACAACTGTACACTGAATTGCTGTGCTTAGACCACCTGTGTGTGCTCACTTCACTGTTTGTGACAGACCTGGAGGAGCCTGGCATGGAGTGACGGGTGGGGTGGCTAGAAGCCCTTGGCTCACATGTCCCCATGGGCCTGGCTCAGGTATGACCCCACCCACTGGTGAGCAGGGACGCACAGTGTGGCAGAGGGTAGGGGCTAGCGGCCAGCTGGAGAGCTCCAGTGAGCTTCTGAAAGGAGGGACCACAGCCAGCCAGGCCACAAGAGGCAGGACTTTGGATGGGGGAGAAGAGTGGCACACAGAATAGAGTGTGGCCAGCCTAGGGCAGAGCCCCTCCCCATAAAAGGGACAGCCTCACAAAGCTGGGGACTGGACCAGTGGAAGGGATGCAGGAGCCAAGGGCAGTGCTTGAGCTGGGGAGTGGTTGAGTGACAGTGGGGAGGGTGGGAGCCAAAGAGTGGGGTGGGGGTGGGGTGCTGCACAGATGGAGTCTCTGTCCTTTGCTAGCAAGTGCAGAAACAGTTGCTGCAGAACGTGATGGGGATCAGCCCCCGAATGGGTTTAGGGCACAGAGTGAGTGCTTGATAATTAAACCAATATGTTTTCCTTACAAGCAGATGCTGCCGAATAACGAATGTGTCTGGTCTCAGTTGCTGCCTATCTTAAGCGTTCAGCTGTCCCCCACACCCTGACAAAACGTTCTGCAGGAGCAGACTGGCGGGTTCAATGTGGGGCCTGTGGCAAGCCTAGGGTTTGGTCAGGGTGGGTAGCAACCTCCCTCTGCCTTCCCTGCCTGGTCCTCTCCTCAGGCCAGCCCCACAGTGGCTGCTCCCAGGGACACAATGTGAAGATTAGGATCTGAGGCAGGCTGTGCTGGCCCTGAGGAAATCAGGCAGTTCTGAAGAAGGGGGATGGGGGTTCCCATCCCACTGAGGACCAGCCCTCATCTGGAACTCAGGGTCGATCTGGCACCTCCAGCACCTTCATTAAGATGCTCGGTGTCCCCAGGTGAAGACAAGGAACAGAGCAGTGTTCCTCAACTTGGGCCCTGGGGTGTGTTCCACATGCAGCCTTTACCACAGCGAAAGCATGCCTGATGGGCAGACGTCTCGGGTGTCCACATGGCCTTGACTCCAGGGCCTCAAGGACACCCAAGAGCTCTTACTTAAGATGTGATTTTGACCCCAGAGCCTCCTCCCCAGAACCTGGGACCCTGTCTAGATGACTTTTGTACCCTTTGTGACCCAAATATGTTCCCCTGGGTTGACTGAACCACAGGACGAGCCAGCAAGCTGACTGCGCTCTGCAGACATAGCTGTGCAGTGGGCATATGGCCTCTGTAGTCCCTCTGCAGCCCCCTATACTGTGTGGCCTGCAGAGAACACACAGGGACCTTGTGGCTCATACCAGCGGTGTCCATTCTGAGGGTCTGGCCACATTGGGATATTGCATGATCTGGAATTTGGGTGTCCCAAGCCCAGACTTACTAGAGTGGCAGCAGACCTCAGATTCAGAGCCAGGGTGCTGGCGCCTCATCATCCTCCAGTGCCATTATGGAGCCTTTGCTGTGTGCACAGGGCTGTGCAGGGCACTCTTGGAGAAACAGGAGGAGGTAGACCCAGCGCCAGCCAGCATGGGGCAGATAAGGTCTGCAGGTGCAGCACAGAGGGCTGCCTCCCTCCCTAGACACAGGCAGAGTGGAGCATGGGCAGGGCACTGTCAGCCAAGTGTCCCTTTGTCTTGCAACATCAGGGCCTGGCATCCTGGTCTACCTCTTCCAGAAGCTCTGCCTGCCTGGTGTCTGTGTTCAGTGGACTGTCAGGGTGGACAGCCCTCCATGGCCCTGGGTGGGTCTCTAGGAGGCTAACTGCTCTCTTCTCTCTGCCCCTCAGGTCTCCTGACAAACACAGCCCCACCGGGCCCCTGGGAGTGGTCTTGGCTCCCTGGAAAGTGCACACCTCAGCCACGGTCCTCCGTCCTCCGTGGACTTCGCCTGTTCTCTGCCATCCGCCCACTGTTCCCCCCTTGGCCCATCAAGGACAGCCTTATCCCTGGCGTTCTGAGCTCCAGTCTGTCCGGCTGAACCCAGGAGGCCAGGACTCGGACATACAGGTGGGGGGCGGCACCGGGCATCAGCAATACACGGTCTGTGGAGCCTGGCCACGCCCGCTCTTTGGCAGGCTGATCCTTGGAGCAAGAGGACAAGGACCAGGACGAGGAGGCTGCAGCCCAGCCAGCTGAGTCCCGACACACGGTCCAGGGACTGTCAGTGCAGAAGCTGCCCCTTCCTGGGCCCCAGACTGTCTGAATCGCTTTTATTTTCTTATACGTTCAACATATTCAATAGACCAAAGAGCAGAATCTATTTTAACACGGACGCCCCTACTGTCAGAGTCCCGGGTTCCCTGTGGGGCGGGGGAGGGCACGGGGCAGAGATGCTGGCGGCCCGGGCAGAGCGGCAAGGGCGTCCACGGCGGAGGCTCCCGCCCCACGAACACTGCGGCGCGCCCTAGGAGATGGCGCTGGCTGGACGGACACCGTGGCACACCTGCGGGGACGGGCCAGGCGTGGCCACCAACGGCCCCTGCCCGGACAGTGCGGGCCCCCCGGGACACAGACCCTTTATTCCTCTGTGCTTAGACTGACTTTATCATACTAAACTCACTTTCTGTTTTAACCAGTTAAACATGCCTCTTCTACAGCCCCATTTTTGATAGTTGGATAATCCAGTATTTGCAGAGAGCATGTTGGGTCCCCCGTGACTGTCTCATCTGATACACCATTTAGCTCCAGAAAGCAGATTAAAGAAAGCTGAAGTAACACTGTTTGAACGAGATCATTAAATGTATTTTGCAAAGCCTAAAGTTATATATTTAACAGTTTTTATATGTTGTATATTTGTAGAAAATCCTATTTAACAATTAATGGGGCAGCCCTGGCTACCCGGAGCGCTGGAGCCAGGCCTCATGTGTCCCTGGAGACTCTGGGGTGGCTGTGTGGGACCTAGGGTGCCAGGCACAGGGGGCAGGGCTCTGGGAGAGGTGGCTGAGGACTACAGCACGGCTGTCCTGTCCAGGCTCCTGGTCACGCTGGGAATCTGGGATTCTTTCTGCTTCGGTTTGGGCCGGGTGGTCATTTCGTCCTTTCGGTCTATGTATTGGTAAACACTGCGTGTACAATATTTTGGTTATGCCTCCTCTGGGTTTTTTTTTTCCCTCTCCTGGCCCCCCTCTCTTTGCCATCCATAGATCTTGAGGCCCGTGTGCATCCAATTCCCCCTTCCTGAATGGATGGTCCCCTCCCCCCATTCTCAGAAGTCCTCTGTCTCCACGTCAGGAGGTGAAGAAAGCGGGGTGGGTGGAGGCACCCGGGGACTGAGGCAGAGGCCTCCCACGTCCCCTGCACAGTGGGTACAGAGGCCAGTGAAGAGGGGCATTTGGCGGTTATATGCCAGCATCCTTCATTTTCCTGAGTTTCTGCTGAAGTCTACTACCTATGACTCCAATTAACATGAGTGTTATGCTAGTTCTGTGCTACTAAAAAAAGTAAAAATATATAACTACAGTATCTAGACGCCGTCCTGCAACCATAGACTAAAACAGGAAAGAAAATCCATTTCTGTGAGACCCATTCCAGTATCCACAAGTAATTAATTTGCCTTCGGTCACCACTCATTCAGAGGTATTTGCATCCTGGACAGAAGGAAGAGGCTGAGATGTGGGCATTTCATCACAGAGGACCTGGGCCAGGACAGGGCACTGCCCCCCAGTGGGCACCCAGGCTCCAATGGCTCGGGCTGCTCCTGAGCAGGGCAGGAGGGTCCCGCACGCCTCTGACCTGCCAGTGTCCCCTCTGCCTCCCCTCATCTGTTTCTTCTGAAAGCAAGTGTAGACACCTTTGAGGGCAGAGACCGGGAGATTTAAGATGTTACAGCATATTTTTCCTTGTTTTACGGTATTCAATTTTGTGTTGATTCAGCTAAATTATGAAAATAAAGAAAAAATCCTTTGCTAAGCATGGCTTTTGTTCCCTGGCCGTGGTATAATGGGAGAGGGGCAGTAGTCGGCGTGGCTGATGGGGACAGGAGGCCAGTGAGGGTGCCCTGGGTCAGAGTGGTTCCAGTGACACAGACCTCCTCCCCAGGCACAGTGCCCACAGACCCAGTTTCCCCACACGACATCACGAGCAGATCCTGTGAGGTCTCTGCAGTGTCATACTGCAGAGATGGTCTCCTGCTCAGATACACCGGTGTCCCTTGGAATCACTTTCAACTTCTCTTCAGCCCCCTGGGTTGGAGAAATCTAGGCAACCAGTGGGAAGATGGACTGAGACGGGCATCCACCTGTCCTCTGATCCTTGTGAGCCAACCCCACACGCCCAACTCAGAGAAGCAGGGCCCTGCTTCAATCCCAAAGGAGAGCCATGCCTAAAAGGACGCCCTGTCCAGTGAAATCTAAGCAGGTCTCCAGAGATCTGTCTTTGGAGTTGAGAACATTTGTAATGCCCAGGTCCCTTCCTAAGGTCACCTGTTTGTGGGTCACACTTGTCTTAGAAGACCTGTCCAGCTCTTCTAAGTACTGACTATGGACAGTTGTGCCCGGTAGTTAGGCCATGGCAGTCTGCCAGTCTGTGCTTTGCTTCAGCAAGACTCCATTGGTATTTGCAGCTATGGAGGCTGCAACAGCAGTCTCTCACAAGGAGCTTGGTTGTCCTGGGGTGAGGAGGAGCATGAGGTAGCCCTATAGCTGCCATAGAAGCCCCCAACCTGGCCCCTTCCCCTCTCAGGTAAGACCTTGGTGCCCAGGCCAAGAAGAGCTAGCCTGGATTGGGGGAACCTCTGGCCCCTCTCATGGAGGGAAACCTTAGCGACTTGCCCTGGGCTCTGCAGTCACAGCACCATCAGGATGTGCAGTGAGACCAGAGTGGGGTCCTCTCTGCTCTCCTCTCACTATACTGAGGAGCCACCAGCAGGAGGCAGTCAAGTATCGGGGTGCAAGGAGGAAAGCAACTCCCAATCAGTTACGGTAGGCTTGGTTAGGCTGCGTAATAAGCAGCCCCACTCCTTGAGACTGGCCCCAGTGGGGGCAGGGATGTCCTTGTAGTGTAGCTGATGGGGACATGTCACCCAAGATGCTCCCTCCTCACCTGCCGGAGAGGATCTGGGGATCCAGCACGGGCGGGGAGGCTGCCCTGCTTCCAAGATGCAGACTGAGGCTAGCCATGTGCCTCTCCTAACTAGGGAATGGGATTCACAGGCCTGTCTTGTGTCACCTGGTCCTCCTCCAGGACAATAACTGTGACTCACTGTCCTTACCCTCCAGTGCAGTCACCATGGCTGTCCTCTTTCCCGGGACTCCTGGGTGGGGAGAGCCCTTCACAACTGCCGATGCCCACAGCTGGATGTGGGAACATGGGGTGCTGGCAGCCTGCCCTGCATAAGTGAAAGTGAACCTCCCCCACCATGGAGTGCTGTACCACCAAGCCACCAGCTCAGGCAGAGAAGGAGGGGATTCGCGGTAAGAGCCTCACCTCAACCCCCTGCCCAGAGTCAACTGGGGCAGTGAAAGTAGGCAGAGACCGTGCTCCTTCCCGGCATGCTGGAGCCTCTGTGATGGCCAGCTCAGCTGTCCAACAGCAAGGCCTCCAGTCACCATTCTCTCCATCGGGGGCCTGCCTTGTGGACAAGCGGCAACATGGAGTCACCCAGACCTGGTTGGAAGCCACCCAATGGTGTTTTCCAGGAGTGGCCTGAGGTGAGTCGCGCTGACTCTTGAGACTCAGTTTCCCCACGGATAGAATGAGAGGTTTTTTGGACAGGGTGTGCCTGGCACTTCATGTGCTTCTCCTGCTATCTGGACCACAATCCTGGCACTCCTTCTCCACTTTCGTTACCCCTTGGGGGCTTTCTGGGCATTAGTTCCTCTTGTGAGCTCCCCTCTGGAAATTCGTGTAGAGCCCTGTGTGATGCTGGGGCTGAGTCTGTGACCCAGGACAAGCTGCTTTTATGAGCCTCAGCCATATCCTCACAGAATGAGCATCACTCTGCCAGGTGGGCAGGTAGCTGCACCTGCAGGAGGCCACACAGCTGTGCAATTGAAAACTCCAGCACCCATTCAGGTGCTTATAAGTGGAGCTCAGTGTTGTTACACCAGGAGGTGCCCTCAGTGGCTTGTGCCAGACTGGAGAGTATGGACATGGACAAGCCCAGCATCCCAGGGCGGGATGGTCCTGAACTGACAATCAGCTTGAGAAGCTGCACTCCTAGAAAGCCTGCTTCTCTTGAAACTGAGGCTGGATGGCCTGGGCCCAGGTCCAGGGTCATGGGCTCAGTTCAGCAGGAAAAAGCAGCCTCTGCACTTCACTCCCACAGTGGACTTTGGGTGGGCCCCTCCTACTTGTCTGAGCCAACAGTGGACACAGTGCCCCGAGCAGTGTCTGTGTGGCTGTGGAGAGTCCCAACTGAGGGGCTCAGTGAGTCACTTGGCAGCCAGTGGGGACAGAGGCTCCAGCAGCCTCCAGTCCAGACCTAGACCAGGTTCCTGGGCCACTGTCCCTGCTCCCTTAGAGGCCTGGATGGGCCTTTTCCAAGAGGAGTTCTATTGGGTGGGAGGTATGGCCTTAAGTGGAGCGACTGGGCAAGGCATGTGGCTAAGAGTTTGAGCGGCTCAGAGCAGAAGGACATGTGCCTTCTCACATGGATGAAGGATCAGGAGCAGCAGGAGCGTCTGTGCTGCTGGGCAGAGAAGCCAGGACCTCAGCATGGCTGGCACAGCAACCCACCCTGTCCCCAACATGTGTTCTGTGTCCCGGTTTCTGGCTCTGTCTCAGGTCCTAGCCCTACTTGCTCCCCCAGCACAGCCTCCTTCTTGTCTTTTTGTACTGACTACCTCGCCCACGCAAGCCATGGCTCTGTCTCCCTTGCTCACAGCTCCTCTTTGGCTCCTTAGATGGCACCCGCAGTGGAGATGGGACACAGGGTCACGGGAATATGCCCAGATCTCAAGTCCCTACTGTCCAGGACCAGCTGGCCTTTGCCAATGCTGCATTTACCAGAGGCATCTCTGGACCAGCTCCTGGTGAGGGTCATTCTGAGTGTCCAGTTTGTTTGCACAGGTCAATGTGTCCTTCTGCATCTTGGCCACTGCAGGCTCAGATACCAGGTCTGATCAGTTCTTTACCAGGGCCACCAGCATGGAACAGGTGACCCATCCAGAGTGTCTCTCTGCTCCCTCAAGTCTCAGAGAATGTCCATCAAAATTTCAAATCCTGTGTTTGCTTCTTTCAGCACTGGCTAGTTTCATCTCATGGCCCCTTACACCTTCTCCGTTCACAAGTTAGCTTCTTCAGGGATATGCTGCATCCTAAATATGTTTTATTTCTTCCTTCTGTGCCCAGGGTCATGGAATTACTCTGAAATAATAGCCACATCTATTTCCTGCTTTTACAAATGTCACCTCATTTGTTCCTTCCACCAGTGCTGCAGGGAGGGAATTAGTCTGCTTTGGTGGTGATGAGTGGGTTGGTGGGTGGCCAGTGGTCTGTGTAGCCAGGCAGCCCGTGATGGGTCTGCTGAAGATTCTTGGCGCCCACCTAGGACAGAGGCCATGGGAAGATCAAACTATTCATCTGCCCCAAGGGTACCATCCGGTCCCACCATCCAGACGCCGAGGAGGGAGCACCGTCCTCACCTGCAGAGGTGAGTGTTAAAGGAAAGTTGTTCTGACACCTGAGAAGACGATGGGAAGTCTTTATCCAGGACTATGCAACAGGCGTGAAGACCAGGAAATAGAGCAGAGATGGACTCAGCTCCACGTACAGCCAATGGCAGGGCGAGAAGCTGCGTGGACAAAAATCGGAGACGTCGGGAATGGGCTTCGAGTGGGAGGCAGGGCAGGTTCAGCCACACAAGGGGAGGAGAGGGGAACTTGGCCAGAGAAGAGGGTCTCCCTGTGCTGACTCTTTCTGACCTGCACAAGGAGAGACAGAAGTCCACGGTCGAGGGCAGGCAGAAGGAAGGCTCTGGGCCCGCTGGGGCATGGTCAAGGACAGGGTTAGTTGGGAGTCTTCTCTAGATGTGGAAATGGAGCCCCTGACCACTGCTCCACAGACCTCGCACCTCAGCCCCTCACCTGCCTGGCCAGGCTTCCCACAGGGTTTCCGCCTCCAGCCTCAGAAGAGCAGGGACATCCAAGAGATGAAACGACTTACGAGAGCCCTCACTGCCTGAGTCATGGCTAGGCCCTGAGTGGTCCTCTGATGAGACAGAGGAAGCCACCCTTGGAAGTCACTCCAGGGCAGCCTCATCTATTACTGCCCTGGACAGGACTCAGCAGGAGGTTTGCCCAAAAGCCTGGGACCTAATACAAAATTTATCCCCTCTCAGGAAGGAGGCAACTCAGCCAGAGAAGAACAGGCCACGACAAGTGGGCAGGTGGAGACCCAGGTCCATCAGTCCCAAGAATGAGCCCAGACTTCCCCTCTACCCTAGGGCCACATCTCCTTCACAGGACCCATCCTAGGTGAGGACACTTCACCACACAGAGCAGGGGTGCTGGCCGGGGCTCCCAGGGGGTATTCTGGATGAGTCCTCGAGATCAGGCCCCAGGTCTGGCTGGGCTGGGGTGTGGAGTATATGGGCAAACTCCCAGGCACACAGCTCACACAGATGCCCCACTGGGCTCCTTGGCTCTTGCTAAGGGTGTCCCCACCCCTGCAGGTTCCCTTTGGTCCACACTGGGCCAGGGGACGAGGGCAGGGTCTTGGGGCAAGGAACTCACTCCCATGTCATGAGCACTACAGACCCGATGTGTGTGCCTCAGGGAACCTTTTTGGATGAGTGTGACTTATTTGGGGCATGCCCTCTTGGGGGGCACAGGCTATGACTGCTTAATGTCCCCAGAAACACCTTCCCCAGGGAAGCAAGAAAAACATGGAGCTTCCAGATGGGGTGGTTGAGAGTTCTGCTTGGTGACTCAATTAGGCCCCTCTATTCACAGAAGTCTGATATACCAGATCACATTAGGGACAGTTTTGTTTTCCAAAGTAGCTTTCCGTGGTTGTTTGACCTTGACCTTGACCTTGGGAGGGGTGTGTGTGTGTGTGTGTGCGTGTGTGTGTCTGGGCTGTCTGTGTGTATCTACGTGTCCATTTGACTCCCTGAGCGATGTGTCAACACTTGTGCAAACACCTTTGCAAGGACAGCTGGAGATGGCCCAGGATGGTAGTTTGGTGGAAACATAAAGGACTGACTGTCCATCCTGTCCTGGGCACTGTTCAACCATTTCCCGACTCCATGAGGCCAATGCCAACCTCCCTACAACGGGAAGAATTCAAAGAGAAGACACCCCTCCCCCTCCTGAGAGATGGGTCAAGCTAGATCACTGGCCAGGGGCAAATGAGACTGTACAGGTCAGGGTGGTCACAATCTCTCCACAGCCCCAGGTCCCAGGACAACCATATCCTGAATGACAGTGTGTGGAGGACAGAGGCTGCATGAGTCACCCTGACTTTTATGAGCTCGAAGTCCAGAGAGCCAGTGTACAGCAGGTCACTCTGGTTAGTAACACGGTGTTGTGGACTGAAAATTGGCTGAGTGGGTAGACTTGAGATTCTGTGACCACACACACACACACACACACACACACACACACACACACACACACGCAGAGGCCTGTGGGTAGAGATGGATGGGCTCATTTGTCTGACTGTAGTAATCATTTCACTGCAATGATGTATATCAATACATCTTAGTGTATAACTTAACTGTGCACAGTAAAAGATAGATTTGAACAAATGTCACAGAGGAGCTTCTCTGAGCAAGAACGGGGCAGGGGGGACACCCAACAGTGAGAGAGCAGAGTGGGCGGCTCCACAGGGCAGGACGTGAGCCTCGCTCACATCGCTAATCCAGAGACTGCCAGTTTCCTTTGTGTCCATTTTCCCTCAGTTCTCAGATTAATTGTCTCCTGTGTCACCTCCCTCTCTGAACTCCCCCTGGCTTCCACGATGCTCCCTGCCTTGTGGTCTAAACCCAGCCCTCTCTCTCTCTCGGCTTAAATTCTATTTTTGGCTCCTTGAGAACTGGCTCTGGAGGACTCTCTTCTCTTTCCTCTTCTCCCTGTACCTAGCTGCAGACCTGAGTACGTCCTTGCCTTCCTTCTTCTATGGGAGTGACGTTCTTACAGGAAGGGGCTACAGCATTTGTGTTTGAATGTGCAGAGCCTGGCATAGACATGACCCATGCAAGTTCAAGTGTGTGCTTGAATACACAGAATTGTCATAGGCAGGGGTTAGAGGTCATTGGCCTGGGCGCGACAGTTGTTGATAAGATGTAGCACATGGATACACCACCACAGACACTTGCAGACAAACAACTGACCAGACACGTGAGGAGACAAAGCGTGACCGCTGACCGTGCGCAGACGCCTTCACTGAAGGGGACTTTGGGGATGGGGATTCTTGGTGCCAAATGCATTCTGTGGCAGAGCATGGTCGCAATGGCCACAATGGCTCACACTGCTCTGTGTCATCCTACACTACTACCTCAAGACTTCTTTTGGTCAAGCAGATAATAAAAAATACGCAGCAGACAGGCACTTAAAAGGTGCAGTCTGTGAGTGTCAGCCCACCGTCCACCCTGTGTACCAGGCTGGGTTACATTACAGGCAGACGATGAAGAGACACAGGGAAAGGGCCACCCCAGCCAGCAGAGGCCGCAGCCCCAGCTGCAGACTCCTGGACAGATCAGGTGCAGAGGGCTGACATGCATGGCGAGCCAACTGGCAACAGCACACTTGGAAGTAAGGAGGAGAAAAGCCATGTCCTTTCAACTTAAAATCCTGTATCTAGCTAAGTTCTTATATGAGAATAAAATTAAAATGCAGGAAATTTAAAATGGAGAGAAAGTACTCCTCAGAAATGCTTACTCCAGGAACTAGTGAAGGACAAGGCAGAAGCAGACAACAGCCACACAACCCCAGTCCCAGGTGGCATGTTGGAGACTGGAGAGGAACGATGAGCAATGCAGGAAGGAGGACACTGGGATGGAGATGATGAGGCCAGGGCAGTTCCTCCCATAGGCAGTGACCATACAGTCACCATGAAGTCCAAGTGCAACGATTCGCGGGCACCGGGAAATGAGCAAATGCAGGGAGAGATCGAGGATTTTTACCTCTGCACAGAGGGAGGCTACTGCACCTGCCAAGAGCTGCAGTCTTGTGGCTTCTTGCCTGAGGCTGCTCCTTAGATCCCCACCTGTGGTGACAGAAAGCCAGAGCCTTACCAGCTTGAAGTGGCAGCAGACAGCCTTCAGAGCAACAGGACAGCTGCAAATTAAGAGGGAAGACTTGTAAGCAAGGGAGCCCAGATGGGCTGAGATCTGAAACCTGAGTTAAACTTTGCCAAATCCCTGGCTGACCACTAACCAGCACGTGAGCAGGGAGGGAGGCAGGAGAGAGGCAGAGGTGAGGCAGGGCGTGACTCTGATGTATTCACAGGGCTCCTTCTCCCGCCTGAAGGAGGGAGCTGTCTGGCCTAAAGCAAAAGAAGCAAGTGCAAATGAAGGGTAGCCTGGGAAGCAGGGAGCCCAGAGAGCAAGGGCAGAGGACAGCATAGACACTGCCCCAACACTCAGCTGAACACTCAGCAGCACAGCTACAGGATTAGCACAGGGACAAGCTGAGAAGCTAGCACGGCTGGAAACCAAAGCAGCATGGAACCCAAGCAGAGCCATCCCCGCCACCCACTCTAGGGAAGACGCCAGAGGAGGCAAATCCGCTGCCCACTGTAACAAAAGGCTGACAACTCGGAGCAGAGTAAAGGACATTTCAGAGCATCCAAAACATGGGACTTTATGGCGGCATGCTTGCAGAATGTTGATTAGACATGCAGAGACCCAAGAAAATGTGGTCTGTATTCAAGGAAAGATCTGGGCATAGAAACCAGCACTTCAAAGTTATTATAGCCCTCATTATTTATTGCTATTATAAACAAGTCCAAATAATTACAGTAGAATGGAATATCAATAAGTGAACAAGTGGCGAATTTCAACAGAGAAATGAAAACTATGAAAAAAAAAAAAAAAAGAATTGTCGTCCTAGAGGTGAAAGATACAATATCAGAAAATAAATTGAGAAAATGACCAGATGGTTTCAACAGAGGCTTGGAGGGGGCAGAAAGGGAACCAGTGAACCTACAGATGGATCAATAAAAATTGTTCAACCCAAGAAACTGATAGAAAAATGATTGAAGAAAAATTTCAAAGCTGCAGAGACCTGTGGGACCACATCAAGACATTCCATGGGTATAATTAGAGCCCAAGAGAAAATGAAGAGAAAAATGGTGGAGAAAAAAATTGAAAAGCATGGTTCAAGTCCTCTCAGTGTGGTGTGAATGCTAAGACACAGATCTTTTCAGGTCAACAAACCCAACCCGGGGCAAACATGAGACCCCAGAAGGAGACAGGGTCATCAGACCTCCGAAAGGCAAAAATAAGGATCAATTCTTGCCAACAGCAACACAAAAAAATGACACATTTCATAGGTGGAACAATGATAAAATTAGAAACTTCTCATAAGGTGCAGTGGAGGTCAGAGATATTGAGGAGCCTTGTCAAAAGAGCTGGGGGGAAAATGTCTGTCAGCCACAAACTACACCCAGAAAAGGTGCAAAGTGAAGACGAAGTGAAGATGCTCCCAGTGAAACAAAGCCGAGAAAGTCGCAGGGCAGAAGGATTGCACCGCGAGACACGCTGAGGTGTTGTGTAAGTGATGCCAGTGCAACATGTGTGTGTGAGTAATTTCTCTACGATACACGTGGCTGTTTAAGGCAAAATGATATCATTGTCTCATTGGGCTTAAAGTGCAGAAGTATTGTATATCTTGATATAAGAGTGTACAGCTCAAAGGGCAGGTGAAGCAGGTAGAAAATATTCCCTGTACGTTCCCTCTTGTTCAGAAATATTTAATTTTAACTTCAACTTGACACTATCATTTGAAGCCCTAGAAGATAATGCCAAAAGTTTTCTAAAATAGAATTTAAGGTGATATGCTTATAATATTTGAGAATTGATTGGCTAATAGATGCACGGATTTATTCTGGGATCTCTGGATTTTGGACTATATTGTAATTGTACAAAGTAACCTGGGTTGATCATTTTCACTGCCTTTCCTCTCTCGTTCTCCCCACCTCCCCCCATCCTCTTCCTCATCCTGGACACCCCCATTTTACTTTCATGCCCTTTGTCCTCCCTCCCTCCCTCCCTCTCTCTCTCTCTCTCTCTCTCTCTCTCTCTCTCTCTCTCTCTCTCGATTCCACATGAGAGGAAACATGTGATGCTTGTCTTTCTGAGATCAGCTTACAATGACCTTTAACAGGACGACCTCCGCTCCCATCCACTTTCCCACCCAACTTTGATCAGTTGCATCCCCATTGTTCTAATTTGCCTGGTTATTCTTTTTTTAACCAATCAATTGTTACTTAATTTCCAAGTATTTATGTATCTTCTGGATTATCTCTGTGTTCTTTTTGTTGTCTAAATTAATTCCATTTGAGCAGCGGAAGTGAGAATTGTATATACTTTGTGTACAATTGTAACACTTCAAATCTGTGGCAGCTAAGCGTTTACAGCCTGGTGCGTGACCTATCCTGGTAGACTATGAAGGTCTACATTGACGACTACGAAGGACTGCATTGACGTGAAACAAAGGCGTGTCGGGTGGAGGGCTTTGTAAATATCGAGTGGGATAAGGAGTTTGATAGATGGATCATTCAAATATTCTGTCTTCACTGAATTGTTGTCAGGTTTTCTTATGAATTGCTAAAAGATGTTAAAATCTTCTACCATGAGTGTACAATCAACCATTTTTGCTTTTCGTTTTACAACTTTGCTCAGGGCTACAGGATCAATATGGTTCACATGTTTTGTAGACTTTAAATTCTCCTGTTTTGTTGCTTTATGAATTGCTGAGAGATGGGGGTTAAAGTTGCCCCTGGGGTGTGGAGCTGTGTGTTTTTCCCTTTACTTTTAGCAACGTTTGCTTTACATATTTAAATTTTCTGTTATTATTAGCATAGGGATTCATTATCATTATCCCTTCCGGGAAAAGGAACCCTCTTGTCTTTCTGAAATGTCCCTCTTAACTGTGGTGGTGGTGTGGGAGTCACTTACCTAATGCTACTCTAGACACCCCAGTTTTCCTGGGCTTGTCATTTATAGGCTATGTCCTTTCCATCCACTTACTTTCCACCTTCCTTGTCTTTCGTTGTTGATTTACTGATTTTGCTGCACTGGGGATGGAGCCTAGGGCTTTGTGCATGCTTGCTTTAAGTTTAAAGTATGTGTCTTGTAAGCATGATATAGTCAGGTCTTTCTTTAAAAAAAAAAGATCCACTGTGATAATATCTATAATTTTTTAAAATTTAGGATTCATTAGTAGTACAAGGGGTTTACATGTGTAAATTCCATATATAGGTACAGTATTTTGAACAAGTTCACCCCCTCTACCCCCCCTTGCTCTTGCTTCTCTTTCAAAACAGTATTTGTTGGGTTGCTTTACGCAGTCTCTATACATTTATGTGCAGCAAACTTTGATCCCCTCACCTCCCCTGCCCTCCCCCGCTTCTCCTCTCCCTTCCATTGCCCTTACCCCATCCCTTTTGCACTTTAAATGTCATCCCAGTCAGAATGGCTATTGCCCCGCAAGAGCAAAGGCTTGCAAGGTTGTGTGTGCGTGTGTGCGTGTGTGTGTGTGTGTGTGTGTGTGTGTGCTTCATACACTGTGGGAGGGATGTAAATTAGTCCAGCCACTATGGAAATCTAAAAGCTACAAAAGACCTGCCTCAGTCTCTATTTTCATCGGAGTTTTGACCACAAACATTTACCGGAGTTACTGGCGTGCCTACATTTAGGTCTGCCACCTGACTGCGGTTTTATGTTTTGTTTTGTATCCTCTGATTTTGGATCTTCTGCTATTCTTTCATGTTTCAAAAAAAAATTGTCAGTATTTTATCTTATCATTTGACTTCTAATCATTTACCTTTGTCACGTGCTTTAGAGTTTGCTCTACGAAATGGAAAGTGCATATTTGATATCTCACGGCCTACTTCAAGGCGATGCTGAACTACTCCATGGAAAATCCAGAAATCTTGGATCTGTACGAATTCTCTTCTTCTGTCACTCACCGCAGTATTTCGTTCTACACTTGAGCCATCCTTACATCTTCCCTGTCTGAAGGAATCATTACAAATCCCTTAAGACAGTGCAGCAATGTTAGCTTTATGTTGTCACACACACTCATTTAAGGGGAGAATAGTCTTTTTTGTATTTACCCAGATATTTATCGACCTAAGCAATCCTCATTTGGTCCTGTGAAATCTAAATTCCTTACTGACACCATGTCACTTTAGCTCAAAGGACTCCCCAGAACTCCTCCCAGCATTTCCCATAGAAAAGGTCTGGCAGCAAATTCTTATTTTTCCCTAATCTGAAAATGCGGTTCTTTTGCTTTTATTCTTTAGGGTTCTTTCTGAAGGCCATAGATGGTGGGGTGGGGGCTTCCCCTCACTCTGAGCACCCCGAGGATGCTGAGCTGTGTGTTCGGCCTCCGCAGTTTCTGATGAGATAAGTGTAGGTACTGGAGGTGTTTCTCTGCCGCTTCGATATGTCATTTTCCCCTTTCAAGTTTTTCTCTTAATCTTTGTCTTCCAGAAATTTCATTTCCTGTGTCTATACATAGTTTTTCCTGAATGTGTTCTATTTGGAGTTTGCTGAAATTCTTGAATCAGTAAATTCATGTTATTTCACCAAATTTGGGAAGTTTTTGGTCGCTGAATCTGAAAATGTTATTTTTCTGTCCCAGTTTCTGATTATTACCCTTCTGGAACTTCAAGGAGATTTATATTAGTGTTTCTGATATTGGTTTAAAGTCTCTGTGGCTTTGCTAATTTTACTCTCATTGTTTATTTCTTTACTTATTGATTGATTTACTGGGGATTGACTGAAGGCCCTCACATGGTAGGAAAGCACCCAGTCATTCTGCCTTACTTTGTTCTTTAGATGGATCTCACTAACTGCCCAGCCGGTCTCCAACTCACAATCCTTCTACGTCCACCTTCTGACAGCCGGGACTAAAGGCACATACCACCACATTTGGCACCCTGCTCATTTTAAAACAATGTTTTCTATCTCTCTTCTTGGTTTCTACTGATTTATCTTTACTGTCTCCTCTACCTCTTTCTGTTTTGCACACATCCAGTGAGTTAGCTATTTCATATATTGAGCTGCTCTGTCTTAGATTTTGCATTTTTTGGTCTATTTCTGTGGTAATGCTTTTTTACTTTTTGATTTAATGCAAACATGTCCTCCCCTCCTTTCAAGTCTTGGTGTCATAGTATGTTACAGTTCTTTTCTGACAGCACAAGCATGGCATTCCCGCTATTGTGTTCCCCTAAGAAGCTGTCGCACACCTATGTCATATTGCTACTTTTGTTTTATGTGGAAATTTGGTTCTGGATTCCGTTATGGACACTGAGAATGGAATAGTGGGTCCACTTTGGGTTCTGTCATATTCCTCTGAAGGAGCTGAAGGAGGTTGATTTTTTTTTTTTTTTTTTTTTTTTTTTTTTGGTGGCACTGGGATTTGACCTCAGGGCCTTGCACTTGCTAGGCAAGTGTTCGTCTGCTTCAGCTGTGCCTCTAGCCCTTTTGCGCTTGGTTATTTTGGAGAGAAGTTCTCACCTTTTGCCCAGGCTGGCGTGGAGCACAGTCCTACTTTACACTTCCTGCCATAACTGGGATGACAGGCATATACCACAACGCCCAGCTTTTTTCCTGTTGAGATGGGGTCTCACCAACTTTTTTGCCCAAGATGGCCTGGAGCTGTGGTCCTCCTGATCTCAGCCTCCCTGTGTGGGTAGCTTGTGAGGACAGGCACTTGTCACTGCCCACAGCTACTGGTTGAGATGGGGTCTTGTGAACTATTTGCCCGGACTGGCCTCAAACTGTAATCCTCTAGGTCTCAGCCTCCTAAGTAGCTAAGATTACAGGCATGAGCCACTATTATCTGCCAGAATGTTGTTTTTTTCTTTAAATCTGGAAACTTACCCAGTTCAATTGAGACTCTGCACTCTGCATCGTCTTCTCAGGATGATGGCCAAGTCACTGTTCAGTTTTCCGAAGTTCTGGGGCAATGCTTCAATTCTGTCCTGGGCCTGTGTAGTCTCTGCCTGACATCTGTGGTGCTCACACCTGGAGTGAGTGCTCCCCGTCTCTTACTCTTCATCAGTGACAATCCCCCTGAATTCTTTCCCTACATCTCAGATGAGACAGCGTTTCAGTTGCTTGATGTTCCTCTCCCCATGACTGTGGCCCACACTCAGAGCCACCAAGAGTCACCAAAAGTTGCCTGTCCATGCTGTGATGCCTGCGCTGGCTTACTCATTTGCATTCTTAGGCAAATTAAGAATGTGTTTTGCCTCTGTCCAGTTCACAGTCTCCATCAGCAAGGAGAGTGCTCGTGGAGATGCCCCGCCTTGCCTGCAGGCCGGCCACCAGCTTTGATGCGTGGTGTTTGCACTGTGGATCACTGTGGATCCTTTGTGTGCTTCAGTTATAATTATGTTCAGTCCAGAAGTTATGTAGCAATGGCTTTCCAACTTCTAAATATGAGTGAAACTTAAGTCACCTTGTTGCACTTAAATTCCGGTGGCTCGGTGGTGACATATCTTGTTCTGTTTGTAGCAGGGATGAATGTCCAAGTCCTCTTCCTGGCTCAGTGCACGGTTGGCGTTTGTGTTTTCAGATGTGTGCTTAGTCCATTTGAGCTGTCATTGTTACTTCCTCGTCCTGTCCTCCGCACAGAATGTGTGCAAACATCATGCAGAATCTTGAGGGTTCATTTTTCTTAGATCTGTTGGTTATTTACATATTCTTTTGCAGATTCTTTTATTGATAGCATGCATGACGAATATTGCTGCAACTAATGGTGAAGTAGTAAGTATATGTCATAACCTGCGCCACTAAAAGAAGTCTTTTTAACGAAGTCTTTTTGAAGTTATTTGTGTAGTTGAGCCAGGATTCCACAGGGCACCACTTCCTGAAAGGGAATCTTTGCATCTTTCTACTTTCAATCTTCAAAGGTTTTAAGTTTGAGGCACAAATCTTTTAAATAACACACATTGAACACCCACATTTTAATTTCAGTTTGTTTAGTTCCACAGAAAACCTTACAAGCATTTTGATGAGAATTTTACTGAATTTGTGGATTAGTGTGGGAAAACTGGTGGCACCGAGACTCTATGTCATGAACATTATAAATTTCTGCATCTATTTTTTATTTTTTTATATTTTCATTATTTTTCTCCATTAATAGACTTTCACATCTTAAGGCTTTATTCCTTTAGTTTTGACACACAGGAAATGTGGGAATGTTTTGTTAATTTGAATAATATGTTCATGCAATAACATTATCTGTCAGCAATGTCAATTTTGGGCCAGGCACTGCTGGCTCACACTAGTAATCCTAGCTACTTGGGAGGCTGAGATCAGAGGATCAGGGTTCAAGGCCAGCCTGGGCAAACAGCTTGAGAGACCCTATCTCCAAAATAACCAGAACAAAATGGACTGGAGGTGTGGCTCAAGTAGCAGAGAACCTGCTTGGCAAGTGTGAAGCCCTGCGTTCAAACCCCAGTCCCACCAAAATAATAATTACGATGACAATGTCAACTTTTAAAACTTTTATTTATTTTTCTTGTCTTGCTCTACTGGACTGGAGTGTTCTTGACTTGTTCCAAAATTTAGAAAGAAAGCGTCTAGATCGTTATCCTGAAGAGTGACTCTTGCAGTAAAGGTTTATAGGTGATCTATTTCAAGTCAGAAAATTTCTCTCGTATTAATAGTTTTGGCAGAATTTTTATTATGAATGGGGTTAAACTTTTCACTGCTCTTTCATGCGGTGATTCCAATAACTGCATGGATTTTATGTGGTGAATTATAGCAAGTGATCTTAATGCATGCTTTTACTCCTAAGAAAATCCAATTTGGTCATGAGTAATTTTTAGTGAGTTACTGCATTTGACCTAATATTTTGAGTGTTTTTTTAATTCTCTGCTCACTAATTATATTGACCTATAATTTTCCTCCCATGTGCTGCACTTGTCTGGCTGGGGACCAAGACTAGATGTCGTAAAATAAGTTCTTCCCTTTTTTAATGTCTGAAAAGTTCTTCATGCAGGGCAATGGCCTTTCGTCTGCGGCTTGGTAGAAGACACCCATAAAACCACCCAGGCCTTTTTAAAAAAACTGAATGTATTTCATGGAGGAGCTTTAAAATACTGACCTCATTTCCTTAACGATTATAGGTCTATTTAGGCTGCTACTCCTTTTGGAGTCTTTTTTTAAGTTCTAATTTTTAAGGAATATTTCCTGTTTAAGTTTTCATACTTACCAGTACAAATCTGTAGAGTTCTCTTATCTTTAGTGTGTTTCCTATTAAATTTATCATGCATCTAAGGATGCAAGCATAAACAATTTAGTTTAAAATATAGTTATTAAGGACAAAATTAGGAAAGAAAGCTATTAACTTTATGTAGATAAAGGCTCAGGAAAATGAGCTAAGAGAGTTGGTGGGTGAGACCTGGTTTGGGATTTTGGAGGAGTATGTCAGGCTCCCCACGACAGGTCCATGAGTGAGGCTGGAACCTAAGACTCACATGGTGGGATGGACACCTGGCAGGGCCATCATGCAGACAGCCGCTGCGTACCCAGGAGGAACACAGACTGGAAGTGGCTTCTCTAGCTCACCATGTCCTCCAGTTCTCAGCACTGAGCCAAGATAGACGCAGGCCCTCAGGTGACCTGATGCTCGGGCCATGGAGAGGAGAGGGGGACCTCAGCAGGCAGCTGCACTGAGCCACAGGAAAGAGTCTGGACCGTGTTCATTGTCTTGAGTTAGAGATGGCACAATGGTAACCTAGAATGCCTGTTTCTGGGGATGTCCTCCAACCTGGGCCAGCTCACGTCTCATCTGGTGACCAGCTGTCCACTTGATGTGTCCCCTCCCCACCTTTGTGAGGACTCTGGATTCCTTGCCCCACACCAGGTCCCTGGTGTCTGGAGTCTTGGGTCAGCCTTCTTACAGGCTGACCCTCCACATGGTGGGCACACCCCCTGGGGCTTCTACAGGAAGATTTCGTAGGAGGGCGTATTTTAGGTCACAGGCCACCTGTAGAAGGTGGCATTTATTTCGTCTGATACACATTCAAGGGGCTGTCTGGACAATGAACTTTTGGTTGGAACCCATCTTCCTCCCAACATCAGAAAGTAGTTTGCCACCATCTCTTCAATTCCTGTGTTGCTTCTGAGACATCCCAAACCTCTGGAGTTCCAGTCCATTTATCTGACCTTTCTTATATGCAAGACATTAGAGTCGCCTCTTTGTATTCCGGCTTAAATTTCCACAGCGAGACTTGGCGTGGGTCCACTCTCACCCACGTGCTGGATGTTTTGCAGGCCTTTCTCATCTCCTCACGGCCTTTCTACTCTCTTCTGGTCCTTGCGTCTCAGAACAAAGCGTAGGACAGAGACACAGACGCAAGGAGTAGTGCAGGTTTATGGAAAGGAAAAGGAAAGCAGAGACCGTGGGAAACACCGCGAGGCAGAGTGGGGGCTTTGCCGGGATGGCACAGAAGCCCAATCTCTGTTCAAAGGGAAATTCAACTGCAGGAAAATCTGGGCAGCTTTGCAGGCGGGTCTAGAGTGATTGACAGGTTTGATCAGCAGGAGGCGGGACTAGAGTGATTGACAGGTTTGATCAGCAGGAGGCGGGACTAGAGTGATTGACAGGTTTGATCAGCAGGAGGCGGGTCTAGAGTGATTGACAGGTTTGATCAGCAGGAGGCGGGACTAGAGTGATTGACAGGTTTGATCAGCAGGAGGCGGGACTAGAGTGACTGACAGGTTTGATGGCAGGAGGATGGTGTATAACTTATTTTGGCTGTGCACGCATGAGATGTAGGAAGCTTTAGGTAGGGCGGGGAGTCTCCAAAGGTCGTCTCCCCAGCCCTCAGTCTCTTTTATTGTGATGTAACCACGGCGGTTGAGTTAACCACAAAATGGGGGTTCCGAGGATATTCCCGACCAGGTGTCTCCTGAAGGGGCTGTGTTCTAGATAAGACTTGGGGCGTGTCCTGGGAGGGACTTTCATGACGTTTTACCAGGTCAGTCTGCACCCCTCTTGGTCAAACCGTACTTCCCTGTTCTCCTGCCGCAGACCCAATGGACATCTTCTAATTTTACTTTTTTCTTCATTCCTTTTTCTTCTCTGTCCGTCTTTTTCAGGGTTGGCTCACTGAGATCGTCTTGAGGTTGTCTTGCAGATGTCTACAGGTCCTTCTCTTGGGGCATCGAGTTTTTAATTTGCAGTAGCTATTTTGTTATTGCTCTCTTGTCCTGTGACCGCATCTTATTCTTGTTTTATTATTATGATATTTTTCTTACCTCTCCAGAGTACTGGGAAACTTTTTGGAGCATTTCTTCCCTCTGTCGAGTCCCTGCTGGTTTGCACTGAGTTCTGTCTTCTGGGCAGAAGACATCTTTACGCTTGGTGGTACCTGACTGAAGGCTCATGGCTAAAACTCTCTGACTTTGACTTTTAACACAGGGTGATTTGTTCAGGCATTTGTGGGGACCCCCCCCCCACCTTGTGCCAGGTTTTTAGGCCTTTCCTCTGGGGTCTCCTAATTCCTTTCCCTAAAGGTAAACTTTGCCTGCTAACTTTTGTTTTAGTTTTGGTAAAAAGCCCAACACCCACACATCAGATCTACCGTGCACTGAGGATTCAGCAGAGGTATTGGAGAAACCATGAGGTAGGGAGACAAGTGGGAATCCAGCTCTGCTCATGCCGTCTCCCACAGGCTCCGAGTCTTTGCTTCCTCTCTCGTCCCCAGCCCCCAGGGAGGTGCCTGGGCTGCCAGCTCCCTGGCTTCTTTGATCCCTCCTCGTTTAGGTGCTCACCTTCTCTCTCTCCCTCCCTCCCTCCTTCCCTAGTGTTCTGTTGTGTTCTCTCAGATAAACCAGCTTTGTTCCCAGCATTCCTGATGTAGCTAAGGATTCAGATTTTTAGGTTCGCCCAGTGTTCATTTTCCCATTTCTCAGGTTCAAACTGTTTTTATTTTCTTTCCGTGTGATCTCTGAGAAAAGCAGGGCCACAGAGGCCATGTGCAAGACGCCCCTTTCCTCCTCAAGGCTCCCGCTGGGTGAAAAAAAAGGACGAGCGGGACGGGCGGAGACCACATGCCCCATTAACGCCAAGGACCTTCTCTCCCCACAGGAGCATGGGGAGCGGGGCAGGCAGCGGTACCCGAGAGAGCTGCTTTCCTGCTGCCCCTCGGCCTGTCAGCCGTTCCTTGGGATGCTGGTCCTGGAGGGGGGGACCCAGCTAACCATGTCATTGCTTATGCAGCCTAACTTACACACCTGCCCTGCGGTCAGCAGGGCCTTGCACTGTGCACAGGATAAGTGTCACACGTGCACCCAGTGTCACTAGATCTTCAAGTTGCCAAGCAGTGCTGTCGGCTTACAGCTCCTGGAGGACCTCCCTGTTAGTAAGTCTACCTCCCATTAGCCTCCCTGCTGGTAAGTTTCAGTGACTTGTAGGTCACATGCCACCTCCAGATAGATTCCCTGTGCCGTGCTCTCACACCCACCCCACTGTCTTAGCACATCTGGGCCGTGGACGCCACACTTTTCCATCCACTGTGGTTTGGACACAGGTGCCTCCCAGACTCAGTGTATTAGAACCGATCCCCAAGGAGGCTGTGTTAGGAGGTGGGGCTTTGTGGAGAGGGCTCCTTCCTTGGGCATGGGATCAAAGCCCCTACAAAAGAGCTGCCGAGGGTTGCTGAGCTGGCCCAGGTCAGCCAGTGTGTGGTTTATTTGTCTAAACCACATGTAATTTTTGGATATGTTGAAAATGCATACCATCTCAAATTGAAATCTCATTGAGAGAATTGTAGGAAATAAGGCAGAGAGATCCCAGGTACCCCTCGCCCTATTTCCCTCAATGCAAACATCCTGGAAGAGTACGGTACAGTTCTGGACCGCGTGACTCACCCCACTGAGCTGATTCAAGCTCCCCAGTTTTACGAGTGCTCCTGTGTGTGTGTGTGTGTGTGTGTCTACACATGTGTTTGCACCAACCTCTATATGATCTTAGTCCCTTTGAACTACACAGTTGTGACACTGAACAGTTCCAGTGCCACAAAAATAGCTTTGTCTTTTCTAATCATACCCACTCCTTGTCCCTGTCCTCCATTTCCAAAACCGTGTTATTTATAATTTTACATGAATTGAATCAGACAGAAATGTGCTGTCTATTGAACCAGCTTTTTTTTCCCCACACCACTCTCTGGAGATTCATCCAAGCCCTCACCTTTATCAGCAGCCTGTTCTTTTTCCCTGCTGAGTAACATTCCATGGTATAGATATACCACAATGTGTTTGACTGTCCCACGTGCATGGGTTTTTAGTATCTTTTAGTCATGTTGCAGTGCAATGTTCACAAAACATATTGTGCTTCATGGAACTATTTTCCTTTTGTTTCTCGATGTTGAGATTTGACTGTGACCTCACATAGATCAACTGTCATGAGTGCCAGAGATCTACTTTGAAAGGATGCCCTACAGTTTTGAGGTGTGGGATTCCACATGTTCACTTACTCCTTCTCTTAGTTGTGTTGTTTCACACTTTCAAATGCTTCGTGTTTTGGGGTTTAGATTTTCTGGGAATCATGCAGAAGACTGTAGACTTGTTTGCTTCTTCTGGAAGTTCTGTTAACTCTGGTCTTACAAAATTTGGGGCTGTGTTATATGCATACAAAATATTCCCATTCCCAAGGAGTTTGACTTTTGTTGAAGCGTGACCCCCATCTCTAGAACTGTTATTCTTTTTTTAATGTAGCCTTTTCCAAAATTACATCCTCTTTGCTCCCAAAGCTTGTTTCCTTATGTTGTAAGTTTGTCTCGTGACTGCTTTTGAAAAATCCTTGCACTTGTTATAATTTGTTGCATTTGAATATTTTCTATGTAAACGGTTTATGTTGCATGGTTCTTTTATGCCAGGTCTGAGTTTGCACCGCGTGTGTGCATTTCTTGTTTTCTCTGCAAAATGAATTCTCTGTCTCCTTTCCTTCTCTTTCTTCCTCTCTCCCTCCCCTTCTCTCTCCTTTTCCCTCTCCTTCCCTCTCTTCTTCTCCCTCTCTCCTTCTCCCTCTCCCTCTCTCCTTCTCCTTCTCCCTCTCTCTCTCCTCTCCCTCTCTGTCTCTCTCCCCACCATCTCTCTCTCCCCCTCTCTCTCTCATGCTCCCCTCTGACTTTCCTGTAGGAAGAGCCAGAATTAAGCCAAACAGGCCCTGAGGGAGGGGTCACAGGAATAGGAAGGGGAAGTGGTAAGTTGAGCAGCCATGGGGACCTGGCTCCACTCCCAGGTCTCTGACCTCTCCCTATGGCTCCAAGTTAACTGCAGACCAGGGGCTGCGAGGCCCGAGGGAAATGCAGAAGTGCCCAGCATCACTGGCTACATAGCTATTCTGCTTGTCTCAATGCCCCCTTAATGTAACCTCGCCTCTGTGATTTGCTTTAGGGCTCCTGTGGACCTCCTGACTGTGGGTGGTGGTGAGATCACTGCTTGCTCAACTCCCTTCTCCGTCTGCTGTGGCTTAGTTGCGTTGTCATTCCCTCTTTGCTATAGCTTAGCGGTCATCACCCACTCCTAACCACCATCTCTACAGTTTCCCTCTCCTTCATTTATAAGGTCTCGTGAGATCCTGGCTACAGCTTCTTCATGAAGCTCTCAGCTGGCTGCCTTGTTTTCATAGTGTCTTCATTCGGGGAGTCCTTTGCTGTGAGGAAAGATATATCTCTTTACTTCACACTTGGGTAATAGTTTAGCTGAGTATAAAATGACTGTGTGACATTTCATCGCACTGAAGCCTCTATCAATTCTGTTCCACTCTCTCTGACCTTGAAACTTCCCCCACAAAACCTCTAAAGCAGGTCGACATCACTCTAGTACTGACTGAGCTTTGGGGGCGCATGGATTCTCATGACATCATTTAACATTCAAGTCCGGTAATTTCACTCCCTCTTCTTCGTGGCTAGCCTGTGTGTGTATTTCCACGTGTGTACATATTGTGTGTGTGAAATGTCTTTTGCAGCTAACACATTCTTTCTCAGGTCTGAGAACTTGTGAAAATAAGTTTTTCATGCTTATCTTCCCCTGGCGTGTTCCATCCATCCCATGATACACTGAATGTGTCCCCCTGCCCCCCTTGATGGCTTCAGTCCATCTGTTCCAAGGTCCAGCAACTCACTTTCACCTCTTCTGTGTCACTGTTGCCCTAGTACCTCTGCTGCTGTGGCTTTTAAGGCCCTGACTTCCTGATTCATTATAAATATTCTTTAAAAAGAACTAGGATCTTTAAGTGCCAAATCTTTCTGTGCACTTATTCCTATTTTTTTCTTGTTTTCATTTTTGTTTGGAGGAGGAGAGCTGCTTTTAGGCCGAATAATCATACAGACAACCAAAGTTGGCACTGGGCCGCCGACTCATCTTCCCTTTGTCTTTGTGTGAGTCCTGCTGTCTAATGTCTCTGTGTCTGCATGTGCGTGTGTATCTACTTGTCTATGCATGTATGGTATGCACATCTGTGTGTATATCTAGGCAGGCATCCTTGTGTATTTGTGTGTGCCCTGGCAGGCACGTGTGTAGTACCTGACATGAGGTCAGTCCACACATGAACTTCCTCCCTTCACTTCTGCCATCAGCAGTACCAGAGCTGCTTCTCCCCCACAGCTCTCTTTGCCCCATCATCTGGGGCTGGCTCTCATGCACACATGTCATCTTAGGCTTTCTTTGTCCCCTTCCCGTTTCATGGCCCTGTGCAGTGTCCATTGTCTCAGCAGGTAGCAGTCCCCTCCCTTCTTGTCTTGCTCCACATTTGCAGCTGGGGGAGCAGCCTCAGCTCGCCCTACTGCTGTGGACACCCTGCCACCCTCTCCAGGTCTGCAGAGTGGGCGTGGTGTCCCTGGACGCCTCAACAGACCCCTGAAGGCTTCGTTTTAGCAATTGTATCAAGGTCCAAATCACTCCTGGCACAAGGCTATTCTGTCCATTTTTACTCTCTTGTTCTGTCTCCATCTGAGAGGGAGGTGCCGATTTCCAGTTAGGAGGCTTGTGTCATGTGTCCACGTGTCTGGGATGGGAAGTCTCCTGTGCAGGCCTTACATGCTTGGGGTTTAGAGGTGGGAACACAGGGTGCTCTTTCCATGCCTGTTCTAGGTTCTGAGGATTCAGTGTAAAATTAACACATCCAAACCCATTCCTTCCAGAAAGTTCTATTGTTTAGTGCATTAGATGACAAAAAACGTCACAGGAAAAAGAGAATGGGCCAAGTTGCTGAGTGCTGGGTGTGGGTGTGTCACACTTGGTCCCCATGGTCACACCACTGGGCAGTAGTGGAGCTTGGGGAAGCAGGGCTTTGGGGAAAGGTCCTTTTCTAGAACACTCTCAAAAGAGGCTGTAAGATCCTGGCCACTCACCCTTTCCTGGATCAAGTGGTGACTTTTGGTTCAGACGTGAGCTCATTATTTGCCTCAGGTACTTCAGTGCAGCAAAGTGAAGCTGACTGCTGTCAGGACAGACTGAAGGAGGCGAAGGGTGGAGCCTCAGGCCCCAGGATGGAGATGAGCACAGGCGCAGGACCCAGGGAGCAGGTCTCCACACTCCAGAGCAGGAGGCAGGGTGGGAGGAGAATGGGGATGCAAAGAGTCATGGGGCCAAGGCCAGAGTGGTGACAGGAGCTGGAGGGTCTGGGACCACTGTGAGATTCTGGCTGTCACTCAGGGGGAGGGGAGCATGACAGGTTTAAGCAGAGAAATGACTCACTGTCAGTGAGGCTCATGGGGTTTCCAGCTGCCAGGGGATCCTCAACCTTTGGGGCACTGAGGCTGGTGGAGGGGCCCTGGCCTGGGGTGGGGCTGACACACTTGTCAAATGCCCAGGAAGACTGTTCCTTAAGATGAGACCTCATGCTCATGACAAGTGCCAGAAACTCTGGTCTCTTGGGAAAAAAGTCCATGAAAGGCCAAGGACAGGGAGCTGCTTCCTGATCCAGGAAGGATGCAGACATAAGGAGATTAATCCACCCATTTCCACGGTGAGGTACCCACTTACCCATGGATGGTGGCTGATGTAAAATCATAAAATGGACCATTTGTCTTTATTTTCTTGTAACCTTGGACGCTGCAAAACTCTGAGCAACTTTGTGGAAATTTAACTGAACATCAGCAAGTGTCTGGCACTGCCGATTTCACCGACCCTGGAAGGCTGGTCTTGGTTATTCCTGCCACTGAGCTGCATCTGTGACTCCTGTGAGGCACAAGCCAGGAGGAGCTGGTGCAGCCATGCCCAGGGACTGCCCGAGGGCACCCCCCTCTCCTGATCCTGCTGGGTGCACAGAAAAGTTGGGCTTGAAGCTTGTTTTATTGAAGCCTCAGAACACACTCCCAGCATGCTTTGCTTCTGCCTCCTTTGCAGATTGGAAATTGCCTTAGAGAGCCCTGACCTCAAAGGCTGTGTGGCCTGTGTGGATTTGCCCCAGGTTGCCAGGTCACAGGGAGTCACCTGCAGAGGTGCAGCCTGCACCCCAACCAAGGGAACAGGGACTCTTGGCGAAACTCCACGTGCCTCAATGACCAAAGACTGCAAAGAGCAACCCGGATCTGAGGAAGAATCAAAAGAACAGAAGAAAATGTAAAACACCGAGTCAGGTGGCACAGCCTGAGGTGGTCCCAGCTACCCAGAAGGCTAAGGTGGGAAGATTGCTTGAGCCAAGGAGTTTGAGGCCCACCTGGGCAACTTAGAGCCCATTTCAAGAAAGGAAAATGGTAAAAATCCACCCTTTTTTGACTGAAGCAGAGGCAGTTCACAGGGCCAGTCTGAGCTGAGAAGGAGACAAGAGAGCCTCACAGCTGAGGCCAGAGTCCAAAGTCAAGGTGTGGGCAAGATGAGGCCTCTCTCCTCTGCTCATAGGTGCCATCTTCTCCTGGTGTCTTCATATGGCTGTCCCTCTGTGTGTCTGTGTCTTGATCTCCTCTTCTTATAAGGTCATAAGTCATATTGGATTAGGGTCCACACACACAGCCTCAGTTAATCACTTCTGTAAGGCCTTATTTCTAAACAGTCCCTTTCTGAAGTCCTGGGATCCCGACTTGGACACATGAATCATACCAAGGGCGTACCAGCAGGTCAGTGTCACAGAGAGTCACCTCTGTCAACACGCTCCTTGGGGGTCTCTGGAGTCCCGAGGAGCATGGCCTCCTCCTTAGGCCCTCCCTGGCTCTGTCTAGTGGCTTCCACAGTTTCATTCTCTTGTCCAGCCCCATGCCGGGGCAGGCCCAGGGGTCTCTGACATGAGCTCATGTCTCTCTTCTCAGGAGGCTGGGCTTTATGAGGCAGATTCACGCTAGGATTGACCTGTGCTGCCGTGCATAGGGTTATCTGTCTCCTTGTGTGGTTATCTGGTTTTTCCAAAATAAAAGAGGTTTTGTTTTTATGATAACAACGAAGGCAAAACTGCACCCAGTGCTGGGCTTGTGTGAGGAGGTGCTGTTCTGTGTCCTGGCAAGTTAATCCTCTTGCTGATGACGCAGGCCCTGCAGGGACCCAAGGCTCGGAGGTGACTGTGTTTGCCTAGAGTACCTGGCATCTGGCCATGGATCCAAGCCTTCTGACTTGAGCTCACACTACTGTCTCTCTTCTGTTCTCCAAAGTGCTGTGCTTACATTCGTCCCCAAATCCGTGGGGGAGTGCCCGGTAAGCACGGATGTGCTGGGTCCTGCACACACTGCTTTTGCTAAATGGACATACACGCGATCAAATTTAATTGGGCACAGGAAATAACAAAAAGCAGTAACTGAACAATGCATAACATACAGCAATAACAGTTATTTAAAGAGCAAATGATTTATTTCTGCAATTGTCAGGTGAAGGTTGACCACCACTGACACCTGGGGAAAGGAAACCGGGTGGGAGACTGGTATTTAAACAACCCATGCTGAGATCTGTAAGGATCTGTAAAATTCAGAGGAGAAAGTCAGGACACACTGCTGCAGGCCCAGGGAGCACCAGCCTGGCTTTCCTGGGAATGGGGCCTGTGCCTGCCAGGTGGGTCTGGTTCCTAGCTGAGGCCACTCCACTCATGTCCCCAGGGACAGCTCTCCCATGGTCCTGGCAGCATGTCTCATTGCTCATCCAGCTCCAACAGAGAACCAGAAGCGGCAGGTCGTCAGCCAAGTGAGTCAATAACCTGTGGTCTATCTGGTGACAGAAGTGAATTAACCTCAGATCCAGGAAAGCAGATTAACCCTAAGGTCCCAGTGCTGAGGGAAGAAGCAAGGCACTCAAAGGCTATACGAAACACACTTCCATTTCTATGAAGCTCAGAAGAGGCAAAACTGCTTTATTAAATAGGGATCTAGTCACCAGCAGTGGAAATATAAAGAGCAGCAAGGACGTTGTGGCCACAGATCCAAGGATTCAGGTTATCTCTAGGGACAGGAAAGGGGCCTGGGAAAGACAGGAGGGGTGCATGGTGGGGGATCCTCACCCCTGAATCCCACCCTGAAGCCCTGTGCAACCGCCCTGGGAAGCTGCTTAGAGCTCTGATCCAGAGCTCACAGAGATTAGAGGTAAGAACCCTACCCACCCTGTGTTGGCTGAGCCACATTCCCTCCTGATTCTGTGAAGTGGATCTGTTCCCTGCCTTACTCACAGGTTGAAATTAAAAGGGTCTCCACACACAGGTCTGCATCGCTGGAGGAGGCTGATAATGAGCTAAAATTAGTGTCTGGGTTGAACTCTGTCCTCTAAATAGATATGTTCAGATCCTAGCCTGGCACCCCTGAATGGGGCTGTATTACAAATATAGTATTTGGAGATGCCATGAAATTAAGATGAAGCCATAGATGAGGATAAGTCCTAAATCCAGCGACCAGTGTCTTTGTAAGGAGAGGGATGTTTGGAGACATGGAAGCAGAAACGAGGCCACACAAAGACCAATGCAGAGATTGGAATGGTGTGGCCACAAGCCAAGGATGCCGGCAAGCGGCGGGGGCGCTGGGAGGGGGGTCCACTAGAGCCTGAAAGAGGCCAGAGCTATCTCCCCGAGAGCCGTCAGAGGGAGTGTGGCCTGAGAACACCTTGATTTCACACTTCTGGCCTCCAGGACTGAAGGGAATGAATTTCTGTGGGTTTAAGCTTGCAGTGTGAGGTAGTCGTTACAGCAGTCATCACAAATTAATACGCTGTCTTTCTGCATCTGTTTGTTTCCTATTGTAACCTGAGAACATGGAGTTCTAGCACATGGGTGCACAACCAGTGTCTGTTGGACAAATGGTAAGAACCACGCACGGAGCTCATGCCCTGATGTGTCATTGTGCCATTGTTTCACGGGATGCGCGGAAATGTGCTCTGTTACTTAGAACTTGGAGGAGTCCACCCAATGGAGGGCAATCCCATTTTCATCGACACTTAAGGCTTCCTTGTTTGTTCTGATGAATAATGCCGTGGGGGGTATGTCAGCATATAACCCATTGCAATCTCACTTAATCATTTCACAGTGATGCACTCTTGGGTATAAAGACAGGGAAGGCCAGTGGTGTTTCTCAACACCTCTGAACATCTCCAACTGTCCCTCCAAGAGGACGCAGTCTTGACCCAACCACCAGCCCAACAGGAAAGGGCCAGCCATCCCACGAGGTTCCAACCAGGGATTATAGTTCTTTTTAATCTCTGCCAATTTGCTAAACAGGAAAAGGTATCAATCTCTTTGTGGTTTAAATTTGCATGTCTTTGATTACTAGTGAGTTTGGACATCTTTCATGTATTTCTGGCCATTTATGTATATAAGTCCTGAACATTTATGAAGCTGTTTAAAATGCCAGGCTGATTCCTGCAGTCAGAGGGCTGACCACTGGGGAAAGGCCTGGGGGAAGAGAGGGTTTTGCTTCAGGGCAGCTGCCAGACAAAGTGCTCCGAATGCATGGCAGCCTTCCCAGGACACCCCTGGTTAGCCTGCTCACCTCCCTCTGTGCTGTGGAACCAGAACCTCTGTCTGGTGGACACAGTCTTGAGGATACAGGAGAGCAGCTGGGCAAAGACTCCCTCCAGAAAATTTGCCTTTCAACAGGGAACTCTGTTCCAGGCTAAAGCTTTAGAGACCTCACACTGAACATGGGAGTGTAGCTCTGGAACCCCTAAAGTCAAATCGACAATCAACAAATATGGTGGCAATTTCAGATATGCTTGTACCCATCTCTTCCACCAGAGGGCAAATTTTTGGAGTGGAAGATGGAGACCCATTGCTCATCCCAAATATGCAGGGCCCAGCATATTTGGTAAGTGGATGAATCAATAAGTGAATGACTCTTGGGCATGCTGCCCCAGGCCATCACCTTCAGCCTCCATCTTGGGGGTGCTCTGGGCCTGGCGTGGACCAGTTCCTGAGCAGCAAGACCACCCTCCAGGTGCCCACCTCTGGACACTGCCAGGCCCCATCTTCTTGCCCTCTCCACATCTTCCATCCCCACAACAGACCCCATCCTCAGCCATCTCCAAGGTCAACTCCATCAACGTGCAGTCCATCTGAGTTTGCTTTGCCTCCTCACCTTCATTCCTCACTCTGCAGGCTAAATCATTCCACTTTACACATTTTATGTTCTGATTAGTCACCTACAGCTCATTAAATGGAAGATAGAGTTTTTCGTAAAATATGTAGAGGAATCTGGGGTTATTAATTTCAAAATTAAAAAAATAATAATCTTGGTAATGAAATGCATTGTCTGTTCATAAAACTCATCAAGTATCTGAGGACAGCATTTACACAGAGGGTTCTGAGGCACAGCCTATGTCTCTCAGGGATAATACCAGCCGTCTGCTGAGCCCTGGGGCCACCTCAGAGGAGGAATCTGCTAAGTTCCCTGCACAGGCAGGGGCTGGGGCCCATCCTGCCTACAGAACAGGTAAGGGAACCTGCAGGGTCCAGGTGCAAGTCATTCCTCAAGGACCCCAGTATTTTCTAGGGTCACAGACCCTGGGCAGGGACTTCCACTGTCCCCCTGCCTCTCTTGCTGCATGCTCATGCATGGTGGGGAAGAGCAAGCGACGTGGATGAGCAGCATGTGGCTGCCATTGAGTCAGAGAGAGCTATCAGATGGGAACCCTGTGAATTCCTGCTGGTGGCCCTCAGCCTCCTGAACTCCACTACCTCTGGCCCTGCCGTGGGGCAGCCCATCAGAGTCTACCCGGGGACAAGCTATCCCTGTCTGTCCCCCTTCCCAGCTGAAGCTCCTCAGCCCCCTCCCCACTGCCAAGCACTGTGTTCTCTGTGTGCTGGAAACTTGGAAAGTCTTTAGTGTCTGGTCTTACTATTGAGAGGCTGGAGTCCTCCCAAGTCTTTTTGTCCAGGCTGCTAGACAAATTTGTAGCCTCTCATTGATGCCTGGACAGGTCACTTTGGGGTCCCACAACCAAGTGTCATGATCTCCCCCAGGGCCCAGACTGGAGCATCTCATTCAGATGGACAGGGTGACTCCTCAGCCATGTGACCTTGGCTGGTCACTCAACTGTTTTCTTCTCTGGAAAGGGGGATTATGACACTCGGTCACAGCAGGGTAGAGACAGCAAAAAGTAGGTCAACTCCTTGCTTAGTGTGATCTATGCCTGGAGAGGGGACTGTTCACCACCTGCCCCAGCACCAGAACCCCTGTGTGCATGTTTGCCCAACCAGGTCTTCCAGGGGCCTGGGTGTGGTGCTCAGAGGTGTAAAAGACTTGGATCCTTCAGGCAAGTGGCATCTTATGGCATCTCCTGGAAGGATAGGACTACTCACCCCAGGATGACTGGACACTCCTCTTGGTTTGCACGTTTGGGGCCTCAGCTTGGTCCTAGTGTCTGTCTGAGGAACCTCCTTCCTCCAGCTGACCTAGTAATAGAAGGACACTGAACTGGCCTCACAAGACTTGGGCTCCAGACACTCAGACTAGTCCTGGACGTAGGGCTGTGAGGTAAGGGAAGCAGGCCAGCACCCTGTCCTCTCCCTGTGTCCAGGGTCTACAGGACTATGAGCAAGAACTCTGTGTCCCTCCTTCAGGACCAAGGACAGAGCACAGCCAGCGTGTGGCCAAGAGGCAGGAACCATGGTGACCGGAAGCTCCCACTCCCCCAGAGCAGGAGACAGCCCTCCACAAGCAAGCTATTCTGGGAAGTTCTGCCCAGCAAGGGGCTTGTCTCAAAGCTTTTCAGAAGCCAGGAGGTGTGGGGGTGCTAGCACTGAGCCTGGATGTCCAATCTGGTTAATTATGGCTTGGAGCTGGTCCACTAATTATTTACAAGCATAGGAGAGCAACGTCTTCCAGAATAAAAGTGCGAGATATGGATTTTCTGTAATTGCAAGTTGTTAGGCCTTGCTTCTTATGCAGCGCTGAAGGTGAGACATTCATAGGAAGCTTCCTGGCGGCCAGGCAAGCATGGGGTCCCCATCTCAGAGTGTGGCTGGAGGAGGATTTGTCTTCTTCATCACCTTACCTCTGTGGTTCATTTAACAACTTAAATGGCCAGTGAAAATTAGCTGCACTCAACAGCCTCACTGCTCTCACAGGAGCCTTGGCCTGCAGCACAGGACAGGTGGTGGGAAGATGGAGGCTGCCTGCAGGCCTGGGAGGAGCAGTGTGACCCCAAAGCTTGGGTTAGAGAAGAGAGGGAGCCATGCTCAATTTCCACTGGGAAGAGTGAGACTTACCCAACAAGAGGTCCCCAATTTCCCTCCACCCTGGGGGCTGGTGACCTCTGACCACATCCGTCCACATCTCATGGTGCAGTGTGGCGCCCAGCCTGCAGGTGAAGCCCAGTGGTGGTAAGGTCCTCCTGGCTTGAACACAAATGAAGGGGTCAAGAGCTCCATCTTGACTAAGAAGAACGTAGGGTGCCCTTCCCCTCAAGGTGAAGAAAGCAATTTGGGCGTAACATGCTCATTGCCTTTGTGTACTGACTCAATATGAGCTGTGAGAAGCCACCCTGGGCCACCATCAACATGGAGCATGCTGCAGAGCTGGCCTTCCGGTGGGATGTGCTGAGGATGAAGAAACTGAGGGTCCAGGAATGCAGGTGCAGTCCCCTTCCTGATTGTCTCACAGGAGCTGAGACAGGAATGCTCCCCACTGAGAACTTAGCTGTGAACTGTCAGGGAGGTGCCTTCAGCTGGGAGCCATGTCTTCCAGAATCACCTGGGCCAATGCAAGACTCTTCATCCTGGTCCCCATAGGAAGTGGCAGTGGTGGTGACACATGGGCTTCAGCTCTTCTTGACCACTTCTTGGCCCTGGAGCTTGGCCAGTGCCTCCAGGGAGGAGCAGAGAAAACACCAGACCAGGCCTGAGGATGCCAAAGCCCCACCCAGGCTCCATTTTATAGCAGGAGAAGGCGTCTGCCTTGGGCTTTGGAGACAGTCACACTGCAGTCATCTCAGAAATGCCTCCAGCTGTACACAGGCAGGCTCTAGACGTGGCCTGAAACCCAAGCCCATCCCGAGGACACAGCAGTTAGAGTCCCTCTAACCACTGGACAGCCCACCAACAAATTCATGACCTCAATTTGTGTAAGTTGCTAAAGACTGGTGAAGAACATTGAAGGCAGCCAGTCCTGTGAATAGGTCCTGAGGTTTAGGATGCCAGGGTGCAGAAGGGACAAGGAGGTGGGGGGGAGATGGAGTGGGAAGTGGTCAGGTTGGGATAGAAGGGAAGAAGGCTGACCACTTTGCCTTCACCCTAAAAGGGTTTAACAGGTGAGTGGCCAGCTCAACGTGTTTTAAGATCCTGGCTGCCACTGTGTCCCAAGTAGTCAGAGGCTGGCATGGGTTAGGAAGTCACTTCCATCTTTCAGGCGGGGGGTCCTGCCTGGGCTGAAGAGGAGCCAGGAGAAGGAGAATGGCTGGCCACAGGTGGAGATCAAGAGTGAGCCTTGGCTTGTGGCACCCAGAAGCAGGGATGCTGTGCCCATAATGGGACAGAGGAGGCTCTCTAAGCAGGAAGGCAGAAGTGAAATGTCACTCCCGGTTACCTTTGAGCTTGAGGGTGCTGTGGGCAGCTCAAGGTCTGACCTTGTATTTCAGGTTGGAGAGGGTCTGCTCACCCACCTGAAGGGGACAGAGCTATGCAGTGAATCCGTGACTGTGGTTTGTGTCACTGAGAGCCATCACCTGCCAAGTGTGCAGTCAGGTTCTCATGAAAGAGATAATAGGGGACCACTTGTCCCTGTAACACTGGGACTGAAGCATTGCTAAACATTGCTGAAGCACTGTTAAATATTGTGAAAGTACTGTTACTAGTGTTCTTTTGTAAGCACCCTCCTCCTTGCTGCCTGCCTGGTGTTACATCATCACGTCCCAATAAAGGGTCTCTTTCTTTCCAGTGGTCTTGCCTACCTGTGTTGAGTCAGTACGGTAACTCGAAGGAAAAGAAGAGGGGCAGCAGTGGTAGCAGGGAGGAAGCTATTCCAGCAGCACAGGAGCAGTAAAGGGTACAAACTAGTGAGCCAGGATGGGGAGCGGGTACTAGCTGGAGTGGTGGGGTTGCAGCTGACAGCAGAGAATATGGGTGAGCTGTGGAGAGTTGTAACACTTAGGGCCCTGAAACCTATGCTGCTGCCCGAGCTGTCAGGGACCTTGGACCCAAACCCTGAGTAGACCTTGTGCCACTACCCTAGATCTCAAAGGCCCAGGGTTTCTTCTTCCCCACCCACAATTTCTACCTGGGTAGGGTGAAAGGGCTCCAGCGGACCTGTTTACATCTCAACTCCCCATAGCCACCTCAGGGACGAACCGACTCCTTCCCATTTCCTGTACCTCAATGAGGTCAGCTTCATGCAATGTGCCCCAGCTCCTGCATGGCAAAAGCAGGACCCATGTCCCAGTTCTGAGGATACACTGCACACATGCTGTTCCTCTGGGGAGAGGAGCCTGTAGGCTTCCCTGGGACCCATGCTGTCCAGATGTCCTGGAGATGAAGGCCATGCAGGGGGCTTAGCAGACACAGACCTGGGTGTTGGAGCTAAAAGTGGAGTTCCTCTCCCCACTTCTGCCTCCAGTCCAGGGGGAGGGTCCTGAGCCTCAGAGGAAGGTCATCTCCTGTACCAGCCCACCAGGAGGGCAAGATATGCTCCTTGACCAGGTGTGAGTTGGAGATGCACAGGCCCTGAGCACCTGTGGAGGACAGAGCACACACATATGCACAGGTGTGCACATATGCATGCAGGATGTTGATCTTTTTAATGGAAGCATGTCTCAGTCAACAAAGTCAGTTATGTGAGAGACCCAACTTTATTTCCTTCAGTTCAGTTTAAGCTCACTGTTGTCAGTGGGATGGACGAGTGGACCACTCATCCATGTGGGATGGGCACATGCTTGATGCAGTGCCAGGGCATGGGAGAGAGTGGGGTGCAAGGCCTGAATGAACGGTCACTTGGGAGACACTGTCCCTGTCCTGGTCTCCTTGGGTCTGCAGCTCCACTGTATGTGAGAGACCCCAAGGGTCCCTGGGTATTATTCCACTCTGCTGTGCACAGGCTCTCCCCTTCTGAGAACCCCCGTCTGAGACGGCCTCTCCCTTCCTCCCATGCCTCAGCCCTACCTAGTCAGTGTGGTTGTGCCCCCGAACTTCTTCCCCTCACTTGAAATGCAGGAGGCACTGCTACTTTCCAGCCTCCAAGTGACCTGCCAGAGGAGTGAGTCACACATCTGTTTGAACGGACTAAGAACAGGGAAGATAGGTTAGTGTTCTTAAGTTCTTCCTCCCTCCATCCCTCCCTCCCCCTATCCCTCCCTCTCTCCATCCTTCCCTTCCTTTCTTCCTTCTATCATGCCTCCCTCCCTCCTTCTGCCTCTTGGTTTCTTCCTTTCTTCCCATTATTTCCCCCATCCTTTCTTTCCTTCTTTCATTTGTCTCCCTCTGTCTCATGCTTACCCTACCATCTATCTATCCATCCATCCACCTGTTCATCCCTGAGCAAGTGTGTTACCTCTGGCACTACTGATGCTTGGATGAGCACGTCTTTGCTGTGGGCTGTACTGTGCATTGAGGGGTGTTTAGCAGCAATTCTTCTGGATGCCAAGACTCCTCTCCCTCTAGCTGAGACAGCATAAACCTCTACAGACATTG